>NC_141250.1:23503649-23913649 GCF_054856555.1 Leptonotus elevatus
AGAACGGTGGAGAAGTTGTCGGTGTCGATCTTGACGTTGCCTCCACTGGTGATCTCTTCTCCTTCGATGGACCACTTGGCGGTCGGGACTGGCATTCCTCTCATGATGGCGGGCAGCCTGATGGTGGTGCCCGCCTTCACGATGATGCCCTCCGTCAACTTGAGGTCCACCTCGAGGATCGGGGGCACTGTTGACGGACGACAAGCAGGGTGTGAGAACTTAACACTCATTTGATTCCACCTTACTTCCATTTCAGCTCTGTTCATGCAAACATATTGAAACATCCCAAAGGTTGTTGTTTTTTTTTGGTCAGATATTGTCATTTCACACGACAGCTCACTAAATACATTACTACTATGCTGTTTATTCTTTTTGCTGTTGGAATAAAGACACGAATCACCCCGCAGGTCTCCTCTTTCCCCTTAGTCTTAATCTCACCCAGTTTTTCCTGGCACAGGATGGGGACGGTGGTGTCGGGTCTGCTGAGGCCAATGGCGTTCTCGGCTCTCACTCGGAAGCGATAGGTCTTGCCTTCTTCCAGACCCGTCACGTGACTCTCCGGGATGCTGACCGTCTGCCACTCGTGCCAATCCTTGGCTCCTTCTTCTTGATACTCCACCAGGAAGCCCGTAATCTCGCTTCCGCCATTTCGGTCGGGCCAGTTCCAGACGAGCGACACCTCCGTCTTGTCCACGTCCACGTGGTGAAGGTCTTTGGGTGGACCGGGAGGGACTGCGGGAAAAACATGGAATGAAAAACTTTGTGTGTTTGTTTGTGTGTTCGAAGGGTCCCCGTTAGCGTAACATTGATACTAAATCCCGCTCGACCATCTTAGGCGTTTTGTTACTTGAACATTAGCTAGCTAACGGATTCTGGGTAGACCAAATGAAATGGCTTGGTGTTTCCATGCACAAGATTGCATCCGCTCGAAATGTAATGAGTCAGTTTTCCAGTAAAAAAATCAGCTGGAAGTGACGCTTAAAGGAAGAACATGTCGCCCTTTACTTGGACAACTGTTGAGCGGAAGTCCTTTTTGACCTTCTCCTAAGGCTATCGTACAAACCTTCTGTCGGCCCCTCGGCTGCAATTCTGCATTACATCAACAGACCGGCGCTGTCGCTTTGATAGGATACAGGCAGGACAGGTTTTGCCCCTTGGAAGAGATTGGAGAAGGTTTTTTTTTCTGTTTTGATGAACAGCCAGTGGGGAAAGAAGAAGACGGATACTCCCCAAGAGTCAATCAATTCTTGTCAATTCCCGATTATTGTTGCCTTTTGCGGCTGCATTGCGTGGTGCTGAACTTTTGGTATTTTACATCAGGCACCTTGTTGGGCAGCTATAGGTACTGGGGAAGTTGTGTGGACTTAATTATATTAGTTGTAATTATTGGTTTCATTGACATAGTAATTGTTGTCTGTAGTGTTAATTTTATCAACAAAAACTTAACACAAATAATTTCGACAACACAGATTTTTCACAGGACTAAAACCAGACTAGACTAAAACCCTCATTAATAAACAATACCTGAGACGAAAGCAGTATGCATTTTTGTCGACTAATGAAGACGAGACAAATGTACTTCACTTTATAAAACTGGATGGACATTTTAGTTCATGAACAAAAACGGGACAAAATATATGATTAATTTGACTGCAAACTAATGCTGGCTAACATGCTAGCTCGTAGCATGGAGCCATACCAGCCACTTGTTGATATACTGTAATTGTGCGTGAAGTTTTAAAGAAATTTTGATGTGAAATAGTTTTAGATCCTGAAATGTAAATAAAAACGGGTTGAGGTTGACTAACTATGATAAAAACTAACAAGCGTGATTGAAACTGGATGCAAACTGAGACTAAATTAAAAAATGGCGGATAAAATTAACACGAGTTGTCTGATCTTTTTTTTTTAGGGCAAAACATGTTGATTTGGCAAATTCCAAACGGGAAAAGTGTCTGCGTTAGCCACTGCTCAGCAAAATACGTCACTTTCATCAAGTGGGCAAGGCTGGAAAATGGAAATGTTGCCGGTCGACACGAAATGCAAAAGATCAGCCAGATGAAAAGGACCGCGGATTGAGCCACTACAGAGACATTTTTGCTAATCCTGTATGACAAAAAAAATTCCGACACGAGTGCAAAATGTCCTGAGTGTTTTTGCAAGGGCCTCAAAAATATGTTTCATTTTGCCTAACAACCCTAACAATAATGCAGGAAGACAAACAAGAATAAAGTGCTCAATCCCCAAAACGACCTTGCAGCAGGAGCCGTCTCTTCCAGCAGTAGCTTGGCTGAAAAGGACTTTTTTGGAAGCATTTCTCGAGCGTGAGGGTGAGAGCAGCCGCTAAAGAAGTCTTTTTTTCTCAGTTGTGTTCATCAACAAGTGGGCAAATCAACGGGGGTGGGCCGTCGGCGGATTGGGGTTACTCACAGAGCGGATTCATGGCTTTGATGGCCTTGGGCGTCTCCACGTATTCGCTGCGGCCGTACTGGTTCTCAGCCGCAACTCTAAAGGTGTAGGCCAGCCCCTCCGTCAGGTGCTTTAGCATCATGCTGCGTTTCTTGGACGTGGAGCACACGGGAACCCACTGAGTGGACCCCGTGTCTTTCTTCTCCACCACAAAGTTGGTGATGCGAGTGCCACCGTTGTCCTCCGGGTCTTTCCAGGACAGGTAGGCTGAGTCGCTCCTGACATCTGACACGCGAAGGTGCTGGACAGGACCAGGTTTGTCTGAAGACAAAGTGAGGACAATTCGTAAGTACGCCCTCACACCACTCACAAAACTTTGGGCCAAATTTGAAAAGATTGAAAATTCAGGTGAACCTAATTTGACTTTCTCTACAATTCGCTCCGACGGTTGAACATTTCAGACCCTCATTGCACAAAGTTGCTGAAGGGCAAAATTCACAACAATGGTTCGATTCATGAAATGTTCCACGGCCATCCACTCGTGCGCCTTTTTGTGACTCTTCCAATCTCTCCGTTGCAAGCAGAAGATGAAAGTGTGCGACCCAAAGCTGAGTAGCCACTTCCTGTTGAAAGCCTCGTCCCGGCGATCAAGATTTTGCCGTAGTTTTGGACTCGTGAGGTCCAAATGTCAATAGCACGTTGAACATGTATCCCTGCCAACACACCCATATTGGGCCCATGTGGGTTGGATATGGGCTGGTGAATGGGCCCCATCTGGGATGCCCAGCTGGGTCCAAGTTAATTTTGTCCGGGCATGCGGGCAAGCCCAGATGGGCACAATGTGGGCCTTACGTGGGCCGTAGCTAAAACCCACATGGGCAACCCAGTTTTCTTCCATCTGGGGCCCATTTTAGCTGATTATGGTATTCCTGATTGTACCCATCAGGGCTCCTTTCACACTCAAGCCACACAGTTATTTTGTTACAAGCTTTAATAACAAGGAGACCAGTAATACAATAAATGACCTTTTTATTATTATTAAACACCAAAGAACAACAAATAGTCAGTGTTCCCTTACTGTCAAACAGAATGAGTCATTTTCCACCTCAAATCAGCCTGGAGCCTGAAGTCTTTGTTGAGGTGGCAAAATGTTGCTAGGCGGCAGACTTCCTTTAATTGGCTCCAAGAGAGAGGGGCTTCCCCTTTTCTTTTTGGAATGCTGTGCAGCGCTTTCTTGGAGGTTTGAATATTATTCATGTGCTATCAAACTTGTACAGAATGGCCCATTAACAGTCCAAATAATACATAGTAATTAGAAATATGGATTTTGTGTGTGTGTGTGCGCATTCACAAAAGACAATCGTATTTAATTGTAAAGAAATATAGGCCAAGGAATAAGCTCCATCGCCCAGGCTGTTGTGCAAAATATCAATTTGGAATATTTTGGAGTGGAGCCCGGCCATAGCCCACTTATTGCCCGTGCTGAGTTTAGCCCATCTACTGCTCACCTATTGCCCAAGTGGGGCCCAACAACAAAGCCCAGTCTAAGCCAAACTATCCCAAGTGGTGCCCATGTGGGCCCCAACTGTACGTGTTTGCTGGGATGTGTCCTTGCCGGTTCTAATTCAAGCGGATAACTGATGGGTCCATTGATGAAGCCAACTAGTGTTGTGAATTTTGTCAGAGAACAGCAAGTTGTGCAAAAAGTACTGAAACATTCAACAGCCGGACAAAAGTTGTATAAAGTTCCCCTATAAAGGTTGTAGCAGATTTGAGTAAAAACATGTCATGAATATGAATTTGTGGTGACTTCCTACCAAAGACCAAGACGGTGCAGGTGACGGTCTTGGAGCCGACAGGGTTTTCCACGGTGAGCGTGTAGTCTCCACAGTCGTCACGGTTGCAGAACCTCATCTCCAGCTTGGTGCCCATTTGGTTGGTTTCGATGTCGGCCCTGGTGGGCACGTCGGCGTCGTTCTTCTTCCAGACCACGGAGGGGAAGGGCATGCCCTTGATGGCGGCCATGAGAGTGATGTGGGTGCCGGTCAGGGCCTTCACCTCCCGAGTCATGCCGGCATCCAGAATCAACTCTGGAGCTTCTAAGGTTGTGACACGCAAACACAAACTTAAGTTGCCCGACCGCACAACGACGGTTTTCCAGCGCCAGTCCGAGTCGCTCACCGAGTCGGTCCTTCACTCTGACCGGTTCTTTGATGTTAGCGGGGTCCGACTCCCCGGCCGCGTTGACGGCCTTGACCCGGAAGCGGTACAGAGCGCCATCCTCCAGGCCCACCACCTTGAACGTGGTGCCCTGGCAAGAATCTGGAGTGTGGTTCACCTGTAGGAGGACGGAAGCAGGACGGGTATCAGTGAGTGTCAAGTAGCGGTGGGAAGTCACCAAGTGCTAATCCTCATGTCGACTTTGATTTATTTCTCTGACGGCCATTTAGTTTGACTCCTTTCAGTGGAAAACCGATAGCTGCCTTTGCTAATCCTGACTCCTGGTTACTTTTTTTTCACACTTTTCGAAAACGAAAACTACAATTGAAAAACATTTTACATTTCATCAACTATAATAAAATCTTTTTGGTATTGTCTTTCAGTGCATTTCATACATGAACTTGTGTTTTATTGTGGAAGAAGAAGGAAGGTCCAACAGACATTTGATAACCGACCTTACGCAATATTCCTTTGACCCTGTTTTTGGCACTACAACGCCATAGGCAGCTATTCATGTAAGAATTTGTGACCTGATTTTGGTTAATATTAGGAAGAAAACCTTTGAAAAAACGTCTCTTATGAGCTGTCATTGATATATTGGTCCAAACAAAACTCAAGCTATTCAGTCAAGCTATTCGGTTCGCTAACACTAAAACCCAATCAAAACTTAATTAAGATGAAGCCTTAACAAACAATAACCAGGCCCCAAAACTACACTCTAAAAACAGTTGGGTCAAAAATAACCCAATTAAGCATCGAAAATCGACCAATCCACTTCATGGGTCAATTTGACCTAAGTTTGAAATGGCTCTTTTAGTGTAAAACAACTCATAAATATTGGTCAGATCCTTTACTTGGGTCCGAAAATTGGGTCATTTTGTATAAAACAACCCAGAAAGTAGAGGATCGGTCCATTTGGGTTGGAATTGGGGGGTTAGATCACCAAATGATTCCTGAGCACGGCCCATGCTGCTGCTCACCGCTCCCTATGTGGATGGGTCAAATGCGGAGAACAAATTTCCCCCCACTTCGGTGGGTGTGACTATCACGGTGGTACTCTAACATAACTAGAATTTTTGGGTTATTTTTGACCCAACTGTTTTTAGAGTGTAACAAACCTGCTCAGCAAACTCATGAACACTAACAGAATTTGAAAAAAGTCAAAACTAAATAAAAATGAGCTTAAATGAAAAATCCCAAACGAGAATAACTCTGATCAGTACTTGTCTTTCCCCCCCCCCAGACAAGAACCCTTCCAGAATGTTCGTCCAGGGTAAAAAAGCGAGGATCAGCTGACCTTCTGCCACTCCTCCTGGCCAGCCTTCAGGAACTCCAGTAGGTATCCAAAGATCTTGCCTCGGCCGGTGTCGGCCGGCGGATCCCAGGACAGAGTCACCGACTCCTTGGTGTGGTCCACAGCCTTGAGATTCTGCGGGGGGCTCGGCTTCACTGCGCAAAACAGCGGCAAAGGTTGACAGCGTCACAGGCCCAGCGCAACCAAGCAGCTGTTTCCATCATTTTTCAATTGGAGGATTTTGCTGCCAAAAAGATTTTTTTTCCATGCTGTTGCTCAAAACATGCGTGACAAAGAAGGCTGACGAAAAATAACAGCATTAAAAAAAGAAGACAGTAATTCCGTGAGGGGGCCAGGAGGGTAATAATGTTAGAAAACCCCGCAAAATAGCAGGTACAACCCAAGATAAACCCTGTAATGTAGGAATATTGGACCCAAATACAAATTTGCGATATAGCGAATGCGCAATTACGTGAACTGCAAAGTAGCGAGGGACATACAAACATAAATGAAAAGCACAATAAATGAAAAAAACCCCCACAGTAAATAGAAAAAATTCATATATAATAAACGAGAAAAAAATCATCTTGACAGATTTGACTTATTGTGGATTTTCTTTGTATTTTTGTAGGTGGATCAATCAAGTGCGGCTTTCATTTGATGAACACGAGGCGGACGCAAATCGACTGTTTTCAAAGTACACTTCATCCCAGCATCACTTGTCAGAGATCCAATTCCATCCAAATCCCATTTTGTGTTCTCCGTGGCAGTTGATTGGATTCATAAATGCAACACACGGTTTTACACATACAGCATCTTACCGATGGGATCTTTGGCGAAGACGGGCTTGGACGGCGGGCTGGGGTCACCGATGCCCACTACGTTCTCGGCGCTGACTCTGAATTCGTACTCGCAACCCTTGAGCAGGTCCAGGACCAAGTACTCCACCATGGGATGGATCTTTTCTGTGTTGCAGCGGACCCACCTGCCGAGCACAAACAATCCAGCTGCAGTCCGCGTAGACTGTCAGTCATCCGCAAAAGTGGAATGGAGGCACTTCTTGGGGTCACAATTGGTTTCGAATTTGCAAAAGCAAACAGGCAAGAAAGCAGACTTTCCTCCCCGATAGACTGTGTGACTCCATGAGGAACCTCAAACAAGTGGTTTTGCCAGCAGCCAGGCAAAGTGACGCTTCTCCAGCCGCACAACAACTTTTCTGCTTGGCGCCGGGCGCTTTGTGCTCGGCGCCCTGATGTCCCCGCTTGCTGACTTTGTGTTTTGTTCTACTCTCATCTAGACATGGGCCGATAACGGTTTGACGATTTACCGTGGTTTTAAAAAGTCAAGGTTTCAATAACCGCTAATAGTATCTGGTCTTTCTAGCGGTTATTCGCAAAACCTGTTGCCATCGCCAAAATTCGCATTTTCCTTTTTTTCCATACGCTTCAAAATCCACGCCCTCTAAGAGTAAAATTAACAAAAAAAAATGTGTGCAAAATTTTGGGTCCTTTTTCGAATTATTGGCATTTCCATTCAGTTTTATCTTCGCATTTCTTGAAAATTCGAATAAAAATGGGTGGATGGAAACCCAACTACAGTGACTTGCTAAGAATTAAAACAAGAAAGAATGTCAACATTTTATTTAAACTTTTCTTAATGGACCAAATATTCTACATTTTGTTTTAAAATGAAATAGAATGTGTTGAATGAAAAAAAATAATCTGTTTTTATTTACCCAAATATTTTTAAAAAGGACATTTTAGAGCTGTAATTTTAATACCGTGATACCGTGACACCGCAATATTTTTGCTCACGGTTATCATACCGTCAAAATCTAACATCGGCCCATGCCTACTCTCATCTTAGCCTCCTGCTGTAATTTCCTCCCCAAAACTAAACATGTGTGAGTGCAAATGCAAATATTTACTTTGAAAGTCAAGTTACAGTTTTGGTTAGGAATCTCCCTAGCCTACCTTGTCCTCGTCCAGTAAACACGGAGACTCTCAAATCAAAGAACATCTCCCATGAAAGGTGAAACATTTTCATCAGTCCAAGTTGCCTGCATTCAACTTTTGTGCCAGCCGACAGGGACGGACGGGGCGAGCGGCTCAAGCGACTTTTTGTACCTATTGGCCATGGTTTCCTTCCTCTCCACGATGTAGCCCGTGATGGGCTTCCCTCCATCGGCCGGAGGCTCCCAGCGAACGAGGGCCCGGTCGTGGTACACTTCCTTGACAGTGGGTTGCTTGGGAGCGTCGGGCACCTCTGTGGCGCAAAGGCAAAAACAAGCCGTCACAGGCTAGCTGCTCACTTACAAACATTTGTCACTTTGTCACTTTCCTTACTTTTTATTTGACTCCGACTTTGGACTTTGCAAATTCTGTTACTTTAACTTGCTCTTTCTTTTTAGTAGTATTGCGTAATAAAGTCAACTGTACTTCTTCATTCTTTTGTACAGACGACATTAATATGGAAATAAAAACATCAACCCCGAAAGCTCATGTACAAAATTAATTGACACAAACAAAAATAATTTTTTCTTACTATAATTATTGTTAGTTTTATCAACGTTAAGTGTTGTTTCAGTTAATTTGTCCCCCCAAATACTTTTTGTTCCATTTTGTTTTCAATCGTACTTGCGGTTATGCTGTTTATTTTCATTAACCTTGCTTAGTGTATGAAAGCACCCGTTGACTTACTGAACATGTCTCTGGCTTTGGTCTCAGCGGACAGCAGCGGGTCGCTGATGCCGTAGATGTTCTGGGCCATGATTCTGATGATGTACTCACGACCCTCAATCAGTTTTGGCACCTGAATCAGCAAAAGGCTACAGTTACACAAGAGCGGGACGAAGCTCGGCCGGAAGCGTCAAATCCCTGTAAGGGTAAAAGTCCGGACCCTGCAGGTGGTCCTGGTGCAGGAAGTGGTGACGGGCATCCACAGGTCTCTGTTGGTGTCTCGCTTCTCAATGATGTAGTTGGAGATGGCGCAGCCGCCGTCGTCCAGGGGAGGTTTCCAGGAAATGAGCATGTGGTCTCTGTATACCTCTTCAAAGACCACGGGGCCCTCGGGAGGCTGAGGTCGGTCTGGCAGGAGGACGCATTCACAGGTCAAGCGCCCACGCTGTTGACTTTGAGTTGCTAACACACTACGCCGCACGCGGTTGGCGACTCACCCACGACGGTGACGGCACAGATTCCAGTTCGCCTTCCGGCCGCATTGTCCACGCTGACGCAGTAGCGTCCGCTGTGGTCTCTCCTGGCCTTGATGAAATCCAGGCTGAGCTGTGCGGCGCCACAGCGGACGCTGACGTCCTGGTCCGGCTTCAGCTCCTCCTCGTTCTTCGTCCAGGTGACGGTCGGCACCGGTTTGCCGCTGTAGCGGCCGGACAGCGTGCAGCTGTCTCCCACCTTCACCAGCATCTTGTCTCGGAAGTCCAGGTCCAGGTTGGGTGGTTCTGACGGATGGGAAACCACAAACGTAGACTCTAAGAAGGGTATTCAATCCCACTCGCTTCCCTTTTTTCAACAAGTTTACTGCAAATGTTGTTTTATTCATCCATCCATCAATCCATTTTCTTAACCTTATTCCTCACAAGGGTTCTGGGGTTGCTGGAGCTAGCTGGCCTTGGGCAGTAGGCGGGGTACACCCTTAACTGGTTGCCAGCCAATCAAGGGCACACACAGACAAACAACCATTCACACTCACAATCACACCTCGGGACAATTTAGAGTGTTCGGTTAACCTGCCATGCATGTCTTTGGAATGTGGGAGGAAACCGGAGTACCCGGAGAAAACCCACACAGGCACTGGGAGAGCATGCAAACTCCACCCAAGAAGGCTGAAGCCCAGACTCGATCTCATGTCCTCTGCACTTGGAGGCGGACGTGATAACCAGTCAGCCACCGTGCTGCCATGTTGTTTTATATTTCATATTATATATATTTAGAATTTTTTTTATGTCATCGTAATTGAATTCCGCCGCATATCTGAATGGGTTAGACCTGAAGAAATCCTTTTTGGTCAGGCCCTGGCCTCTTTTACTCACCCAGCTCGTCCTTGCACTGGACGGGTTTGGTGGCAAAGGAAAATTTGCCTTGTCCCACCATGTTGACGGCAGCCACTCGGAACTCGTGGCTGGAGCCGTCCTTCAGGCCGCATAGCGTGAACTTCCTGTCCATCAGCTTGTCGGCACCTCCCACGCCAACGAAGCTGTCTCGGCCGATCATGCGTGACTCAAGGACGTAGCGGGTCACCTCCGCGCCCCCGTCGTACTTGGGCGGCCTCCAGGAGACCGAGATGGAGTTCTTGGTGATGGCTGTAACGATCAGGTCCTCCGGACGCTCGGGTACAGCTAGAAGAGACGAGAGTGCTGTTTGGCAAAACCTTACTTGGATTTTTGGAGCTCTTGTGCCGCAAAATCAACAAGATGGCCTTTTTTGGTCAAACTGCACGCCAGACAGTTGCACGTCTCATTAATATTTGATATGTAACTGAGCTTTTCTGTGATTGGGTGGGGTTGGTTCTCCTTCATTTAATTCCTCTTATGGGCTATCTCCCAATATTTGGCCATCGGCGCCCAGGGGCCGCTTGGAGGAATTCTTTGCACATTATCCTCCCCCAAGTCCACCGCCCAGCGAGGACTGTGGGGTGGACTGAGCGGCGCGACGCCACGGTCAGCATCTGCGTCACACTTGTACTCCAATTTGTATTTTCTTTTTTCATCTGCTCATTTTTCAGGCCTTTTTGCAAGCAAACCGTAAAGCACAGATGTCAAACTTCCCAACTGTGATGGATTTGATGGCATGAGAGCGTTTCACCGTGATGTCATAAGTACTTTCAGGTGGCAGAAGACGGACTGAGTTTTCTCAGACACAAACCGGATGATGGCGGTTTGCTTGCGCTCTTCTCGGTACTAATTACAACTCAATCAAGCGTCCTGTTCATTTTCCAGTTCATTTCGAGAGTCTTTGATTGTTTTGAAATGTTGAAGTGGTCTTGCCCCAGCTCACCTCTGGTGAGTGGACCAAACACGACTGGAGGTAGCGAGGACTAAGCGGAGGCTCGGGAGCTTTTTCTGTCCGCCTTCCACGAAAGGTTAGGCAAGCACCCTCGCTGTCCATTCTTAAAACACATTTGTATTCGCTGGCTTTTGATTTGGACTCAGTATAAGACTCGGTATGGTTTTATGGTGTTTACTGTTTTGTCTTTGTTTTTCTGTGTCAGATTTTTACTCCATATTGCATGCAGCAATGGATGGTTGTTTGTCAACTGCTCTAGGAAGTTGCATTGAGCGGTGCAGCCCCAAACACAAGCTTGTGTGCGTTCAGTCATCGGCCCCTTTTCTGCTACCCGGAAGCCCTTGACCGAACAAAAAACAAAACAAAAACAAAAGTTTGTTTCCCAACACTTACAGATGGGGTCTTTGATGAGCACGACTTTGTCCGTCTCAACGAAGGGTCCCATGCCGATGATGTTCTCGGCGGCGATTCTGAAGAAATATCCTTTGCCGTCCAGCAGTCCCTGCACCACGGCGTTGTTCCTGGTCACCGTGTAGGTGACCGAAGTCCAGCCCATGCGGTCCGACTCCCGCTTCTCGATGATGTAGTTGGTGATGGCCGAGCCGCCGTCGTCTTCGGGGGAATACCAGGTCAGCTTGCACGAGTCGTTGGTCAGGTTCTCTCCGGCGAAGGGGAGGCCGACCGGTCCGGGGACGTCTGCGGGCCACGGACAGGAATTTAGCACTCATCGCATTTGCAGCCGCTAGATCACAGTTCATCGCTCCAAAACACACGACAAGAAGTCACGGATGGTTGGCAAAGCATCAGGAGTGGCTGCAGATGGCCAGCAACTCCAGACTTAGTGCAATTTCTGCAGAAATTGCGTGGGAATGCTGGAAGCTGAATGCTAATAGCTGAATGCTAACAGCTGAATGCTAACAGCTGAATGCTTATGAAGTAAATTGAAAGATAAATTATGTGAAAATTAAAAAGTATTAATTGTAAAAAAACACTTGAACCCGGGAGGCGGGAATTTTTGAAGCAAGTATGGAAAAGTGTTATCTGAAAGTACCCCCCATTCATTTTGATAGAAAAGTGGAACTTAAATTAAAAAAATAAATAAAATAAAATCACTCATTAGCGCCACCGAGGCATGTAGTACCCTCCATTCATTTAGATGGAAAAGTGGAACTATGATAGTCAGTTGGTATACATTTATAGCCCTTAGCATAATTGCCATAGATATATTTGCAATGTACAGTCGGAGTTGGGATTCGAACCCACGACCTACTGTGACCTACTGGTTTACTGGACAAGGCAATTTACCAAATGCGCCACTAAGCAGTATCAGAGAACTGGTAACGATGGTCAGTTGTATGTATAGAAGTGGGTGTGGAAAGTGGGACTTGTTCAATGTCAGTCCCATTGAAAATGAATGGGGAAAAGTTTATATTTAACGTTAAATTAACGTTAAGTTTTGCATACTGTAAGTTATGTTGAATCAGACGATAAATACCCCGGAAGGCGTGAATTTTTGAAGCAAGTAGAAATTTGAACGGTGTAAATCGGATGTATTATGGGAGTTATTGCACGGCAAAAAAGTGAGCAGAATAAAATGCTATAAGTAAGAATAAAGAATCTCAATAACATGCTTCCAGCATTCTCACAAAAACCAGTCGCAGGCGGCTGGCAACTAATGAAAACTAGATCCGAAGACTGGGCCAGACTCGTGGTGGAAACTCTAGTATACGCAGATGGTCAGCAATGGACGAGAAACCGTGGACGAGAAGTCGTCATGCAATTTTGTTTTTGTAAAGTCATCAACTGGAGACAAGTAGACAAGGACGTCAAGCCAGCGAACTCACCCAGGACCTCCACGATGATCGCCTTCTTCCTCTCGCCGCCTTCGTTCTTTGCGCAGAGCGTGTAGATGCCCTGGTGCTGGCGTTTGCAGTTCTTG
Organism: Leptonotus elevatus; assembly: GCF_054856555.1. Classification (NCBI taxonomy): domain Eukaryota; kingdom Metazoa; phylum Chordata; class Actinopteri; order Syngnathiformes; family Syngnathidae; genus Leptonotus; species Leptonotus elevatus. The sequence goes on from NC_141250.1 coordinate 23,516,533, forward strand.
ATGACCAGCGAGTTGGAGATGCCTGTGGTCTCCACCGCCGCCTCCTTGGGCACCTCGCCGTCATCTCGGCACCAGCTGATGTGTGGCGTCGGTTTGCCCGACACGTAGGCAATGATTCGGATGGTACCGCCGGCGTGGACCACGATCTTCTCCTTGACGGAGGCGTCCAGGTCCATCTCGGGCGCAACTGAAGGACGAGGGGACGTTTGGTGAGCAACACGACGTCGACGCGGGCGGCCAGCGGCTTTCGTGGCATCACAGAGAAAACGAAGATGCTGCGACCTCGACTTGAGAGTTTAGTTTCAATTCATTTCAATGTACTCGTTCCCCACTCCACTAAAAGCACAACTTTTGTCCAAGTCGATATTAAGAATTTGACAGCTCTAAACACAACCCCCCAAAATAATATTAATCCGTAAGTCAAGGCAGCGGCAAATTTGGTCTTACTTGTCCTGTCTCTGGCTTCGATCAGCTCCGAAACGAGCCCCGGTTCACCGACGCCGGCGGCGTTCACGGCTCGGACCCTGAAGCGGTACAAAGCGCCTTCTTTGAGACCGGCCACCACAAACTTGGTTCCTCTGATCGTCGTGTCCTTGGCCTGGAAGAGAGCGCAACACGGCAGTCAAGGACACGTTAAGGTTTCGGGGACGACAGACTGGAGTGCCTTAGTTGACCTTGTGCCAGCTCTCTGGGGCCTCGGGCTCTTTCTCCTCGTCGGCGCTGCTCAGAAGAAGCAACTTCCTCTGAGCCTTCTTTTCCTCCTCTTCCTTGTTCACCTCCTTGAATTCCACAATGTAGCCCGTCACCTTGGAGCCTCCGTCCACCAGGGGAGGAATCCATTCCAGCTCCACCGTCGACCTGGTCCAGTCCGTCACCTTGGGAGTGGGCGGGCCGGGTGGCTCTGCACGTTACGCAAGACAAGAGGCCGATGTCAACAAAGTCGTTTGGCCTTGGGAAGGAAGTCGCGTCACAGCTGATGAAAACTCATGAGCGGATGGTCAGAAAGTCACGAAAGCTGCCGATAACTGACAACGGAAACGACTTGCAGAGGGGCAGCAACTAACGACAACTAGTTGTGGACGGCTGGCAACTAATTCAGACCAGATGCGGAAGACGGAAAGTCATGAAAACTAGTCACAAACACTCCGAAACGCGACAAAACAAGTTTCAACTAGGGATGCACAATAACTAAACCCCTCCCCTCCCCTATGTGTCGCATATTTGTGACGTCATAATGCGCGAGACCTTGCGTTGACAGAAGATGCATCACGATGACATGGCAGTCGCCACTGTAGGCTTTCTTGACTGTGTCTCCCCAAAATGTTACCCTTGCAGTTTTTAGTTCAAAAAAGACTGTTTTGTTTTGGTAAATTCAAAATGGGTTATTGGTTGTCTTTGAAGCAGAGAACAATCAAATTCACCTTCATGGTGCTTTACAAACATTTTTCAATGTATTTATACATGCTAGACTTATAGTAGGACTCCAAAGTATATTTGTATTCAAGTTCATTTTGCAAACAATTATCGGCTTATCAGTTTGTAAATGATTGGTTTATCGCTATCGGTTGAAAATAGCATTTTCGTGCATGCCTAGATGCAACTCATCATTACTAGTTGCAGATGGTCAGCAACTAATACAAGTAATAACAATGGTTGCTAACTAATGAAAACTAGTCGTGGACGCTCCAACCGATGAATTCTCGCTGCAGATGTATCTCATCGCAGTATGTTGGTAACCGGTGGAAACGAGTTGTGGACAGTCACGGACTTAAGAAAAGTAGAAGCACATCACGGAGATCAACTCAGCAACTCTTGAGAACTAGTTGCAGATGGTCTGAAACTAGTCGCAAACAGTTGGCAAGCTGTTAGGATTAATGTACATACATTTACTCCATATTTCCTCTTTTAAGTATTGTGGAGCATTTATTCTGTGAAAGGGACTCATGCTCCTTCGTCTTCAAAAACAAGAACTGTGGTCTTATCGCAAGATGGCGACTGGAATAGTTTGCGATTAAACTTTTGAAGTTTTGACTTTGAAACTTTCAGTGCTGAAGAAAAACATGTCTACATTATTATCTGTATCCGTGGCTGCTTTGAAGTTACTGTCGTGTATGCCCCCTCCCCTTTAGAACAGCAACTGCTATGTAACTAATAAAAAAAATCCAATAAAAAGAGAGGCAGCGGCGAAGTGTGTCCAGAGCGGAAAAGAGACTGTAATCTGGGTACACTCTGTCTGTTCTCCTCGTGAGCACAAATAATTGAAATCTCTTGTCTTCCTTCTTATTAATGTTGTTTATTAAATGTTCTAGGTTGGCTGATCCTGACACAAGCCGTGGAAAATAAGTTGTGGACAGTCGGCAAGAAATGAAAACCAGCTGCAGATGGTCAGCATGTTATAAAAACGAGTCATGGCCAGTTGGAAAGTCATGACAACCAGTCAGGGAGGAGTGCTTGCAGTGGATGGCTATGCTGTGGACTTACTGATGGGGTCCCTGCAGAGCACGGGGTCCGAGGGTACGCTGGGGAGGCCGCATCCGGCGGCGTTGGCAGCACTGACACGGAACTGGTACATGGCGCCCTCCACCAGGCCGGTGACGTCCCAGTTGTTTCCCAGGGGCAGCGCCCGGATGGGCTGGCGGTTGACGCGGCTCCAGCGCTTGCTGGTGGTCTCCTTCTTCTCGATAAAGTAGCCGGTGATCGGTGAGCCGCCGTCGTATTTTGGCTCCTCCCAGTTCACCGTCATGGACTCCAGACACACGTCAGTCACGGTGGGCTTCTCACACTGGCCGGGAACAGCTGCACCCGGACGGCGTTACGGAAACAAGTTATAGATGGGCGGTATTAGGGTTTCAATTAACAAAAAAACATAAAAAATACGTTCTATTTGAAATCTTACCAGTGGCCCAAAGATGTATTTATACGTTTTTAAATGTTTTTTTTATGCTAGAGCATACCGAAGGCTTTGATTCAGCCTCAGAACTGAAGAGAAAGCTTAAAGCAACGGTAGTTATTACAAAAACGGCCAGCAGATGGCAGCAGAGTACAAGTGAGCAACCATGGGCCATGTTGCAAAAAAGCTCTTTGCCCCACTGTTTTCAACAAGTTTGTGAATAATGATGAAACTGAGTAGACTAATGCTAATTTCTGCAAAATGGAAACAGATAGAAGTATACTTTTTTTGCCTGATGAAAGAAGAGACTCTAATCGTTCTTTTGGTAGGTTCCATGTTTTTATAGCAATAGAACACAATATTCTGTGGGCCTTGCAAAATAAGTCAAAATCCATTAAAACAGCTGGGAGCAAACGGGATTGCTTCATCAAAATGGCTGCCAGTCAATGAGTTAAGAGGTTCATGCCTTCAAGTTAGGGTTTCAAGTCTGGCTTTGAGTTTCAAGGCAGCGTTGGTTTCTAGCCAGGGATAGGGTACCAAACAAGGGTTACAGTTTCAAGTCAAGGTTAGCTGACAAGACGCGGGTTTTAAACAAGGCTTTCAAATCTTTGCTTCAAGCCGGGTTCGGGCTTCAAATGAGGATTTTATGCTTGGGTTAGGGTTTCAAACAAGCGCCGGGATAATCAGCGTAGGGCTTTCCAATTAGGGTATAAAAACAGGTTTAGGGTTTCCGGCATGGGTTAGCTCCTCAAATTGGCTTTACAAGCCTGGATCTCAAAAAAGGGTTAGGTTTCTAATGTGGCTTTCAAACCGCTGTTGCAAAGTCTGGACTTTGAAACAAATTTGGGTGGTAAGTATTTGAAGCTGTGGCCAAGGTTTGAAATTCAGGGCTGAAGCCAAGGCCAGGCTTTCAAATGAGTATATGAGTACGAAAATTTTATTTGAGACAGGTGTGAGGGTTTTGCACATGGCACTCACTGAAGAGGTTCCTAGCCTTCTCCGGCTCACTGAGTAGCGGCGGCCCGACTCCAAACTTGTTCTGCGCCATGATTTTGAACTCGTACTCGTGGTTCTCCGTGAGCCGGGTCACCAGGTAGGCGCAGTCCTTGGGGTCGTTGGACACGTGCACCCACGACTTGCGGTTATCCTCGCGCTTCTCCACCACGTAGTTGGTGATCTTGGAGCCGCCGTCGTCCAAGGGCGGCTTCCAGGCCAGCCCGATCCGCTCCGCAAACACCTCGGTGAACTTGATGGGTCCCACGGGGGGGCCGGGGGGTCCTGTGGGCGTCACACCAAGTCTCATTAAAGCACTGCTTCTAAAGGTAGAGCACGCAAAATAAATTGCAACCCAAAATTTCTTTTTGGTGGGCCGTGGGAATGTGGCCATGTTGGAATTTATCCCCGAGGCCCAATTGAACAATTTGGAGTGGAAACGGCGTGAATCTGTTTTGTCGAATGTGTTATTGAGAACGAATCCAAATTTTTTTGTGGCCATTGCAATTGTGAAAATGTTGAATTTGTAGTCAGCGGGAATTTTGGGCAAGTTCAAAATTGTTCTCACGGTGAATTTAATGCTTTAAACTTTAAATGGGATCAATGTCATTGTGTGCCATTGGCGACGAATGACAAACAGCACCTGAGGAAAGTCGGCCACACTTGGGAGACATTTGGGGAAATATTTGGAATGAAAAAATACGATTCCCCATGGCGACAATTTTTCTGACATGTGTTGTTAACATTGGAATGAAGTGAACCGGATGAATTATGTGGAAGGCGATGCACGTCAAAAAAGTGGGAGGAATGCAAATAAGAATGACTTTCAGCCTTCACACAATGAAACATTGACACACGTCACATGTTTTCAAACATTTTCTCAAGACAGATCAGATCGCAAAACTGAGCACATGGACCCAAATGCATTGGTCATGAGGCTGCTACATGAGGGCCAGCTAACTATTGAATTAGCTGCCCAAAGATTGACAACCAATCAACCACAAACTACAATTTGTGTAGAAATTTCTGACTCAAGAGCTGAAAGGGGGAATTTGTTGGTGAAAAACATGGAAAATGTGGGATGTGCTGGTGAAATTGAAAAATGGAATCTGTTGGGGGAGAATGTGCAATTTGGTGGTGAAAAATGCCAAACTTGTTGGTGGAAAGGTGGAATTTGGTTGGCGAAAATGAAAAATGCAATTTTATTGTTGAAAAATGTATAATTTGCTGATGGAAAATGTGCAGTTTGATGAGGGAAAAACAAAAACGTGGAATTTGCTGTGTGACAAATAATATCTCAATATTTTCAAGTCCAAATGGTTTGAATGAGTCGAGATTTTGTTTGTTTATTTTCCCCCCCAAAGTATTGCGCCCCGGACCCCAAAGGGAAGGGGGCGGGCGGGCGTTCCTCACCGTAGACGTAGAGCTTGACATCCTTGGTGACGGTGCCCAGGGCGTTGCTGGCGGTCAGACTGTAGAGGGCGCTGTCGTGGCGGGTGGCCCGCTGCAGCAGCAGCGTGCACTTGTCGTGCGTCACCAACTTGCCGACGCGCTGGTCGTAGCGCACATCCGTCTTTTGCTCGGGCGCCGCCAGGTCGGCCTTGTGCCACGACAGGCTCGGGAAAGGACAGCCGCTCACCTTGGCCGGCAGGCTGACGTCGCAGCCCTCCTCGCCCTCCAGCACCTCCCGCAGCTCGATGGCGGGCGGGCCTAAAAGGTTGCAAGACGGGGACGTCATTCCACTTTGGCTACTACGACCACTGCTTCTGCTACAGCTAATACAGCTTACTGCAGTACCCCCACGACTATGACTACCACAAATTAAATGCTAATTGAATAAGCAGCCGGTAGGGCTCAGAGGTCAATTAGTGGAATTCAAAGCAAACACGGTGAAGCGCCATTGAGCTGTTGTGCTGCAAGCTAATTTAATAAGTTGCCAACAGAAATAAGCCCTAAGTGGAAATACTTTCAAATCCAGATTCAAATGAATGCTCTTTTCCCCTTCTATAGGACTTCTCAAGCATTTGGAAAAATCTTGTGCTGTACGTTCTTCTTCTTTTTTTCTTCTTTTTTTTTCTGACAAATTTTTAAGTTGTCAGAAAAACAGGGACGAAAGGTAGATGAAAAGTTTTTAAAAATTACATAAAAAAGTGACCATCATGTCCAAAAAGGAAGCGGAATAGCAAAAAATTACCATAGAATGTCTTTGGCATCGCCAAAAAAGAAAAAAATTGAGTAAAGAAAAAGGCAGAAAATAAAACATTAAAAAAGTAACCATAGAATGTCAAAACCAAAAGAAGAAAGGCAAGAAATTACCATAAAATGTCTTTGGAATCACCAAAAAAAAGGACAGAATTTATTTTTTTTGAATAATAATAATAAAAATGTCCAAAACCAAAAAAAGAAAACCCGAAAATTACCATAAAATGTACACAAAATTGCCAAAAATAGCAGAAAGTTGATAGAAAAAAAGATGTCCCAAAATTGCCATAAAATATCAAAAAAGGAAGAGGAGAGGCAGAAAATGAACATAATATGTCCATAATATGGCTAAAAAAAAATCCGAAATTTGACAGAAAGGTTGAAAAATCTAAAAATGTATGAAAAACAGCATCTGAAAAATGAAAAAAAAGGGAAAAGTAAAGTTCAAAGCAAATGAATATGTACGCATTGGATACTGCTGTGATATTTTTGTGTTGTGTTGCAGCTCTAGTTAGGGCCCTTTTGGGCCCTCAGTATATTAGACTAAGACTAATACACCTCTTCACCTTCTTCAAAAACTTCAAACATATTTTTGCTTATTTGTTTGGCCTCATTTTTTATTTTTGCAAAAGAAAGAAATCCCAAATGCAGGGGTAGTCCCGGGTGATTATACATGGAGAAATTCTTGTCAATAGTCAGGTTTGCATCCAATTGTTTGGAATTTTTTAAGCAAATTAACTGAAAATTGTATTTTATTTTTGTATTTCTTGAAAATTCGGATAAAAATGGGTGGATGGAAACCCAACTAGTGTTCCGATGTTTGCCAGTACCTCGGCCAGGGGTCAGCAACCTTTCCTGTCGGTTTCTGGCCGAGGTACTGGCAAACATCGGAAGACTGACAATAATTTCTCCATGTATAATCTCCCGGGACCACCCCTTCATTTGGGATTTCTTTCTTTTGCAAAAAAAATGAAAAGAAGAGTGTTAGTCACGGGACTTGACAGTATTTCTCTTCATAGAACTTCTGATTCCTACTAGTAATGCGACCGACTGTCCAACAGAATGATAGATGGATTTTCAGTTGGTCTGTCTTTGGAAAAGTAAAGTTGAGGCCGGTCCGACTCACAGGTCTGGTCCTTGATGATGAGCGGTCCCACGGTGGCCGAGGGTCGACTGGGTCCGGCCGCGTTCACGGCTTTCACTCGGAACTCGTACTCTCCTCCCTGGAAAAAACAAGCAAACCAAAAAAACTGAGCACGGTCACGCCACCTTTGTCGCAGGCAGAGTCAACATTTGTGGAAGCATCAATTGCCCAAAACCAAGAGGACTCCGGGACCGACCTCCTTCAGGTCCTCCACCACGAAGCTGAGCTCCTCCACATCTCGCTTGTTGCACTGCTTCCACGTTTCCTTCTCCTTGCCGCTGGTGTCCCAGCTCAAGCGCTCCACCACATAATGCTTGACGGGAGAGCCGCCATCGTTTTTGGGAGGCTCCCAACTCAGGGTCACCGTGTTCTTGGTCACCAGGTTGACCTTCAGCTTGGTAGGCGGGTCTGGTGGGTCTGCGGGTGTGGCCGGAGTTCAGGATTAAACGCTCATTTCAGGGTGGCCAATTTGAACGTCTCTTTATTAGCGGCCAGATTATTTGCACAATTTTGTTCACATGGCTCACTATCCCGCTTCACTAGATAAACGCTGTCACCGGTAATGAGCTCTTCCTTTCCTCCGGCAGGAGGCCCCTGGGACAACCCATGACATACTGGAGAGATGTCTGTCTCTCAGTTGTCCTGGGACGGCCTTGGGATCCTGCCGGAGGAGCTGGACAAAGTGGCTGGGGAGAGGGAAGTCTGGGCTTTCCTGCTAAAGCTTCTTTCCCCGCGAGCCGACTCCGGATAAGCGGCAGATAATGGACGGATGTTTCTTCTTCGTCAAAGTACTAGAGTGACCCCAACTAGCAGAGACAAATTTGTTGGTTTCTTGAATATGCTGTGCTAAGAATGAGGATTGTGATTGTAATTGTGGTTGGGACTGAAAAGTAATGTGTACTCACAGATGGGGTCCCTGGCCTGGGCGGGATCAGCGGTGACTGTAAAGGGACCGAAACCCAGACGGTTTTCGGCTCGCACTCTGAACAGGTAGTCCTGTCCCTCCAGGAGGCCCGGGACCACGAAGGCTTGGCTGGCACAGGCCGCGTTCACCTGAGGGACAATCAAAAGCGCCACCGGCGGTCACGTCTTCATCTTCGCTTTTCAGTCTGTCTGTCCGTCCGTCACGAACTGTACCTTTGTCCAGGCCTTGTCGGTGACACATTTCTTCTCAATGAAGTAACTTTTGATTCTCTCTCCACCGTCATTGTCAGGTAGCTTCCAGATCAGCCTCATGGTTGACCTGGTGATGTCCGTCACCTTCAGATCTTTCGGAGGTCCGGGAACATCTGCAACCAGGAAGGAAACGGTCAGCAACACACACACACACACGCACGCAAACAAAAAAAAACAGTCCAGTTGAAAGAAGCAAGACGCACCGAGGACATTGACCCTGACGTTGACATGTTTCTGTCCAGACTTGTTCTTGGCCGTGATGGTGTAGCGTCCAGAGTGGGTCCTCAAACTTACGGGGATGGTCACAACGGACGTGGTGTCCGTGGACTCAACCTGAGGAGACGCAAAAGCGTGTTGAGCTCAGGAGTTAACACATTTTCTCGTGTCCCTTCAGGACGCCAGAACAAGTCACCTCCGAGTCCATGGGAAGCGTGTGCAGCTTGTTCTTCTTGTGAGATTTGGCTTTGCCGTCAAAGTCCCACGTCACCTTTGGTACCGGACGACCCTTGATGGTGGCAGGGATCCTGATTGGATCTCCGGCGCGGATGTAGAGCAGGTCATCTACCAGGACGTCAATGGTGATGGACGGCGGGACTGTAACACCAGCGGGAGCATCAGTGACACGCACGCACGACCGGCGTGGCTTCATTCTTATGCGCTGTCGCCCGAAACAAACACTTACGCTGGACTTCTTCGATCAAGACCTCGCTGGTGCGGGGGCTGGGGTCGGATTCGCCGATGTCGTTGACAGCGATGATTCTGAAGCGGTAGCGCTTGAGCTCACGGAGGCTGGGCACGGTGAACTCGGTGGTGGGCTGCAGATCTTCGTTCACCCTCACCCAATCAGATTTGCCCTCGTCCTGGATTTGGATGATGTAGCCCTTGATGGGGCTTCCGCCATCCTTCTCCGGCGGCTTCCAGGTCAGAGTGACATTGTGCTTGGTCTTGTCGGCCACCACGGGAGCGGCGGGCATGCTGGGAGGAGCTGGGGGAGGTAGGAGGGTAGAAGGACAGTTACAACAGAAAGACAGGAATCTTGTGAAAATTCAAGTGGCAACTGGACTCTTCTTGGCTGGTGAAGACTTTTAAAATTCATGTGAGTGAAAATTCCGATAAAACTCCTGTTTTGTTTTTTATGCCATCACATCATCGTCTGCTGACAACAGTGTCCTGACCACTAACAAGCTATTTTGCCAGCTGGCAGGTGAACCACCATTCAATTCTCATGGACTATACAGCCCTGCCAGAGATCTAACTAGGGGAACTCCTCCACATCTAAAATAGTCAACTGAAGGAGCCTTTTGGACTAAAGTCAGGCAGCTTCAACAACTATGAAAAGTCCAGTTGAATCAATTCAACTTTTGCGGATTGCCTTGACTTGGTTGACTGACAATTTACACCAACAACCGCAAATCCTGTCATGTTTTGATCTCAGTCTATTTCCAGTGAGAACGTCTAGTCCAAAACTAAAACAAGCCTTTTGAATTAAAGGTGAAGCTTTTTCAAGGACAAAAAGGAGTCCATGGCTGTGAATTTACATCGACAACGTAGTGTATTGTTCAGCGGACTCACTCAGGGGGTCGACGGCAAAAGCCGGGTCAGATGGTGCGCTGAACGGTCCCGTTCCGGCTGAATTGAAGGCAGCGACTCGGAATTCGTACTCACTTCCTTCAAACAGGCGAGTCACCTGCCAGACGCAGAATGTTAGCATACAGTTTTCCAGTCAAGAAGCATTCAAGAAGGACTCGGCCTACCTGGTACTCCCAGCCTTTCATGCCCCTCTTGGTGACCGGCATCTTGTTGACTTTGGTCCAGTAGGAGGAGCCTCTTTCTTTCTTCTCCAGCCAATAGCCAATGATCATGGAGCCACCGTTGTCCCTCGGAGGCTCCCAGGTAAGGGTCATAGAGTTCTTGGAATACTCTGTGATGGCAGGTTTCTCGGGCGGGCCGGGGAGCCCGAAGGGGTCTGTGATCTGAACTTCGTCTGTTGCGCAAGGGTCAGACTTGCCGTAGCGGTTCTCGGCTCTGACGCGGAACAGGTAGGATTTGTTGGTTTCCAAGTTCCACACCTGCAGCAGAGGGAGGACTACTTCATGACAACGTGTCCTCATGATTACTACCGTGACCAGAGGCACAAACGGGCTACGTGTTATGATTGAATTGATTTCCTTGTATGTCCTACTTTTGAAAATTGATGTGTACTTGTGACTCATTTTGTCAGAATAGGCTTGTTACGTTTTTCATGTTCCGTGGAAGACGACATGGTGTACAAAAAAAGACTAGAGAGAGGCTTAGCCAATGGTGGTTGAGATTTTGGCGCCTGGACATCACGGACAAGCAGGAACAGAACACTCCCCATTTCAAGATTTGTTTGATGTTTGTTTGATGATTGATTGCCCCCCCCCACCCCCCCCCCCCCCCAAGTGACCATGCGAAAGCGAAGCGACCTACCCCATACTTCTTGTCAATGATGCTGTTGGTGAGCTCCACCCACTGAGGTTCGGCTTCCCGCCCCTCTTCCTCCGCTTCGTCTGTGACGACTTCTTTCTTCTCAACAATATAGTTGGTCAGCTTGCTGCCGCCATCATCCAGGGGCGCGTCCCAATTCAGTTGGCAGGACTCCACCTTGATGTTGGACACCGCCACGTTTCTAGGAGGAAGCGGCCGGTCTGGGTGGAGAGAGGAGGTTGACATGTATTTTTTTAGCTCGATTTTTAACTGGAATGTTTATACAGGAAATCTACACATCAAACCAATTAGAACGTAGTTGTCAAACTGCGGATGTTTTCGAACTTTCCCTCCTCAAACACAGCTGTATGGAATGATGAGGATTGTTATCAGGTTTTTGCTGAGCTTGCTGACGAATCAGGTGTATTTGAGGAGGGAAACCTCGAAAACATGCAAGACACGTATCCATGATAATCTAAGCAGTTCTTGTTTGTTTTAGGTCCAAAGGCTATTGTTAAAGAAAGAAAAGGTCAAATGAAGTCTGCTCTCTTGGGGTCCAATTGTTCCCAATTTGATAGAATGTGTCCTTTTTTGGTTCTTGTTTGGCAGCTCAATTTTTCCATCCTAAAATGGGTCGTGCCGTGACAAATCACCCAGTGGGTTTAGATTTTGAGTTAAATGAAACTTCTGCAAAACATATTTCAAAAATGGCATGTTTGTTCCTGTGCTTTATGTTATGTTACTGTTTGTGACAGCTTCGGCTGTTTGAAAGCGCTATATAAATAAAGACGACTTGACTTGACCATGAACATTGCACCATCAAAGAGCGAGAGAGCATTTTCAACAATATTTTTTGTTTTTGTTTAGCAGAAATAAGGACGCCAAGTATCCAGACAATCGGACTTTCAAGAAATATCCATTGAAAGTCTGTGTGTATAATACCCCGATTGCAGATTTGGAATCCTTGTGGAATTGCCTTTTCAACAAACTCTGTTGTGTGAAGATTGCACCAATAGTTCCTGAGATATAAGGGTTCAAGGGAAGGAGGCCACACCCCTTTTTGCCCAAAATGTCCAATTTCAGCAGGCCATAGCTCCCGTTGACCTCAAATTTGAAATTGAGTGATGTTTCATCACTGTCAACAAGTACAGGTTTCATTCCAATCAAACTCAGCTTAGTTCAAATTTTCTTATTTTTGGGGTGATTTGGAAGGACCCCAAAAAAACTCTAGAATAATTCCAATCTAATCACCTCGCCCCCAAGAGTAGTTGAAGTAGTAGTTACTTCTCTTGGTGGATGTTTCGTCTTACATGAGAGGACCTTCTGTCTTTTTGCTTTCATATTGTTTGGCTCACCTAGCACCATGACGCAAGTGGTGTGCTTGGCTGAGCCCATGTTGTTGGAGGCCGATATGGTGTAGCTGCCCCGGTCCTTCCGGTCGGCCGTAGGGATGGACAAAGTGGACTTGCAGTTCATCCGTCCGGTCACTGTTGTCTCCATCAGCAGATTGTCCGTGGGCTTGTTCAGCACCACGTCGTCTTTGGACCACTCCACTTTGGGGATGGGCAGGCCCAGGATGTCGGCGGGCAGCTCCACGGGCTCGCCCTTTCTCACTGTGATGCTGTCGCCCTTGAATATCTTCAGCATGTGGATCTCAGGGGCCACTGGCGGGGACAAGAACAACACGTGTCAATGTCATCGCTCGTTCTCCGGTGGCGCAGTTAGTAAACAAACCCTTACGCCTCATTTGAGCCGGCGCAAACCAGAGGAAAGGGTTTGAAGTCTTTGCTACCGCTGCAGTTTGAATTTGTGAAGTGCCCGTCGAAAAGAAAAACGTACCTGAGAAAATTGCTTGGAACGGAGACGGACTGCCGGACTGAATTGACATTTCAACTGGTAAGTTGGTTTCAAGAAAGACGCGGTTCACTCCATCATTGAGAGACTGGCTAATTAATGAGCAGCCTTGCAATCAATCCTCTCTGTTCAACCCACTTACAACATCCAGTGGGGACTGGCTATCCTGAATTTTGTTGCCGGTTGCCCCCCACCCCCATCCCAGTTGATAAATATGAATTATTAATCGTCAAATGTCACCAGCCGCTCTGCACACTCCCTTCCTCTAACAACAAACGACAAATAGTAATCTCTGGTTGTCATACGCCGTCTGCCCACCCCCATTCCCTCACTCCACCCCACCTCAACAAATAGGACCAATATTTTTGTTCCCAGTCCGCCCCTGACAACATCCACTCCAGTTACCCTCTTCACCGCCACCACTCTCATAAAAGAAATAAATACTGTAAAATTCCATCACTATAAAATTTGTTTTTCATTTCACGCTTCAAACAAGCGCCTATTATTCAGAGTTCAAAATGTTTTTGTTATATGGAAAAACACAATTTTGTGTTGTTTAGTTGATTACTTTTAAATAGTGGGAGAGAAAAACACGATCCATGCAGTACTCGGAGTACTTGGGGTTTCCGAGCCCTGGTCTAGCAAGGCAAAGGGGTGCGACGCTTGCCGTACCTTCATCGTCCTGGATGACCACGGTCATTGCGAAGGATGGGTCACTTTCTCCAATCAGGTTTGCGCATTTGATCCTAAACTCGTACATCCAGGCCTCGTCCAGGCCCTCCACCGTCATGGTCAAGTTGGGGCAGATCTCGGTGTTGCAGGGCTCAAAGGCCTGCTTGTCTTGCCGCTTCTTCTCCACAAAGTAGCCGATGACGGGACTGCCACCGTCGTTGCGAGGCGGCTTCCAGGCTAACGTGATGGAGTTCTTGGTGCGCTCCGTGTATTGGAACTTCTCGGGGGGCGATGGCGGTCCTGCGGAACCCGTGACGAGAGAAAGAGTTTTATCGATGGGAACGGTGGACAAGATTCAATCAGTACGGAGGCCTCTTGGGACTTGCCTTGTGGGTCCACAGCTATGATGGGTCCCAGCTCGACGGGCGGGCCCATGCCATACTTGTTCTTGGCAATGACACGGAACATATACTCTTGTCCCTCCATGATGCCGACGCACTCGCATTTGGAGGAGATGGTTTCAACTGGCTGCCTCCACGTGTGCATTTTGCCGTCTTTGCGCTCCACGAGGAAGCCGGTCAGGTCACTTCCGCCATCATCAACGGGGTCATCCCAGTTCAAGAAGATCATCTTCCTGGTCACCACCACAGGCTTCAGGTCAGTGACTGGCCCAGGAACATCTGCAAACAAAACAGGGTTGTCATTTATCTACATTTGGAAACCATCAAGTCCCCTTTCTACACATCTATCCACTCACCCATGACCTCCACCCGGGTGAAGGCCGACCTGGTGCCGCTGGGGTTACATGCAGAGATCAAATATTTGCCGCAGTCCTTCCTCTGGACCTTTTTGATTAACACGATGCTGTTGTTGCCTTCGCTGAGGATCTCTACGCGGTCTTTTTCGGGTTTTGCATCGTCCACGGACCAAGTGATAGTTGGGTAGGGTTTCCCGGTGACCAGCGCCGGAACACGAAGTGTCTCCCCAGCTCTAATGACCACGCCGTTCTTGACCAAAACATCCAGCTCGACCACAGGCATTTCTGCAGAAGGAAGCCAGCCACCGATTGTAAGACTCGAATGCTGGTTCCTATTTGACGCTGTTTACACATTTTCCCGTTAGCGGTTTATGGTTGACCTGCGGGATTCCTGACGAACACCGACTCGGTGAAACCCGGATTTCCCTCTCCCGCAGCGTTGCAGGCGATGACTCTCACAAGGTACTTGGCTCCCTCACGGACTCCATATACCGTAAATGCCCGAGTCTTCCATGGACGTTCTGTAGACCTGGACCAGTCTTTGGTACCGGCAATAGTCTGGGGAAGACCAGAGAAGATTAGTGTGAGATTTACACGTTGATCTTCTTAAATGAAGGGGACTCGTTGGGCACCTTATCCACATGGTATCCCAGGATCTCGCCTCCTCCATTGTCGGCAGGTGCGTCCCACTCAACGTCAATAGAATGGTCTGTGGTTGCCACCACGCGGGGCACTGGTGGTCCGGGAGGCACTGTCAAAACAAAGATGAATCATGAAAAGTTCCTCGAGAACCTCCGCTGGTCCTTACGTCTTTCAACTATGACGAGTTTTATCCAATGAACTATTTCATTTTGTCCAGAACGTTGGCCGTAGTGATGTTTTCTGCCAGATGCAGAAGGTCTGTCCTCTCCGAAAGGATCCCTAGTCTTACCCCGCCTTAGCTGCGCCCACGTTAGGAGTGCAGCATAACCGAAACAATGTGTTGCTGTCTTGCTATGTGTCAATCTACGGTCTTTACTGGTTTCAACTGCTAACTACAGATAGACAGCTAAGAAGGCCAAGTAGAAGCTGAGATAAAGTTCATAACGACTCAACGGCCTACCTTAAGTCACCGATCAAATGATGTCCCAATGGGGCCTCATCTAACAATCGTGTTCAGAGCCGGAAAATGTACGTACGAATGGGGGCTTGCGCTGTGTTGGGATCTGAAGGAACGCTGAATTTTCCGGGGCCCGCCTGATTTTCGGCCGCCACTCTGAAGATGTAAGT
This sequence comes from Leptonotus elevatus, assembly GCF_054856555.1. NCBI lineage: Eukaryota > Metazoa > Chordata > Actinopteri > Syngnathiformes > Syngnathidae > Leptonotus > Leptonotus elevatus. Next base: position 23,531,938 of record NC_141250.1, read on the forward strand.
TAAGCTCTCAACGAGTCCTTCCACATTCAGCTGGGTGGCGGGGACCATGTTCCTGCAGAACACATTCAGGATGAAGTCAGAACGGCAAACGCGGAACGTCAGCGCTGGTTTTGACGATGTTCCACCTGTTGGCCCGAGCCCAGTGGGAACTGTTGATCTCACGACGCTCTACCCAGTATCCCAGGATGGGGCTGCCATTGTCGTTTGGCTCCTTCCAGATGACCAGCATGCTGTGGGCTGTAATGTCGTCGATCTCCGGCTTGTCAGGAGCCTCGGGAGGTTCTGAAAAGGACGGCGAGAGGACACAGTTCATCTAACAGTAGCTGAGCGTGCGAAGCGGGACCATTCGTAAAGAGATTGTACATACCGAAGGGGTTCTTGGCAACAAGAGGTTTGGAGATGCAGGGCGGACCAGCTCCATACTTGTTCTCAGCGACGACTCTGAAGATGTACTCCTTCTTCTCAATGAGTTTGGGCACCAGATAGCGACACCCTCGAAGTGTGGAGGTGACACAGCTGTATCCGAGCTCGATCTTGGAATTATCCTTCTTCTCCAGCGTGTAGTTGAGGATTTCGCTCCCGCCATCATCTTTCGGGGGATCCCATTTGCAGATAACAGAGTTCTTCCTCACCTCTTCGAAGCAGAAGTTGATTGGAGGTCCAGGGGTATCTGGCGACAGGGAAAAAAGCATTAGGAGCTGAAGCTCTGCAGTCCTCCAGCAGAGGAGGACAAACCGGATCGCTACTCTCGACATAAGAGAAAGAGCAGAGTTCTCACCAAGCACGTTGACCTCGCAGGTGGCTGAAGCGACGCCATGGTCGTTCTCCACCTTCACCATGTAGACGCCGTGGTCAACACGCAGTGAGTCCCTGATAACTGCCGTGGACTCGCCCCTCTTGCTGTTGTTGATGGTCAGCCGCTCGCCAATAGTCGGGTAGTCCGTCTCCTCCACTTCCTGCTCTGCCACCTCCTCCTTCGTCTCCTCCACATCCATCACTTTTCCCTCTTTCTTCTCTAACTCACTCTCTTCTTTCTTCTCCACCTTCTTTTTCAGCGGTCTCTCCGGCCTCCTGCGGAGCGCCTCAGGCCGGATCACCTGGTTGTTGCAGTACCAGGTGATCTCAGGGTACGGTGAGCCGGAGATATTGGCCTCCAGGCGGATCTCGCTGCCTCGCTTCACGTTCAGGCCAGACTGAAGGCTGCCACTCAGGAAGACCTTGGGAGCATCTGACGACCAACAACAGACAAATCAGAGATGAGGCGACGACAGCGTTCAAGTCATAAACACGACATCCCAACAATGTCCTCACCAACTGCATCCATGGCCTTGACAAACAGGGTGCTGCGAGACGGCTCGCTGACACCGGCTGAATTTTCAGCCCGAACTCTGAAGGCATAGCTCTTGGCCTCCTCTAGCCCTCTGACGGTGTAGGAGAGCACCGGGACCAGGAAGTCGTTGCACCTCTCCCACTTGTCCTCACCCTTCAACTGCCGCTCGAGGATGAAGCCCATGATCTTGGCACCGCCATCATACATGGGAGGCTTCCAGGTTAGTGTGATGGTGCCTGATGTGGGGTTGTGGGTCTCCACATCCACCGGAGGGTCGGGAGGATCTGACACAAGATGAGACGCCTTTCAGTTGCAACAAGACCCAGAGGGATGGCGCGTTAAGGCTAAACTTACGTTTCTGGTCCTCTGCAATGACAGGTTTGCGAAGCTCAATGAACTCCCCTCCTCCAATCTTGTTTACGGCCTGGACTCTGAAGTAGTACTCTCCATTGGGGATTAGGTCTTTGACGTTCCAGCTCACTTTGTTCTCTCCAGACATCATGTTGACATAGGTCCTCCTGCCAGCCTCACGCCGCTGTAGGAAAATCAAACAGCAAATTTAACCAAACATCAGCAGTTTCCGGAACGGCTCTACCGCCGGCACCCCAAAAGATGAGGGCTTGATCAGGAGCCGTGGTACTGACTGACCTGCAGGACGTAATGAACAATCGAGGTTCCCCCATCGTAGTCGGGTGGATCCCAGGAGACCTTGCAGGAGCTCTTGGTGATCTCGGAGGCTGAAATTTCCTTGCACGGGCCTGGGAGACCTGGAGATGCAGTTTGAAGATGAGTGAGAAAGGTGTGGATAACGCAGTCAGTGGCAGTGCTGTTGATCGGCTGCTTGCTTACCGATGACTTTGACATTGATGGTAGCGCTGGCGGCTCCCAGTTTATTCTCCAGAGTCACTTTGTACTGGCCAGCATCAGAGTGAAGACTACTGTCCACTTCCAGGTGGCAGCAAGTATACTCTTTCCTGGTGAGTACAAACCATCTGGTCAGCCACGAGTCACATGAACGGACCTAAAATGAGCACCAACCTGAAACCCAGACGATCGTCGGCCTTCAGCTCCTTGCCGCCTTTGTGCCAAGTGATCTTCGGCGAGGGAACGGCCCTGAAGGGGACCGGGATGTGCAGCTTCTCTGTCTCCACGACGACCAGGTCCAGAGTCTGGAATTCCAGCGTGGGGTTGCCTGTAAACAATGTGAAAAAAATAATAAATAAAACAAGCAGCACCGCACGCTACAAGCTAAGAGCCTCCCTTCCTGTTCTTACAGTCGGAATCTTTGGCAATGACGTTCTCCGAGATATCGGAGGGATCGCTAATGCCAACGGAGTTGATAGCTCTCACTCTCAAGATGTACTCCTTCTCGGGAACGACACCTTCTTCCACGGTGTACTTCAATTCCTTGACGGGACGAGAGTTGACCCTCATCCACTTCTCCGTGCCGGCCTCACACATCTCGATGTGGTAGCCGGTGATGCGGGAGCCGCCGTCCCTCTGCGGAGGCTTCCAGCCGATGGACAGGAATTCCCGGCCGGCGGCGGTAACGTGGAGCTCGACGGGGGGAGACGGGACACCTACAGAGGAAAGGCGTTCTTTTACCTCACATCGACACAAAGCCATCATCTGGCACTTGGCTTCCGTCAACTCGCCTGTTGGGTCTTCGATGGTCAGGATCTCAGTGGGTTCGCTCGGATGTCCGATTCCCGCCTCGTTCTCGGCGCGGACCTGGAATTGGACCTCTGTTCCTTGGATCACATCTGTCACTCTGTACTTGCAGTCCGGCCCGGAAGTCTTTCCGCACTTCACCCAGCGGGTTCCGAGCTTCTCTTTCTTTTCGATAGAATACCTGCAAAGTTCATGGCATGAGAGTAAATCCTCACAGGTCATTAGTAGAGCACCAGCAAAATAACCACAAAGGATACATTGGGGGGAGAGACAAGTAAAAGCAGGATCATTGAAAAGATCAAACAAAACAGTACAGTGACAAAACACATCCAGTTCAATCACACAATAATAGCAAGAACTAATAGTTGTGAGGGTTTCAGGCCGAATTGAAGGCAAATAGAGCATAGACAGTTTGAGCAGATCTTTTGTGTTCAGGAGGTCACAAAGCTGCTTCACTTTGGTTTGGGTCATGTTTTGGAAACACTCAAGAAGCCTCACTGGTCAGGTAGTCTCATGAGGAGCTAAAGGGTCTTGAATATATTGAGATCCAAAATCATTCTGAGCTTTGTAGACTAACAGTTAGACTTTGAAAAGTATTCTTGAAAACTTGAAGGAGGTTGTGGGTCCCAACAAAGTTCTCATCGCGTGTCCTACCTGAGGATGGGTCTGCCACCATCGTTTTTAGGCGCCTCCCACTGCAGGTCTACATATCTTTTGGTCACGGTGTCCACGGCGAGAGCGTATGGTGGCCCAGGAGTGGCTAGAAAAAGCAGACACATTGGAACCTTTCCCGTCTTGATGCCGAACCACCGGCTAACTCAACTTACTGAAAGTGTCCTTGGCCAGCACCGAGTCCTCCAGCTCACAGAAGGGCCCCACGCCAACGGCGTTCTCAGCCGCCACGCGGAAGACGTAGAGCGAGCCTTCGTTGAGCGGCGCCACTGTGTACTTGAGCTCCTTGATGGTGGTGTCCACGGCCTGCCAGCCTTTACGCCGGACGTCCCGCTTCTCCACCACGTAGTTGGTGATGGGCGAACCTCCGTCGCGCTCGGGAACGCTCCACTTCAACTCGGCGCTGTTCTTGCTGATGCCGGTGACCCCCAGCCAGCGGGGGGCCGAAGGGGGGTCTGCGGAGAGGGTGGCGTCAGGAGGATGCTCAAAAAGCAAATCGATCATCAATCGAGTGAAGTGGTCAGACGCAAGTCAGCAATTTTTGGACTTGGGATGCGCTTGGCTAAAGCTTATCAAATTCTTGACTGGACTTGACTTGGACTTCAACAACGCGAGCGTTATGACGTAGGCTGCAAATATTTAGATATACTATGTTTGGATCCAAGGGTCATTTTTTGGATGTAATGGGTCTCAGAGGGAATGGCCACATAAACAAATTTTGATAAGAGACACAACTAACTGTGTCATCTAACTTCATTTCTTCTGCCATATACTGTATCATTTTTAAAGCCGAGCAAAACGTGAAATTAACAATTACTTGCATTTCTCCAGCTGGAGGCTAAGTTAGGGGTCCAAATGAAAAATTGCAAAATGTCATTGCGTAGTTTTGTTTTGTTCATAAATAAAATCGCAGTTGAAAAACCTGCATTTTCTATTTCCTTGGATTATCTTTGAGATTTACGTACATTTGTTTGATGATCTTAAACATGGAAGTGATAACAATAACGCATCATATGTATGTAGTGATTTTCTGGACTGCAAGGACTTTTTGGCGGCACCGAGTAACACCTCAGCTAATGTGAGTCTCTTACTGAGTCTCTCCTTGCAGAGGACCGGGTCGCTGGGCTCGCTGGGTTCGCTCTCGCCCGCCACGTTGACGGCTCGCACCCTGAACGAGTACTCCTGCTTCTCCATCAGGCCCTTCAGGAAGTGCTCGGTCATGTTGACGCCATCGGCCACACGGATCCAATCGGTGGTGCCGCTCTTGAGCATCTCGATGACGTAGCCGTCAATCTTGGCTCCCCCGTCGTGCTCCGGCTTGGTCCACATCAGGAAGCAGGAGGTCTTGGCCACGTCCTTCACCGTTGGTTTGCCAGGAGGCCACGGAGGATCTGGAAGAGCGCTCGGGAGTTTAGGACTTTGAACCAAACTGGGCAACAAGGAAGTGACAAGTCCAAAGTCTTGTACCAATTGGATCTTTCACCAAGATTGGTTCGGTTTCCTTGCTTGGTTTTCCAGGTCCAGCCAGGTTTTCAGCCAGGACTCGGAACTTGTACTTCTTCCTTGTGGGGAGACCTTTGACCCTGAAGACAAACAGCGGTTCTCAAACTTTAGTACCTAGCTCTCCACTATAACCTTATGTAAAGAACACTAACACTGCCCTTTTTTTTTTAAGGGTTTAAAACAGCGTAACATTTGGCACAATTTGCACTTTCAATATAGGAAAATAAAAACGTCTTCAATAATGATTCGATTAAAAGACATTTCCCATAAAAAGTGAGCTATAACACCACTAATTCTTTTGAGTCCTTGCAATGCATTGTACTATTGTTACAACTAACAAATTCAGTTATTGATGATGACAAGTACCGCACTTTGAACCTAAAGCATCGCTTCCGGTTCCACAAAGTCCAGTTGTCCAAACCGACCTGTAGTTTGTGTCCTTGAGGGGCTGCTTGTTGCACCGGATCCACTTGTCGTGGTCGGGCTCATATCGCTCCACCCAGTAGCCCGTGATCGGGCTTCCTCCGTCCTCATCGGGCTCGTACCAGCTGAGAGTCAGCGAGTCCTTGGCGATGTCCGAAGGCTCCAGCTTGTAAGGGGGCCCGGGGGTGTCTGAAAGAAAAAAAAACAAAATCTAATCAAATCCCAGTGGCCAACAAGGGCTCTGAACATTTGGACTGCAATAGCACACATGAAAATGAAAAAAAAATAGAATAGTCAGATGATGCAATTAAAACTACAAAACACAAAAGTTGTCAAAGTAGTGTTGAAGGATACCAAAGACCCGAGCCGAGTCAGCAGAAGGACATACCGAAAGCGTATCTGGCGATGATGGACTGGTGTTCGGCTGGCGGACCAACACCGAACTGGTTCTCAGCAAAGACTCTGAAAATGTACTCCTTGAACTTGACCAGGTCCACCGCCCTGTAGGTGGTCTGTTTGACGGTGGATGAGAGGCGGTGCCAAATCTCACTGTCGGCAGCGCGGCGCTCGATGATGTAGTTGGTGACTCTGGAGCCGCCGTCGTCACGTGGCGGGTTCCAGGCCAGGAAGCAGGACACGTTGGTGATTTCGGAAATGTCGAAGGCCGCAGGGGGGCCGGGTTTGTCTGAGGCGGGGAAATACGACTTTTACTTCAATGGAGTCCAAAGAACACCAAAGGTAGTGCAGCATCCAGATTTGCACCCTACCGAGAATGTTGACGTCAACGGTGGCGGTGGCTCGTCCGCAGCTGTTGGTGGCCTCGATGATGTAGGTCGAGCTGTCGTCACGCTTGGTCTTAGAGATGGTGACGGTGGAGTGTCCCGGCCTGGTGTCGATATTGACTCGCTCGTCTGCCTTGAGGACCAGGTCGGCCTTGGTCCACTTGACCCGGGGCTCGGGTTTGCCCGTCACCTCGGCGGGGAGTTCGATCTTGCTGCCGGCTTTGGCGGTCAGACCGGCGAGCAGCTTGGCGTCTAGCTGGATCTCTGGTGGCTCTGGAAACGGTTGCATCATGAACAACAATTAATTAGGACTACGGTCATCAATTCAAGTTCCCTATTTTCAATATCCCAACATATTTTTTTATTTGATGATTTCCAAATATCATGTACATGGTTTTGCTACGCTTCAACCATAACTTGTTGACATCTAACCGACTCGTTACTCTGAACATTTCTCTTGTGACCATCGATAATAGCTGCCCCTGTAAAGAAGATTTTTGTGTCATCTGCAAAAACTCCCATTTTGTAAACTATTAGACACTTTGTCCTTAATGTATTAAAAACATTGCTTGGGTCTCAACACAGACCCCTGCGGGACACCGCAGGTAATATTCAACAACAACGGTTTATGGTTACTTATTTGGATAAATTGTTCCCAAATACTGATATCCTTTTGTAACTAGGTAAGTGGAGCCCCTCCGACACAATGCCGCTCCATTATTTTGGAGCAATATTACATGCTAATCAGGTCAAATTAAAACACCCGCTGCAAATTGTCAGTTCTCAATGGCTCCTGTTTTCTCTCAATTGGAGCCACGGATGTAGTTGAAGATCAGGGATGAGCAACTTCAATGTTTATCAGCGTTTTATGAAAATGTTTTGGGATTTGTAAAACAGAAACAAAAAAATATATAGTTTTTGGGGTTTGAGGAAATTATTCAAGTGGCCACTTAAACTGTGGTCTGGGGCCCCAGTTGCCCATCCCAGATCTAGATGATCTACAACTGTACCATTGACAGGGGCGAGCAAACTCGGTCCTCGAGGGCCGGAGTCCTGTAGGTATTGGAGGTTTCCCTCTTTCAACACAGGCTGATTCCAATCAACAGGATCGTTATCAGGCTTATGCAGAGCTTGCTGATAAGCTGATCATATATCAGCTGTGTTGGAGAAGAGAAACATCCCAAACTTGCAGGACTCCAGCCCTCCAGGACCGACTTTGACCACCCCTGGTTTAGAAGGTCAGGTTTGTCAATCCAATGAGCTCCCAAAAAGCTCTCACGGGTCTTTACCTTTGGGGTCTACAGCCTGGATGTCGTCCGTGGCCTTGCAGGGCCGACCGGCTCCGAGTCGGTTCAGGGCTCGGACTCGGTACGAGTACCACTCGCCCTCAGTCAGACCCGTGACTTGGCACTTGAGCTCGGAAAGCAAGTCTCCGCAGGGCTCCCAGCGATCGCTTCCTCTCTGGCAGCGTTCAACGTTGTAACCGCGGATGCTACTGCCGCCGTCGTACTTAGGAGGCTCCCAGGTCAGGAAGATGCCACTGGCAGACTTGTCTCTCCATCGCAGATTCTCTGGTGGGTCAGGGACGGCTGGAGGACAAAGCCAATGGTGGTTACAGGTCTGCATGGCTTGGGTCCAGTTTGTGCTCCTTCAGGTCACAAATAAATGATACGGTGACTCACTCGCGGGAGAGGAGACATTAACAGGCTCGTCGATGTACGCCGGCTCTCCGGGGCCGCACTTGTTGCAAGCCGTGACCTTGAACAGATACTCTTTGCCTTCAATCACGTCAGTGACAGTCATCTCCAGATCCTGGATGCCTGAGGCCACCTGGCAGAAGGGAGAGGAAGGGGAGGCTTGCTACGCTTCACTATGGTGCGGTGCAGTGGATGAAGACGTTACGGCCAGGAACATTTGAACCGCTGTACCTTGACCCAGGTCTTGCGCGAAACCTCTCGTTTCTCCATCTGGTACCCCGTCAGTGGACTTCCGCCGTCGTGCTCCGGAGGGTCCCAGCTCAGCTGAACATGCTCGCGGGTCACTTCCGGAACCTTGAAGTCCTTTGGTGCACTGGGTGCAGCTGAAATGCGGCAGTGGCAAAACAAATGTTAGTACGGACGCATTTAGCTCCGCTCAGTCTGCAGTTCCCTACCAATGACATTGACTTGGATCTCCCCGGAGACAGACGAGACGTCGTTCTCCAGCTGCAGGGTGTAGGTGCCTTTGTCTGGACGGACGCTGGGAGTCACCACGAGCTCGGCAAAGGTGGTCCTGGTGGTCACCGTGACGCGTTCATCGGCGCCCGTCAGCTCCTTGTCCCCGAACGTCCACTTGGCCATGGGGACGGGATATCCGCTGATGGGGACTCTGATGGTGAGAGGATTCGGGACGATCACCTCCAGGCCATCTTTGAAGCCGCTCAGGTCCATGGTCGGCCCGGCTGGAAAGGAGAGGGAATCGAGTCGCGTCAGCTGAGCTGATGATCAAGACATCAAACTCCCGCCCGTCTTGCTCACTGTGCGGGTCGTCGGCCAGCAGAGGTCCGATGACGTTGGATGGGTCTGAGATTCCGGCAGCATTTTCGGCAAATGCTCGATAGTTGTAATACGTTCCATATTTGAGTCCAGACACCTGGGGAAAAAACAACTCATTGACATGAAACCGATGCGACATCAGGTCATCAAAGAAATGTTATTGTGTCCCTCGACATGGTCCACCTTATAGAAGAGGTCGGGGCAGAGGCGAGTGTTGCAGCGGAGCCACTTATCGGTTCCGTCCTCACAGCGCTCCAGGATGTATCCGGTGATCACGCTGCCGCCATTACGGAGCGGAGTCTCCCAGCTCAGCTGCACAGAGTTCTTGTTCTGGTTCTGCCAGGTCAGGTTTTGAGGCGGGCTGGGACGCTCTGTTGGTGGCAGCGGTCAAATGTAAATTTGCACCTGACAAATCAGGGTTCCAGCCAGCTGGAGCTTAAGCAACCAAATCATCAAAAGCCACTTTTGTTTACAAACTAACAAAAAACTAATTGTGCAACGTCTATTTACAAAATTAATACAATGATAGTGAAAATGTTGTTATTCATTTTTGAACTCCTGTTCAGTTGAGCTGAAGCCTAGTCCATCTGTTTTGGAGCAAGTAGTGCTTTGCACCCACAGCCAATTCCACATTTTTTTCTTTGGAGCGAGGGCTGAAATACTTGGCGCAGGGCCCGGTCCTATCCCCCAAAATAATCATAGAAACGAAGCATTTAAAAAAAATACAAGCTAATAATAAAACAGCCGAGGCCTCTTGACATACTAATTGGAATGAACGAGATCGAAAGGGCAAACATGCGTGAGTAAAGTTGGACTGACCGATGGCATCCATGAGCTTGACGGGAAGGGTGGCGGCACTCGGCTTGCCAACGCCGGCTTTGTTCTCTGCCTTGACTCTGAAGATGTACTCCTTGTTCTCAATGACGTCATTGACCACGGCGCTCAGCTCGTCGGCCTTGGTCACCTGCACCGGCGACCACTTGACGGACGTCCTGTCGCGGAGCTCCACGATGTAAGAGGTGATGGGGGAGCCGCCGTCCCACTGGGGAGGCTCCCAGGACACGGCGCAGCCAAACTTGGAGACGTTCCCCACCGCCACATTCCGAGGAGGATCGGGAACATCTGAGCGCCACACCACAAACCAGATTTAAAAAATCAACAGGAAAAGAGAGGCGGCCATTTGCTGACGCCGAATGGATGGCATGAGTGAAAAGCAGAAGGTGAGGCAGCAAGTTGGAGCGGTCGAGACATTAAACTAAACTCTCAGTGTTCACATTTTCTGGAATTTGAAGAGTGACATTTTAAAAAGGGTTTGAACTGGTGGTGGGAAAATCTGTGAAATGCGGGAAATGGTTCCCTAAACGTTCTGAGCTTCATTCACTGCCATTGACGAGTGTACTTGTCAATGATGTTTTGTAAACAGGGATGGGTGGGGGAGCATCTGATTGCGCTCCACTGCCAATGTCAAACTTGGAAACAACTTTACTGATGCGTAGGGCTGGGCGATATGGCCCAAAAATAAAATCTCGATATTTTGAATCGATTTGAATCTTATAAACCCAACAAACTTTTATTTAAAGGTTTCATCTATTCAAAAATAATTCTTGGGCAAAATGTTCAGACAACAATAATGTATACTGATTCTAAATCAGTGTTAACATAAACATTCATAGTGAGCAAAATTACAACTCACAATAACATCTGGATGTAACAGAACATAAAAAAACAGCTTTTAAAACTCCAGAAGACAAAATTCGATTTCACGATTTAGCAAATTTTCAACCATTCAATTGTCAAAATGACAAAGGAAAATGTGTGCAATCATATGAATAAGATGTGTCCATCCAACCATCCATGCATCCATCCCATCCATCCGCCCAGCTGTCTGTCCGTCCATCCATCCAAACATCCATCCAAACATCTCTCTGTTGTCCATTCAGCCGTCTCTCCGTCCATCCATCCCATTCATCCATCCAAAAATTCATCCATCCATTCTGGGAAGTGCATCTTTGTGGAATACCATCCATCCTGTGTCAATGTTCTTCAAACGATTCATACCAAACTTGTTCTTGGCCTGGACGGGTTTGTCCGTCTCAACGAAGGGTCCGCTGCCAACTCGGTTTCGGGCGCAGACCCTGAAGAGGTACATGGAGTCCTGCTGGAGCCCGATGACGGTGTACTCGGGCCCTTGGGCGTGCTGCGTGGCCAGCGTCCAGGTCTTGCGTTTGACGTCTCGTCTGTCCACCACGTACTCGATGACTTTGCTTCCGCCGTCGTACTCGGGTTCCTCCCACGCCAAGCTGACTTCTCCGTCGGCCGTGTCCACGACCTGCAGGTTTTTCACAGGCCCTGGGATATCTGGGGTCCGGACAGACAGAGACTTTGCTTCAGCTGTGATTGCGGAACTGGAGGTAAACTAAGGCCTGCCCGCCCGCCGCCGCTCCCAACCCGACCCAACGTAAAGCCGGCATAGAGTAGACGTGCGCCTCCACGAGCTGACGTTAATGTTTTCTTTCTTGGAGCGCATGAAGCAGAAACAGCTTATGACATCCATAAAAAATGAAACATGTCAATTTCAGAGTATGAAGTGGCCATTGGGTGAAATGTCGCTGAGTATTGATGCCGTTCTTGGGGCGTGGCGTTTTTCCTGGAGCCATTTTGAATGCTGGCAGCGTTCACCAGCCACCGCTACTCAAAATGTCTCAATAATGGCAAGACCTGTTGACGCCATACGGCATTTTTTAAACATTGCCTAATCGAATGAAGGACAACCTATTTTCAGTGGTCTCTTGCTTGAACGAGCCTTTGTCACTTGAACTGTTTAGTTTATTTATTTATTTTGATGGTGTGCATACAAATAACAGCACCCGGGTGCAAACATGCCCATATATGGAAGTACTGACGTTACAGCCAACCAGGAAGGCTTTTCTCGCTGGTTTGGACAAAAGTGGACAACACCCTAGCAATTTTCGGCATTGTGGCAGCTTCTTGGAGAGTTGAAGCTGGATGTCGTTTAACAAAGACCGTTTTTGAATTGACCTCTTAAGATGTCATTTCTCCATCGTCCGAAAGCTCCAAAACGGATTTTCCCAATTGCGTCAAACTTGCACTCTGAAATGAGCGCATCTCATTTTTCCTACGCAACGAGCGAGTCTGTCGACGGCATGAGGCAACAAGGCCTGAATTCTTTGACTGTGCCCGTTTTGCTAGACGCTCATTGAACGCACCTCATTGAAAACAGTGAAGTGAAAGTCAAAGTGTGTTTTTGCACTTGTTATTGGGTGTAATTGCCAAAAGTTGAGTTTGTCAGACTGAACATGGTTGGTGTAAAGTGTGTTTTTGTTGTTGTTTTTTACAAGGCTAGGTACTGCCTCATTACCGTCCAAAATGCTGTCCTTTATGTAACATGGGTTGACGCTGGCGTACATGCCGGATGCACGGTGTTGATGTTTTGCTGACGATTGTGTGTGTGTTCACAGGCCAGTCCAAATTGAACATTTGTCTCCGTTTTGAGTGATTTCCCAGCCTCTTGCCGTATCTATTGGCAGTTACAATCGCCTTTTAGTTGGGGGGCGTTTTATTGTTTGCACATTTTTGCCCGTCAGGTCCTGAATTCCCGATGTGGCTCTCGCTGAAGACATCATTTTTTTGGCAGCCTTTTGAATGTGATGCCGCCTCGTAGTGCGAAAAGCAACCGCGCGCCCTGTTGCATTGCCGCGGCATGGCAAGACTTCACGAGCCGCGCGTTTGCGGGTCTTAGTTACCAAGCGACGGCAAATCATACCAATGACGTCCAGGTTGATGAAGGCTTCGCCCTCTCCGTGTTTGTTCTTTATGATGACCTTGTAGCGACCCTCGTCAGACTTTCTGGGGTCCTTCATCCGGTACTCAGTGCAGTCGGGGGAGGTGTAGACGCAATCCTGGGGCAGACTCAAGTTGTCGTACAGCCAGTCGGCCTTGGCTTGAGGGTAGGCGCTGTAGGGAACCGTCATGACCAAGGGCTTCCCCACGTCTGTCACGTAGTTTTGGTCTGTGGTCTTGATCTGGGGCGCCGCTGCAGGAGCCAGACCGTGACAAAGACCAAAAGAAAAAGACGCCAACTCAGAAAGCATCCAAGCAATGGAAAAGTAACAAAAGGACCCGTTTGGCTCTCCTGAAACGTGGATGCCGGCAATGATGAAGTTATTGCAAGGATGAGCTCCATGACCAAATAATGCACACGTATCATTGTTACTGCTTGTCTTTCATTGTCCCTTACCTGCCAACTCCAGCTTGACCTTGGCGTCTTTGTCCTTGACGACAACTCTGTACTGGCCCTGGTCTCGAGGACGGATCTCGCAGACCTGCAGCCTGTGGACTTTGCCTTCGCTCATCATCTGGTATTTGTCTCCCTGCACGACGCTCATGTTGTTCCTCAACCACTGGACTTCAACTCTGTCCTTGTTGAGCTCCACCTCGAACACCACGTCCGAGCCGGGCGATGCCAACGCGTCCTGCGGCGGCCTGATGATCTCCACCGGGGTCTCTGTTGTGAGGCGCAGACGTCAGAAGCAGTTGCCACGGTGCGGCGTGACGTGAGACCGTCTCACCTTCCACAAACAGCCTGGCTCTGGATCGCTTGTCATCCACACCGCACGCATACTCGCACTCGTCGTCCGGTCGGCACTCTTTGATGCGCAAGTAGCACATATTTCCGTCTTTTTCAAACGTGTATCTGGGAGAAGACACAAGTTGTTTTAGAGGATGCCATTTGTGTTGAAAGGGTACGAGGAGCTGAACACAAATTGTTGAAATGTAAAATGTTAGACTGGGAGTTGAAATGTTGTCAATCTTTAAACAAATGTGGAAAGCTGGAAAACAGTTGGGAATTTCACAGTGGAAGTTTTGGATTTCTTGGAATGGGAATGAATCGTTACCAAGAGGTCTTGAATGATTTAAATCGGTTAAGAAATCAGGAAGAATGATCGGGCTCGCTGACTGCTGCATGTCCGAAAGCCGCATTTGCCAAGTCTTGGTGAAGCGTTGGGTTTGTCCTAAACAACCAGTCTTTAAATGGTCTATGCACATTTGGGGACATTTTCGGCATAGCTGGACAGTTTGAGGTTGGGATGTTTTGAAATGAATGGGTCAAAACATTTCGAAATTCAAGGTCGATCTAATTTTTGGCCTTTCACTTTGAAATATTGAAAATATTTTATGGAAGACAAAAGAGATAAAAAAGTTTGAAGTGGGAATGCTTGGAATCTGTCACAAAACAACGCGGAATAGAGGTAGTAAATATTAAAAAGTCCTTCATTTGGTGCATTTACTTTGAATAGGAATGAGCTGAACAGCCTCAAATCTAAACAACAAGGGACATTTGGGCTTTTGTGTTGAAATTTTGTCAAATTTCTGGAACATGAATGATGTGAACAGATTTCAGTTGTTATGGTTTGGATGAAAGCTAATTGTGCTTTTTGGTTTTGTTTTGTTTTTGTGTGCAGGGTACAACATGCGGGGCTTGCGCGTACGTGCGACTGACTGCTGTTGATCAAGATGTGCAAACATGGGTCAAGTCCACGCACCTGGGCCCTTCTCTGATCTCGCGTCCGTCCCTGTACCACTTGACCTCGGCCTTCTCCTTGGTCAGCTTGCAGCAGAACTCAGCGTCTTCAAACTCCGTGATGGTTTGGTCCTTCAAGTGCATGGCAAAGTCGGTGGGCGCCTCGCTGATGATCAGCTCGGCCGTCGACTTGTCGTCGCCGGCCACCACCATGTACTCGCCCTCGTCTGCCAGAGTGCAGTCCTTGATGGTCAGCGTGTGCTTGTCTTTGTCCACGCGGTAAACCAGACGCTTGCTGAAGACGATTTCCTCGCCAGCCTTGATCCATTTCAGAGTGACGTTGTGGCGGTTGACCTTGCAAGAGAAGCTGATCGTCTTCTTCTCCTGTGTGTCCACGTCTTCCGGAGGAACCACAATCCTCAAACGTTCCTCTGAGGACACAAACATCCATCCCAGGTCGCAACGTTAACGAAATACTAACATGCTAGCATACATCGCAAATGGATACAGTATTGCTAAAATTCTAACATGCTGACTGTTGCTAAGCTAAAAAATAGCAGACTAAGTGACAAAAGTCCAAGAGACAGCTGGAAAACACTTTCATTACATTACACCTTTCATATTTACTAACAGTTGGTATACCAACATATGGAAGGACTGGAAACTGAGTAGCATTAGCTCCGTGCAAAAAAAGGAGAATTTCTTGTATGCCAACGGAGGCTATCATGCAAGGCTCGTGAGGCGGACTCACCTTTGACGACAAGTCCACAGGCGCTCTTGACCTGCTCTCCTCTGTGATTGCTCAGGTGGACGCTGTAGTCGGCTTGGTCGCTCTGCTGCGCATCTCGGATCCTCAACGAGAAGATGTTGTCCCGCTGGACCATCACGTACTTGCTGCTCTCAAAAATGGTCTCGTCGTTCTTCAGCCACTTGGCCTTGGCGCCCTCGTTGTTCACCTCGCAAATCAGGACCACTTCCTGGCCTTCACCAGCCTCCGTGTCCTTGAGCGGCGTGATGATCTTCAGTTTCTCTGCAGGCCACCGGGTGACATTGCGATTAGCCTCCTGCTTAAGTGCTCAAATGTATTCAGGGTTTTGAGAGTCTTCTCCCCAAAAACCGTTATCTATCTGACCGTGATCATTTTAATCTGCAATTGCGTATTGCCCCTACCTAAATCGGGGCCAGGAAAAACCACGGTGCTGTTAACTTTTTGTAGTTCCTTACCGAGTACGGTGAGTTGGGCGCTGGCTCTGGTGGCTCCGATCATGACCACGTACTTGCACTCGTCGCTGAGCTCGCAGTTCTTGATGACCAACGTCCTTCTCTTGCCATCACTGATCATCTGGTACTTGTCCCCGGCCTCCAGTTCCTTGTCATCCTTCTGCCATTTGACCTCAAAGGTCTCTTTGGAAACGGTGCAGGTGAACTCGGCCTTTTCGCCCTCGACCACTTCCATGCTGCGAGGCCTGGAGAGAAACTCGGCTGCCAGTTCTACAACAGTGGGAAAGAAAGTGTTATAAATGGACATAAGGTATTCCATAGTTACTCTTATAGTATTGCAAAGCATTTATTTAGCGGTGTAACCTTGTTTGAATTATGTAAATTGAAGTTATCTGTGAAGAGAGCAGAGCCCCGCGAGAAAACGCTTGGCTCATGCTAATGCAGCCAAAACAGGAACTGTGACCTTATCACAAGATAGCGGCTGAAACATTTTGCGATTGAACTGTAAAACTACATTATTATCTGCACAATGACTCATATCCGTGATGGTTTTAATGTTGCTGCTGTGTCCCCCTCCCCTTTAGAGCAGCAACGGTTGTGTAACTAGGGAACGCCCTGTAAAAAAAAATTAAAAGGGAGGGCTTGGGAGACAGAGCGGTAGGAGACTGTAACTTTGCACATCTCTCTGTCCATTCTCCTCGCGAGCAAAAATAATCTAAGTCTCTTGTCTTCCTTCCTTGTCTGTTGTTTTTTAAATCTTCTAGGTTGACTGAACCTGACAGAAAGACTACTTTAGACCAGACTAGATCAGTTGAAAGCAGAAAGACGGATTAATAATTCAGGGTGCACAAAGAAAGTGAGTTACAAACAGAATGAAGTTCTTGAGTGTTTTGAAAAAAAGAGCCATAAAACAGGAAGTGGAGTGTGTGTGTGTGTACC
The DNA here is from genome assembly GCF_054856555.1 of Leptonotus elevatus. NCBI lineage: Eukaryota > Metazoa > Chordata > Actinopteri > Syngnathiformes > Syngnathidae > Leptonotus > Leptonotus elevatus. The sequence continues at coordinate 23,548,555 of NC_141250.1, forward strand.
ATTAATCCTCAGGTTTCCTGAGGTTCTGACTCTGGGACTGAGCCTGCAGTTGTACTCTCCGGCGTCCGGCATCTTCAGGTCCTGAATGAGGAGGATCCTCCTCCTGCCGTCCACGATGTGCTCGTAGCGGGCGCCCTCCGGCAACTCCTCGTCGCCCTTGTACCATGTGACGTCGGCGTCGGCTTTGGAGACTTCGCAGATGAGCTTCACGCTGTCCGTCTCGGTTCCCTCCACATTGGACAGGTTCTTGGTGAACCTGGCCTCCTCCTCTGTGGGGGATCATCACTCATTGTTATCTTCTACTCACTACTGTGTTTCAATGCTGGTCTTCATACTTGGAGAACTGATTGTTTTTTCAGGTGGTGCTGGTGTAAAAGGTTTTGCCCTTCTTACCAATAACAGTAAGCATGCCCGAGGTCTTGGAGGTCTTGGCGTCACACTCGTACTCGGCTTCGTCATCCATCACCGACTTGTGGACAACGAGAACGTGTTGGCGTCCCTGAGCAATAATTTCGTACTTCTTCCCTTTTCGGATTTCACTTCCGTCTTTGAACCAGCGGACCTGTGAAGAGGAGAGGAGGAGGAGGTAAGACAGTAGTTAGACACAAGGGGGGATAACAAAACCTTACTGAAAGCTCACCTTGACATTCTCTCGGGATACTTCACACTCAAACCTGGCAGATTCCTTCTCGGGTACTTCCAAGTCATGGAGTGGTTTGGAAAACTCAACATGGAGAGCTGTTGATAGAGACACACAAGTTGGAGGCACCTTAGGCTTCACCCTGAACAGTGTTACCCAGAATCCCCTTGACAGAGTTCCGCCAAACTCCAACTGGTGTCACTGCAGGCTTTATATGGTCAATATTTGACTTAATGCTGAAAGCTTTTACCTCCAGAAAATGGGAAGTAAAGCCCACTAATTAAAAGTAGTCAGTTAAGACCACTTCAGTTTTCAATTGAAGGGGTTTGTGAAAGTATTCTCGTATTTCCTGGATCCCCCTGGCAGAACTCAAACTAGCTAGTGAATTTCTGTCTTCAAACTTAAAAGCTTTTCCTTCCAGAGAAAAGCAAGTGAAGCCCACACAATCCAGTTTTTGTAGCTTGTTCCAAATGGGTTCTAAAATCTTCTCCAGCCTGTGTACTTTTTCAACAGGGTGAGGTACTCATTGTTGACAGAGCGGAAAGTCCTGAATTCCTTGGTGATGGAACTCGAACAAGAGTTTCAGTTTTTGGTGACTACCTGACTTAAAATGTGGAGTGTAAAATAAAAAATAAAAATTTACCTCCAGAGAACAGAAAGTGGGAGTGAATTTTTTGGCGCTTGTCTTAAACTGTTTCTCAAAGATTGTATTATTCCTGTAGCGGCTTCTGGTACTCACGTTCAACGTTGAGGAAGCAGGAAGTCTTGAATTCTTTGGCAGTACAAGAGTAGGTCCTGGAGTCGTCCAGGGTGCATCCGTGGATAAGCAGCGTCCTTTTGCGTCCGTCTGCAAGCATCTCATACTTTTTGCTTTTGAGGATCTCCTGTCCATCTCGGAACCACTGCACCTCGGCGTTGTCCCGGGAGACTTCGCACTCCAGAGTGGCGCTGGCCTCTTCCTCCACCGTCTGGTCCTCCAGCGGCTTGGTGAACTCCACCGGCGTCTCTGAACATGCAAAAGAACAGCAAAGCGCTTTTTCAGCGTCAAGCCAGGACAAGCTAGCGCTAGCCTATTGGCTTTGGACGTGCCACCTTTGACGATGAGTCTGGCTTCGGTCTGGCAGTCTTTGGTGGCGAGCCGGACCTGTCCCGCTTCATTCAGATGAACGTCCCTCAGGGTCATGCTGTGGACTTTACCCTCTGACTTCAGTACCACCTGCAGGTCACAGTGAAAATCTCACTTTCTGTCCTCATCACTACTTGTAATGACGTATGTTTGTCACATGTATAAAGTATATCGTAGGAATCTCTCTTCCGTTTATTGTAGCGATTACATGTTTATCACAAGTGTAATGCCTCATTGTTTTTACAGAGCTACATCAAACATCCAAAACCTGCAGGACTACCGGCCCTCGAGGACCGAGTTTGTACACCACTGATCTAAAGGATGTACATGTACACTGGACTAAACGCTTCAGTGGTTGGAGTCAAGCCTCAATGATGTTTCAGAACTTCAACCTTCAAACTTCTGTGGTAGAAACACAAAGAAAAGATAACTTGTCCTGCAACTTTGGTGCAAAAGCTTAGTGCTGTCCAAACCAATTAACGGGGCTTTAAGTTACCTTGCAGAGACAATTCAAACTACTAAAGTAAAGTTACTGTAATGAAAAACCCAAAAGTATTATAACCGTGACCAAAAGTAAAGTATTGCGTCTTTTTATGTGTTGAACACGTCAGCAGCAGGCCTGATCACGTAAGTTGAGTGAAACCCGAGTGAAAGTGACAGCTCTTTTTTTCTGCGGGTGCGTAACAGCGTGAAAAAAGCCAAGGTGTGAAAATTGGGCGGCTGACGGCCACCTGCCAGCAGCTTCGCGGCCGCCGTTAAAAATAGATGCCGAAGAGCTGGCTCAGCAAAACTGCCGGCCAGCAGCACCTTATAAGCACACACCAAAACCGGCCACAACAACACAAACAGGAAGTCAAGCGGACTTACCCGGTCGCTCGGCTCCAGCTTGACACCATCCAGGAACCACTCCACGGGGACGTCCTCGTAGGACAGCTCGCACTCGAAGGTGGCCGTCTCGCCGGCAGTCACCGTCACGTCGCTGAGCGGCCGCATCAGACTGACCACTCGGGCTTTGGGGCAACGAGAAGACATGCTGGGTAAGAGCGAGTCCACCAGACTAAAAACATTCAAAAAGAATCCCCGAGATAAGTCCTCAGGGCCGAGTCCTCGGTGGTGGCCGCTGGAAGCCCGCGGGACAACTGCCAGCAACCTCTCCGGCGCTCAGCAGTCGGGGGTCAGCTCATTAATATACGACACGGGTCACATCCCGTCCCGGCCCAGCCAATCAGAGCCAAGATGTGCCGGATAAGACCCACCACTTCCAAAATAATCACCGGTAGCGAAGGGTGTAAAGGGGTGGGGTGGGCCGAGTCTGCACCTGTCAATCACCTGCCACCAAACTTTTTCAATAAGGGGAATGCGGACCCGAGCGCTTACCCAACAGTGTGATAACTGCAACCCCAGCAGTCACTTGGACTGTCATGGCCACTACAATTTTTTTTACACATTTATTACACATGCTAATTATGTACATTTGAGACTCAAAAGATGTCAATCACACAATTTGCTTTGTGTTCTAGACTTGGGTTTAACGACTTTAGAGGCTGAAAACCTCACTGCCCCTTCATAACACACACACCCCCCACCCCCCCACAAACACACACACACACATATATGTAAAAGACACACAACGTTGTGTCACCTTTGACACGGAGCTGAGCGGATGACTTTGCGTTGGCAGCGGCAAAGTCCACGCCTCCTGCCATGTCCATGCGGCAGTTGAAGAGAATTAAGGTGTGCCTGACGCCTTCCTCCTTGATCTCCACGTCCTGAGGGACAACAAGACGTCACAAGACGGCGCTGGCAAGGAAAGACGCTGGCCAAGGGGGAGGAAAAGCTCACGGTAGACGGGTGAAGGGTCTGGCCCTTCAGCTTCCACGTGGCGTGGAGGTCCTCCTCGGAGATCTCCGTCTCAAACTTGGCCGTCTCTGTCTCTGTGACTTCCACACTGTAGAGCGGACGCATCACCTTGATGTCCCGCTCTGCGGCGCGTGGGAAGATGTCAGCGTTAGTAAAGAGGGACAAACACAAGGGTTTCCTGCTGTGGCAACACTGTGGAGACACCAGTGACAGTCTGGACACATCAGAACTCGGCAGGACCACCAAACCTCTAAGATCTCAGTTAAGGAACTTTTCCTTAACTTCTGCAGAAGAAACTTTAAAAACGGCTACATTCAACCGAGATCCATGTTAGACGGGAGCAAATGAAGAACCCACAACGATAATTTGAACCTCCACAACCCACAACTTTGTGTGAAATCAGCACCACCTGCTGTCCAGACCTGAAAAACCTTTCGAAAGCCTCACAGTATGTAAACATTCCTGAGAACAAATCCCATCCTAAGGAATAGAGAGGAGACTACGTGGACATATGCATGAATTCAGAGGTTAGACTCGAATTTGTGTGAAAACTGTGAGCAAATCAAGGAACTGGAAAATAACATTTTGGAACTTTCACTTGAAAACTTCGTTAGTAGAAATCTTAAAACGAACACATCCCATCGTACGCATGCACATTCAAGTCCGACTGGAACAATATTTATCAACCCACCCCAATAGGACCTAAAGCATGGGTGTCCAAGTTCGGTCCTGGAGGGCCGGTGTACTGCAGGTTTTGGAGGTTTCCCTGCTCCGACGCACCTGTTCCAATCAACAGGATGGTTATCAGGCTTATGCAGAGCTTGCTGATGAGTTTCAGCTGTTGGAGCAGGGAAACATCCAAAACCTGCAGGACTACCAGAGGTGGCAAATCCAAGTCCAGAAAGTAAAAAAGCTGCCACAGTTTGGCTTCAGTCCCTTGTGCTTGCTAGCTAGCTAGCTCCCTAGCAGGTAAATGAGCACCCGGGGACCTGGGGCTAAAGCCAAACTTTTGCAGGGTTTTTACTTTCTAGACCTGGATTTGCCACCTCTGTTAAAGAACGCAGTCATCAATTTTTCTCCTACCTATCAGTATCGTCCCAGTTTGACGATACAAGCAGAAAGCCCCACAATGCGCATCTGAGTCCCCAAGAAGAGATCAAACGTCCTCCTTCACGCCAAGCAATCATTCTCTCGTCGACAAGCACTCATTAAGCACAGTCCAAAACTTCTTACACGCTTTAAAAATTCACAACATTCACAAGCAGTCCAGAGATTCGGCTCTTGCAAGTATCCAGGGGGGTTGGTGCAAGGATTACCTTCGATGTTGAGCTGGGCTGTGGTTCTGTCAGTGCCACAATCGCACGTGAAGGCTCCCATGTCACTCTTGGCCGCCTTGCGGATGAGGAGGATGCGCTGCCTGCCGTCGGATTTCATCAGAATGTTCTTGGAGGCAAAGATTTCGTTACCGTCTTTGAACCAGCGGACTTCGCCGCTGGCTTTGCTCAGCTCACAGGACAGCACCACCTGGTCCTTTTCGATAGCTGTGTAGTTTTGGAGCTTGACCGTGAAGTAGAGGTCGCCCTCTGCAAGATGATGTCAAGTTCATGGTGTCAATGCATAAAACACGCATGATGACTGCAGGACAGTGTAAGCAGGCGCAAATACGATATGAAGCCTCCGGACTGACATACTAACCCAGCACGGTAAGCATGGCTTCGGCCATCTTGTCCATGGCCTCCACCTTGATCATGGATGTGTCGTCAATAGAGACCTCCTTGAAGGCCAGTGTGTGGACTCGGCCATCCTCTGACATGTGCACCACCTTGCTGGGGTGCAGGCGTGCACCGTTTTTGTACCAGACCACTGGGATCTTTTCGTGGGAGAGTTCCACACTGAACTCAGCCGTTTCGCGCTCCTTCACTGTCACATCCTTGATAGGTTTGAGAAACTCCAGGCGGATACCTGACAGACAGAGACAGTGTTGACACTCCAGTTGACCAATAAGTCTGAAGTAGCCCGCAGAAACCAACACCGAAGTTTGAGAGGATGAATCCTGCTCATTAGGATTAAAAAGGGTGAGACCACATGGACAAAAATATTAGCGGTTGAACTTAACATCACACCAAGACATTTTGAGCAAGTGCAAACGTTTTGGGGACTTTCTTGTTCCGTTTCCAGTGCACCATGCAAGCCTCGGAGACTTTACAAAGCTTGTTTTGTGCTTGGGTGAGTTTGGTGTGGAAGAACAAGCTACAGCTCTTGGAGCCATCTCTTTACTTGTGTCCAAGCATGCACCACAAGAACCTGCCTCACCGCTCTGAACCTTGTCTGCCGGCACGCAAGATGTGCACTAGCTTCATTTCACGACGAAAATATGTTACTTTGAAAGGCCAAATGCATCTCATATGATTTGCCATCGCACGTCCACCTGCTTCGATGTCAGGTACCTTCAATAATCAGCTTCCCTGATGTCCTCATGTCTTCGACCTCAAACAGGTACTTTGCTTCATCTTCGTATCTGGCAGATTTGACGACAAGAGCGTGTTTGTTTCCGTCTTGCAGCAGGTGATATTTGTCGTCGCTGGACAATGTCTGAGAGCCTTTGAACCAACGGAAGCTTTTGGGTTCTCTGGACACCTCCAGCTCAAACTTTGCATCGTCCTTTTCAAATACACGCACGTCAGCCAGCGGCGTGATGAAAGTAACGGGAATCTCTGTTGATTGACACAGAGCCAATTAATGGCGGGATGAAGGCGTCGCGGGCAGCTGAGGAGATTTCGACGCTCACCCTTCACTTTCAGATTGGCTGAGCACTTGGCGTCAGCGGCGCTAAAGGAGACCTCGCCGGTCTGAGAGACCTTGCAGTTGTACAACACCAGAGTGTGCTTGGCACCATCCTCCACCATTTCCACATCCTGTAAATGCCAACACGCGTTTCAACACCAAGATCGGGGTCACCGTTTCACACCTCACACAAGCGGGGGGGAAAAACATACGGGGGATGGACTTAGGACTTGGCCGTTGAGTTTCCACTGGCTGTGCACGTCGTCCTCGCTCAGCTCCACCTCGAATCGAGCCGTCTCGCCCTCAAACACCTCCACGCCGTACACCGGCCGCAGCACTTTGATGTGGCGGGCTGGCGTTGAAGAAAGGCCACAGCTTAGTGACAAACTCGCAATACAGAAGCATGAAAGGTGGCATGAAGATGGCGATGATGAAGAAGATGACGACATAGGAAGAAGTGTAGATTAGAGCGTTGTGGACAAGCGGCAAGAGCAAGAGTTGCGTGGTAGCAGACTTGGTCACTGTTGAACATCCCTAACAAATTGTGGACTTTACCTTCGATATGGAGGATTGCTGTCGTCTTGTCCGTCCCGCAGTCGCAAACGTACTGTCCCTTGTCTATGTCGGTGACTTTCCGGATGAGCAGCATTCTTCGCTTGCCCTCTGCCTTGATGGCAGCCACCTTAGAAGCCTTCACCTCTTCTTCATTGTGGTACCAAAGCACCTTAACATCCTTGTTTAGTTCACATTCTAGGACCACCTTGTCCTTCTCCACTGCTGTGTAGTCCTGCAGCTTGACCGTGAAGTACGCGTCTCCCTCTAGAAGCGTACAGTTGGACAATCATGACACAAAACTGACTGCAAGATTCTGGATGCTGTGCCGGCACAAAGATTGTAGACAAAGACGCTGGCATGTGCCCTGGACGGACAAAAAAAGCAAGAGTTACCTATGACGGTTAAGTTGGCCATGGAGGACAGTCCTGTGGCCTCAGCCTTGATCTGGCAAGTATCGTCCAGAGTCACGTCCTTGATCTCCAGTACGTGCCGCTTTCCATCCACGTGCTTGAGCACCGTTCGGCTCGGATGGATTTTGACGTCATTCCTGTACCAGGTGACTGGAATATTTTCATGAGACAGCTCCAGCTCAAAGTGAACTGTGCTGCCCTCCTTCACTGTTTGGTCTTTGAGCGGCGAAATAAGTTTAAGCCTGATGCCTACAACCGCAGTATCAAAGCAGTTAGAACACAGATCATGACAAGTGTCACGGCAAAGCCAAAGGTTCTTTTACCACTTACCCTCCACTGTGAGTCTGGCTTTGGACTCTTTGCCCAAAACCTCAATCTTGTAGTCATCCTCATCGTCAAACTCGCAGCAGTTGATGACGAGCATGTGCTTCTTGCCATCGTCGATGACGTCATATTTGGTGTCAGGTGTAATGATTTCGCTGCCCCGATACCACATGACCTTCGGGACATCTCTAGTGATGGCACATTCGAATTTAGCCTGTTTCTTTTCCGGCACGCTTATGTCCTTCAGCGGCACAACAAAGTCCATTGGGATTTCTGAAGAATGTCGGAAGGTGTAAGGCACATATCAAACATACGAACGAAACTGACAACGGCAGTAAATGGCTGACACAAAGCTGCCGATTTATCACCAAAGAGACATCACAGAATGCATTTTCACACCAGACGGAACAACAAACAAAAACAAGTAAGCAACAAGAACAGTGATCTGTGCGATCCATCACTCGAGTCCTTTTATGCTTATTGCCGCAACGTACAACTCCCAAAGCTGGGAATGAAGTCCTAAAGTACACATGGACCGGAACTGATCTGATTCCTGATTTTAGGTCTCTATATGTATAAAAAGTGAAAAAGTCCCATCAGGTTGTTGAGGTTCCTCTCCAAGATGCCAAGAGTACATGCTTACCTTTCACGGTGAGCATTGCACTTGTGACAGCGTTCAGTGCCTGGTAGGACACCTCGCCCGACTGCTCCAGCTGACACTTTTTAAGCTTGAGTTGGCGCACGCCACCCTCCATTTGGATGTCGCAGGTCTACGGGAGGAAGAGTGTTACCTATGCCAATAATCTATACAGATCATGAAGTAGAAAAATCCTGTCTGTCATACCGGGGATCTCGTCAGAGGCTCTCCTTTGAGCTTCCATTGCCCTGGAATGTCATCCTCCGATATTTCCGTCTCAAAGGCAGCATCTTCCTTCTCGAACACCTCCACACTGGCCAGGGGCTTCAAGATCTCCGCCTCACGCTCTGAGATAGAAATGTTATCACATGAACCAAAGAGCAAAATATGGCAGATAAAACAAATTAGACCCAGACCTCCGAGTGTCAGTTTGGCGGTGTAGACACGTCCCTCCACCTCCACGGAGTAGTTTGACACGTCGTCAGGCTGACAGTTCTTAATGGTCAGTGTCAGGTCCATCCCATCCTTGTTGATCTCCACTTTGTCAGAGGGCGTCAACTCCGTGTCTCCTTTCAGCCACTTCCAGTTGGGTGTGTCCTTAAACAGCTTGCCCTTAAATGTGGCACTTGCCTTCGGTTTCACATGCTGGTCCCTCAGAGGCTTTACAAGCCAATCCTTGATGACCTCTGTTTTACACAGACCAGACTGTCAGAATCCAGTTGATGAAGAGCTTCTAGGATGAAGTAGAAATACTCACCGGTCACTTTCACATTTGTTGATGTCTTCAACTCATTCTGGTTGGCGACTTCGCATGAGTAGCAACCGGCGTCCTCCTCAATGGTGTTCTGGATGGTCACGGCGTGCGCCAGGCCAATGATATTGATCTGGAACTTATTTTCCTGTTTCTTCATGACCTCACCATTCTTCTTCCAGACCACATCCCTCTCTTTATTCAGCTCGCAGGACAGGTAGAGTGGCTGACCCTTCACGGCCGACATCTCCGGCTCCAACTCCTTGGTCCATTTTACAGGGAGCTCTAAAAATAGGAAAGGAAAATTCAAGTGTCCTCACAGTCCTGTGTCTTGCCAAAGCTCAAAGACCTACTCAGACCAGGATGAATATAATGGAACAACCACACACCTTCAACAATGAGCTTGGCGGTACACTTTATTTCCTTGCCAGCGTTCTTGGCGACACAGGTGTACTCTCCAGTGTCCGACAGCTGCACGTCTTTGACCATCATCGTACGATCTTTGCCGTCAGAGGTGAACTTGTGCTTGGGGCTCTCGCGCAGGTTGCTGTCGTCCTTCATCCACGACGTGACAGCAGTGGATGGCGACACCTGGCACTCAAACACAGCCGAAGAACCGATGGACTCGGCCTCCTGCAGAACGATGTCCTCCAGCTTCTTGATGAATTTGAGCGGCACGGCTTTGAGCTTGAAACCTCCAAAAGGCTCCTCCGGGGGTGGGGGAGTGCCTCTTCCGACAGGTCTAAGGCCACGCCCCCTGCCTTCACCGGGTGACGGCGTCAGCTTGGCTGAAAGACAAATGTAAGGAACAGGACTTTGAGGATAGGCCATTTTTTCCGACGACATTCAGCCAAAGACTACTCACGTTTGAGACCTCTTCCTCTTCCTCTTCCTGCTTCAACTGCCGGCTGTCCCTCTGTTCAGAAACACAAGTTATGAGCTTGTTGCACACAACATAATCTTAGATGGTGTCAGTGGATGCTAATGAGCATTTAGAGAAATGAACGTGAATGGGTGTTGTGCTACGTTAGTCAAAGTGTGACACAGTGATGACATGAATATGAAGACAAGACATAGGTGGACAGGAATGACATCACAACGTGACCAGTGAGGTTGAGGATCACCAAAAAGAGGTAGGGTGTGTGAGCGTTGTGAAGATGGAGGCATGACCATGGCAATGAGTTGAGATTATTCCGTGCATGAAGGAAGGATGGCTCTATCCAAGGTCGTCCCGCCTCTGACGTCTCACCTCTCCTGGTCGCCCCTGGCACCTCCAGAGCGCCCTCCTCCCCTTCACCTTCCCAGTCTTCGTCTGGAACCAGTTCCCAGCCCCAGGCCTCTTCCTCCTCTGGCTCTGCCTCCTCGTCTACTTTAAAGTCCTCCTCAAACACCTCCTCCTCCGGCTGGGTGGCGACTTTTTTCATCTCGACCGCTCCCGGAGAAATTTCCTTGACTAGGGGAAGCTTTTCTTTTGGAGGCTTTGCCACATCTAGATCTTCTGACGAGGGCGTTTTGGGTACTTTTTTGAGAGTGGCCACTTCTGGGGAATCCTTAGGTGAAACTGTTTTAGGGGTCTTTTTGAGTTTATCGGCACTGGGAATCTTTTTGGCTTCTTTAGTCTTCTCAACTTTTGGTGATGGTGTCTTTTTCAGCTGAATTTTCTTGATCTGCTCTACAGGTGTCAAAGCCACCTCTTTTTGGTCCTTTGCCTTGGGTGTGACTCTCTTCTTTAGCTGCAGTGGTTTAGGCTCCTCTGGAACTTGATCTGTTTTCTTCAAAGGGGATGGCACTTGAGAGGGAATCTTCTTTGCTGGAACTGGCTCAGGTTGCCTTAGCTTCTCTGGCTTCTCCTCCTCTGCTTGAGGGGTCTCAGGTTTCTTTGGTGTAGCATCCTGCACTTTCACTTCTGGCTTGTCCTCAGGAGTAATGCGTTTCTGGCGCAGGTCTCCTGTTGGTTTCTTCTCTTCAACCTCCGATGGTTTCTTCTCTGGTTCAATAGTTTCAATTGAGGGTCGAGAGAAAGGCTTGAGCTTTACTTTCTCTGACTCTGGCTCCAGCTGTACTGTTGGGGTTTTCTTTACCTTTACGGGTGCTTTAGCTTCTTCCTCCTCAGGCTTTTCCATTGGTACTGGTTTTAGCATCTTTGCTGGGGGCTCTTTTACCTCTGCTGGTATTTTCTGAGGTATCTTTGGAGGTTCCTTGGCCTCAGTCTCTCTGAAGATCCTCGCTCCCTTATGGAAATCCACAGTGTCTCTATCTGGTGTCTCATCCTTAGCTTTTTCTGGCTCCTCTGTAGACTTAACTGGCTTCTCAAAGGGTTTTAGTTTGACGACTTCTGGTTGTTCTTCATCAGAAGGCAGTTTTTTAACTTTTTTCAAGGCGGCAGCAGGTGAGGCTGGTTCCTCCTCCTTTTGAGCTTTAGGAGTTTTCCATGAAATGGTTTCCTCTGGTTTATCATCTTTTGGAGTTCCTTTTTGACGGGTCCGTTTTGGCTTAGTATCTTCTTTTTCTAACTCTTGTTTGAGCTTTGTAATTTCCTCTTTTTTCTCCGCCTCTGCTTTGTGTCTTGGTGTCCTCTCCTCTACAGACCTCCTGGTTGTAACCATCATCTCAGCCGTGTGTTCTTCATGCACCAGCTCGATAATGTCTACTTGCGTGGTCCTGGTTGGCTCACTATCTTTCTGCTCCTTCTCAGCCTCTTTAGGTGAAACCGATGGAATCTTCTTGAGTTGTATCTTTTCCAGCTCTTGCTCCACTTCTTCCCTCGTGACCGGTGTGGTTTTCCTCAGGGTCGGAATCTCAAAGGTCCCTGTCTCTTCCATGGGAACTTTACCTTTTTTAAGCGGAGCTGGTTCTGAGGCAGCACAGGTCCACATTACCAAGTCAATACAAACAAACAACATATCAGACAGTGGACTCAAGACACAAAGACTGAGAAGAAATAAGTAAACATGTCATTATCAAAGTCCTGCCGTCAGCGTTGTTCCTACCTTTCTTGACTCCTGCCGGTGCTTCAACTGGTCCCTTGGTTTCATCTAAAATTGAAAAGGCTGTTATTAGATCATTTATTTGCAAAAAATATTGACTGAGGACCTTACTGGCTTGGATAAAAGCATTCTGAACTTCAACATTGCAGACAACATCAACTAGCAAACAATAAAACGAAGACCTTTTCCATTGGTCTAACAAACTACCTGTCAGAGGGGCCACTTTCACAGGTTTTTCTTCTTCCACAACCATCTTGGTTGGCTTTTCAGCCTTTACAACGGGCTTGACCACTTCAACGGTAACAATTTAAGAAAAAATAGAACAAGAAAAAAAGAGATGTTGCAGTAAAACGAGCGAACAAGGCGTTATGGTTGAGGAGTCATCATAAGAGCATCGCAAGAGGTCTTGGATACCTGGCTTGGTCATTGTTTTTTGCAGCTGCTCACCCTCGTCTGACTTTTTGACTTCATCTGGTACGGGTACTTGGCGCTCTTCAAGTAAAAGGTAAATCCAATTTAACAAAAAGATTTACATCTTCACCCGAGAAATATGTCAACAATTGTAGACGCTTAGGAGTGACATTCAAAGATGTTGCTACCTTCTGAAGGAACAATAGGCTTGGCTGCCGGCTCCTTGACTGGTGGCCGGAACTCCTCTGAAGCTTGGAAATGAAACAAAAAGACAGTCAGAGCGTCCATGCAGGCGACGCCAAGAACACCAGACAGAAATACAGATGGACAGACAGAGACGGAAGAGGTTAATGTGCTTGGCTTGGAACAAGGAGTGATGTGAGACGTGGTGGACTGGAGAATTAGAAGAGGCAACATTAAAATGCCTGGCTGGACAGGAGGATGCTTGTTTGTGCCCATAGGAAATGGGTGCCATGACATGGAATTCTTAAGCAACGTCTGCCAATGTGACGCATAAGTGTTGGACAATGACTTGTGCTCAAGGTCACAAAAATGCGTGATCGGTGGCACGCCACACAGTTCTCTTGATACCTCTGCAGACATTTTGAGACGAAAGCCTGTTTTCTTCACTGGCCTCAGCCTGCAGATTAGCGCTTTCCTCCAGGGCTGGTTTGGGTTCATCTGTTACTGATAGTTCTCGGACAGAGGCCATCAAACTAAAATCACTTTTTGATGTTGCCTTGTCATGTGAATCAAATTTTCTTTGGTCTTTGGACTCAGCTTTTCCTCTTTTAGAGCAATCGCTGCTGGATTTATCTCCTTTCGCTGCGTCCTCAGTTGAAAAAGGTTTCTGCTGGCCTAACAGGTCTAAAGATGTTACTTCATATTTTACATCTGGTTTAATTGCCTCAACAGAAGCTGCGAAGAGTTTTTCCTTGTCATTGGCTTCAATGCTATTCTCTGCAAGTTCCTCAATGCAATGTAGATCTGCTTGTTTTCTGGTACCTGTCACTAGAAGTACTTCGTTTTTCAGCTCCTCTTGTTCCACTTGATCTAACTTTTGGACCAGACTCTTAGGTGTGCTATGAGGACTATCTAACTGTGTTCCTCCTTCCATGATTATTTCTCTCTGAGTTTTAACGCCTAACAATGGACTTCTGGAAGACATTCTTTCCATTTGCTGCTTCAGTTCTGCTTGCATCAAGCTATGAGGAATATCTTTGACTGTATCAGTTTTTAAGGCATCCAGAGACTTTCTTTCCGGCTCCAGTTGATCTAGCTTCTGTCCTGTGACTTTGGAAGCTGTGTTTTCCTGTGATGTGTAATTGACTAGATGCTCAGGTGGGCTTTGACTTTGTTGACTATTTAACTGCGTTCCTCCTGCTTCGCTGATGACTTTACTCTGACTTACAACATCCACCACAGGGGTCTTGGAAGAGGTTCTTTCCATCGGCTGCTTCAGATCTGTTTGAGTCAAGCGATATGGAACTTGAGGTTGAGGAAGTATAAGGACTGTATCAGGGTTCAGAGCCTCTGGAGACATGCGTATCACCACCATTTGATCAGATTTTTGTTTCCTTACTTGGGCGCTTGGGTCTTTCTTGGATGTAAAACTTTGGACAAGACTCTCTGACGTGTCTCTGGCATCTAACTGTGTTTCCCCTTCTTCTCTGATCACTTCTGTCTGACATCTAACATCCATTGGCTTTCCGTAAGACTTCCTTTCCATCTGCTGCTTCAGTTCTGCTTGTGTCAGGCTCTGAGGAAGACCTTTGACTGTGTCAGTTTTCCCGGTGTCTGGAGATGCAAGTTTCACCCTTTGATGTCCTGGTGAATCCTTTGTGGCATGAATGCCAGCCTCCTGTGGCATATGAGGTTTCAGCTTAGACACATTTGCTACTTCAGTCAAAGCACAGGACGTTTCAGAATCAAAAGCATCCTTGGTGATGTCTGAAACTTGCTCAGATTCTCGCAGTCTTTGGAAGGCTCGGGACTCAAGGATTTCTGTTTGATCTGTAGTTTCGACCTCTGGCCCTGCCGGTGTTAAAGGTTCCCGGTCAAACTTTTCTGGTTTTCTTTCTAAAATATGACCGCAATGACCCTGAACCACGGAAGTATCAGCATGCACTTCTTCTACAGAAATGTGTTTAACTTTGCTTAAACTTTGTCTTTTCTCTTTCAGGGATTTCGATCTGAATTCGGCTGACATCTGGGAAGTTTCTGCAGCTTCTTCCCTCATGGAGACCCTTACTGATTTGGAAGGATTTGCCTCTTCAAAAGTCTCAGCTTTCATGATCTGCATTTTCGGAGACACTGTGGACTGGACTTCAGTGGTCCTCATGCGTAAAGAACTTGTCGGAGCTTTTCTGGTTTTATCTTGAATGTTTTCCAGACATTGAACTACCTCCTCTGCATGGGAACTGTCTTTTTCATCTTTAGTGTGCTCTTTAACTGTTAAGCTCTTAGATGAGGCATGCCCTTCTCCAGTTCTCACTAGCTCTCGCACAATTTCAAAACACTCTGCTTGATTGTGAATGAGTTCTTGTCTTGGCTCAAGTTCCTTACCTGTTGCAGTAGAGCTTATACATCTCCACAAAGCTTCTGATTTAACACCTGCATCCTCAACAACCCCAGACAGTGGAGTCACCACCTCCATCACAGCTGCTTTTCTTTCCATTAGTTCTTGTTTCTCATCCAGTCGATTGATGGTCTCTTTTTGGACTATGTGAGACTTGAGTCCCCTAACATTGTCCAAGCTCAAGTCGGCCTTGGATTTCTCTGACTTAGAGCTTCTCATCTCTGCAGAGGAAACCTGTTGGTTTGTTTGGCTTTCTTCAATATTTATTAGACCCGTTTGCTCTAATAACTGGACATCTTGCTCTGGTGAAACTGGACAAACGTCCTTTCTTATAGGTGAGAAAAAGCTCTTAATTCCCTTTTCTCCCGGTTTTCTTTTATTTTCTTCATACTGATCTTCCTGTGTACTTTGGTTAAGTATAGAGGCCACCTCTTGAGGCACCTCAAGTCCAGCATACTCCTCTGGAATTCTCGCAAGAACAGGTTCAGGGTCTGCGACTTCTCCTGCAGGTGACGTCCTGAGAGCGGCATCAACCACCTCCCATTCTGTCTGAAATTCTTCAATCAGAGGGTCAACAACTTCTTCTGTTAGTTCGTCAGACGTTTGTGTCTTCTCTACATCAAGCATCAGTTCTTCACCTGGACCCACCGCCAGGGGAGCTTGGTCAGTGGCGATTACATCACTTCTAATTGACACTCCATGTTCTACCTTGGAAGCAGTCGAGCTGGTGTGAAACAGACATGCGACTTCATCTGCATGTTTGTGGGGCTCTGGTTCAAACTCAGCAAGTTTGCTTCGGTATTCTTTGTGAGAAGTTGGTTTCCTTGCAACTGTGTTGGCCAATAGAACTGATGGAGGTTTTTCAGGTGTTGAATTGTCAAGCGTCAGTAAGTGTGATGGTTTGATTTGTTCAAGGTCTAGAACTTCTTTTTTTGCCTTCTGGGCAGTCACCTCTGTATTTTTAAGAGGAGCGATGCATAGTTGCTGTGCTTCTGTGCTGGGCTCTTCAGGTTTGATCACAAATGTCCGTCTTTTAATACCTTTACTTAATACGCTGTCTATAAATTTACAGGGGTCATTTGTGCTTACCTTTGTTTGATTTAAGTCACGTTCAGCTTTTTTTAACATCTGGATTTTGTCATCGTCAAAGACCTTTGATGTAACGGGAGTTTGCTGTTCTTCCTTTACACCAGCTCTCAATTTAAAAGGGACATCTTCTAAGCCCTTGGCTTTGAGAGGTACCACTAAATGGTTGAATACTACTAACTTCCTCTCAGGTCCTTCTGAGGTCTCTCTGGGTTCTTCTCCAACTTTCTGAGATTGAAAGTCTGCAACTTTTACAGTTTCCTCTGCACTCCCTATCAATAAAGGCTTTCTCTCATCACCAGATGATTCCTTAATCTCCTTTTCAGGACGTATTTGTGTAAGGGAATATGTTTTGTGTTGCTGAGGTTCTACATCTCCTTGCACATCATTGATTGTCAGTTTCACATCTTGTTCAGCCGGTAGATGTCTATCTGATGACTGCCTCATGCCTGACTTGGTTGCTTTAACTTCAGGTTTGTCTTGTCCGATTGTATCTGCATCACTGGTTGCCCGTGAAGGTTTCATCTTAAATCTGACTCCTGAACCTTGGTTGAATTCTGACCTTTCCTGAAGGCCCGGGGTCTCTGAACCATCAGTAACAGATGTCCAGAGCCTGGGATTAGCGATTGCATTAGCTTCTTTGCTCTTGTCCATGTGCTCTTCTTCCTGGATGTCCGAGGCTTCCTCAGACAGGAAGTTGCTCCGCAGTGCCTCCCTTTGCATTCTTTCATCAGACGCTTAAGGTAGAGGCAAAAGATTGTGGGAATAGTGAAGCGAAAGCACCATTACGCGGCGCCAAGAGATTAAGACCAGACAATACACACATCTTAGTTAGATTGCACAGAAAAGACAACAAGTCATTGGTGAGCCCGAAGGCAGAAGTGCTGCTGCTCTACCTCTCTCGACTTCTTTCTCCAGCATCTCTACAACGGCGGGAAACTTGTCAGCTTCTTTAAAAAACAAGGGTTAAATGCAAGATGTTAAAATTCTAACAAAAATGAATTGTGACAAAAGAGAATGAGGGGGTCAAAAAAAAGAGTCATGTGGATGAGGCTGAGGTTAATACCCCTGGGTGTACCTCTGGCAGCAGCTTTGCATTCTTCCTCTGGACTTTTTCTTAATGTTCGAATCCGATGATTAGAATCTTTATTTGGGGTTTTGAGTTGAGAAACTTGTTGGATTTGCTGAGGTGGGATATCTGACACCAAGACATCTGCTTCTGCTTTACTTTTTTCTTCAGTCAGTTGAGTCTTCTCTTGTTTTTTCTCAGCTACCTGGTGACTCACTGCTGAACGCTGATCTTCAGCTACACCTTTGCCTGATTCCACCCTCTGGTCTTCCAGACTCCGGCTTACTTTGTCTTGTGCCGAAGATGCAGTGATTTTAATGTATTCTTTGTAGGGCGCCTCGACTTCTACTTCCTGTTCCACCATCGAGACTTTGACGCTAGTTTCCTTGGTTTTTTTCCGGATCACAGCCTTGCTGTCTTTCTTGACTACCACTACCTTCTCATCTTTTCTTTCACCTCTAACTTCTTTGGTAGCGTCCTGCTCTTTCTTAAGCTCTTCTGGTTTCTCGGTGATCATAGCAGTCTCCTTCCTGTCAGTCACAGATGTCTCACCTCTAGGCTCAGACCTTTGCATCCAGGTCTCAGTCAATGAAACATTCAAATGTCCTGCAGGGCACAAGGCCCGCTCATACAAAACTTGGGCTTGATCTTCTGGCTCGGCCTCATAAGAGCAAGCTTCTTCAGTGAAAGACACCATCTCTGTCACGTGATGCACTTCCTGTCGCTGCTCAAGCCTGATTAGCCTCGCTGAGGCACCAAGAGTGGGCGTCATATGGCGGCGCCAAGAAGCGACGACAAAACACAAAGACAATCAAGTGTGAGACAACAATCACATAAACAACAAAAGGCTTCAGATGCTTCAAGAGGTGTTTTGAAGCTGTCCGTCTGCTGATACCTTTTTCTGGAGGAGAGACTTTCTTCTCTGGTTCAACCTCCAAAGGTGGCCTCTTGACAACCGTCTGAGTTTCTAAACCTTCAAGTTTGTCATCCAAGATATTGGCAGGAAAAAAAAAGACGATACAGGCAATTAGACAAACAAGCGGGCACAAACGAGAGGTGAGTCCGCAAGAGTTCTCCAGCTGCTCAGAGAGCCTAAAGTGCAACATTTTCTACCAGACAGCAGCTTTTCAACATTTGCATGCACGAAGAAGCAGAAAGACGGAAGAACAGGAAGAAGAAAAAGAAGGACACAAAGAGGAAGAGGTGGAAGAAAAGAAGTTTTAATCTTCCCTGTACCTGTGGCAGACTCTTCTGCTACTTTCTTTTGGACACGGACAACCCCAGAGAATATTTCATATATTGGCTCCTCTGGAACCTTCTCAGTTGTCAGGGGAACCCTAGCGTCTTTAGACGCTTTCTGGGAAGCCTGAACAGGCTTTTTCCCAAGAACTCTGTCTTCTAGTGGCTTTGTTGGAGGTTTTTCAGAGTCCCTTTCAACCAGGACTTCTTCCACCTTTGTCTGGGCTGGTAGAACTTTCTCTGCCATCTGAGGAAGTTCCTCTGGTATTTTCTCATGTTTTTTATCAGGAAAACCTTTCTGAGATTTACCAGGTAGCTTCTTTGGTACCTTCTGAGGTTTATCAGGAAGTTTCTCTGGCACTTTATCAAGTTTCCTTGGTACTTTCTGAGTTTTATCAGGAAGTGTCTGGGGTACTTTGTCAGGTTTAACTGGTAATTTCTGGGTTATATCAGGATGTTTCTTTGGTACCTTCTCTGATACATTTTCAGCTTTATCATGAAGTTTCTCTGGTACTTTTTCATGCATTCTATTTGTAAGCTTTTCTGGTATTGCATCAGATATAGCGGGACGATTCTCTGATACGTTGCCGTGTGGTTGATCAGGAAGCTTCTCGTGTACTTTCTCATGGGGTGTATCACGAAGCTCCTCTGGTACTGGACCAGGTTTGTGTGAAAGCTTCTCTGGTATTTTATCAGGTTTATCACAAGGTTTCGCTATTACTCTCTCATCGAGTTTCTCTGGTAATGTTTCAGGTTTTTCATATAGCCTCTCCAGGACTTTTTCAGGCTTCTCTGGTATTTTCTCATGTAGTGTGTCATGAAGTATCTCTGGTACTTTCTCATGTGTTTCATCAGGAATTCTCGGTGGCACTTCATACGGTTTATCAGTGAGCTTGTCTGGTACTTTCTCAGTTGTGTCTAGTAATTTTTCACATCTTTTTTTAGGAAGCTTCTCATCTATTTTCTCACATGGTTTATCGGGAAGTTTCTGTGGCACTCTATCAGGTTTATCAGGAAGCTTCTCTAGTAGTCTCTCGTGTGTTTTATCATGGAGTTTCTCTGGGACTTTTGCAGGTTTTTCATGGAGCCTCTCAAGGGCTTTTTCAGGGTTCTCTGGTAGTTTCTCAGGTGGTTTGTCATGAAGCTTTTCTGTTCCTTTCTCCGTTTCATCAGGAATTTTCAGTGACACCTTCTTATGTGGCTTATCAGTGAGCTTGTCTGGTACTTTCTCAGGTGTGTCTGGTAATTTCTCACATTCCTTTTTAGGAAGCTTCTCTGCTATTTTCTCATGTAGTTTTTCAGGAAGCTTGTCTGGTACTTTATTGGGTATATCAAGAAGCTTCGCTGGTACATTATCAGCTTTCTCAGGTACTTTATCATGAGTTTTTTTAGAAGGCTTCTCAGATATGTTCTCACGTTTATCGTGGACTTTCTCTTGTACTTTCTCATCTGGTTTGTCGGGAAGTTTTGCTTGTACTTTTTCAGGTTTATTATGATGATTTCCTGGTACATCCTCAGCTTTATCATGAAGCCTCTCTGGTACATAATCAGGTATACCAACATGCTTCTTTGGTACTTCATTAGGTTTATCATGAAGCTCTTCTGGTACTTTCACTGGTACTTCATCAGGCTTACCAAGAAGCTTCTCTGATACCTTTTCTGGTACTTTATCAGGTATGCGTGGAAATTTCACTGGCACTTTATCAGGTTTATCATGAAGCCTCTCTGGTACTTTAACAGGTATACCAGCATGCTTCTCTGGTACTTCATCAGGCTTACCGAGAAGCTTCTCTGGTACAGCAGGACACTTTTCTAGTACTTTAGCAGGTTTATCATGAAAACTCACAGATACCTTCTCTGGTATGTCATCAGGTTTATCATGAAGTCTCTCTGATTCTTTCACTGGTGCTTCTTTGGGCTTACCAAGAAGCTTCTCTGACACTTTTTGTGGTACTTTATCAGGTTTATCATGAAGCTTCTCTGATTCTGTCTCTGGTACTTTATCAGGTATTCCAGGAAGCTTTCCTGGTACTTTGTGTAGTTTATCATGAAACATCTCTGGTACGTCATCAGGCTTGCCAGGAAGCATCTTTGCCATTTTTTCTGGTACTTTCTCAGGTTTATCTTGAGTTTTCTTTGGTACTTTCTCCTGAGTTGTATCCCGGAGTGAGTCGGGTGGAAGACTCTGTGACATGACAACCTCACAGGGCATCTTCTGAGGTTGTTTTGGAGGTATGTACTGGTCTTGGAGTACAAGATCAGCTTTCGAAGCTTGAAGAGGTTTTGAGACAACAACATGCAGATCACATGAAGAGCAGAACAACGTGCTAGCGCACACAAAGATTACACTGCATTGTTACACAACTATAACGGAAGCCTTTGAGCACAGATGGTATAGAGGACAGCACCTTTGCCCCTGCAGGCGACAGACATGAGTACAAACATCAATGTACCTCTTTGTGGTTCTGCTGGCTCTTGTTTCGGCGGAAGCAGAACAGGCTCAGCTTTCTCTGCTGGTTTTGGTTCATCTACTATCTTCTCTGCCACATGAACTTGGAAGAATATCAAATAAATTAGGATAAAAAAATGACCAGGACCAGATAATCCGTGAAGAACCGCACAATACAAAGACCCAAGTGAAGAACCACACTTCAAAAACTATGTATTATATACCATTGGTAAAGCGCCACATGGGTAGAGCTGTATAGGAGGAAACCACACATGAAGAACAATGCACGAGGAAGCATTCATGAAGAGCCAAATGTGATGTGGGAAAAAAATCAGTGAAGAACAACACATGAAGAGTCACATGCGATGAACATGTGTGGAACCACAGGTGAAGAACAAAATGTGGCGTACCACATAATATGCAGAATCACACAAGAACAACACCACCTGACAGGGAACACTTAAAGAATTACATATGGAAAGCCACAGTTAAACAACTTGTGAAGAACCAAACATGAAGTACAAATCATTTAACACACACACACACACACACCACTTGACAAACGCCAAATGAAGATCCACACAAGAAGAACCACACGAGAAAAAAGCCCACAACAAACCACACAACAGGACTACGTAACCACGAATGAAGAGCCACATGTGACAACCACACATGAAGAACCACTTGTGAAGAGCAATACATGACAAACCAAACAACAGAATCAACCACAAGTCACGAACACAACACGATGAACCGCATATGAAGTTAAGAAGAGCATAAGATCGAGGTCTTGTTGCTTGAGCTTCAGATACCTTTGGTGAGCACAGGTTTCCTCTGTAGTGTTTCTTCTTCTCTAGGGGGCTTCTGCAGTTCTGCAGCTGGCTCCTTCTTCACTGGCTTCTCTGGCACTTTGAGACAAGATCTCGGTCAATAAGAACATTGAATTTACAAAACAATGAAGACCTTCTCACCACTTTGAGATTTAAGAAGATGAGGGAAAGCCCAATGCTGGAAGATGTGTGTACCTTTTTTGGCAGGTTCCTTTGGTTCTTTGGCCTTTGGTGGTTCTACTTTTGGCACCCTAGGCTCTGTTTCTTCAGCTTTTTTCACCACAGGCTCTAGTTTGGGAGGTTTGGGTGCCTCCAGGGGCTCTGGTTTGGGTGCTATTACAGGCTCTGGTTTGGAAGGTTTAGTTTCCACAACAGGTTCCGGTGAGGGTGGTTTGGGTTCCACCACAAGCTCCGGTTTGGTTGGTTTAGGTACCACCGCAGGATCCGGTTTGGGTACCGCCACAGACTCTGGTTCATGTACCACCACTGGCTCTGCTTTTGGCACTTCAGGTTTGGACTTGATCTTAACAGGTTCTGGTTTGGGTTCTTCGGAGACTTGAAGCGACACGTATGACATTCAAAGATGGGCTTCCACGCAAAGAAACTGACACACAGACAAACACACACACACCCACACACACACACACACACGCACGCACACACGCACGCACACACATAAAGAACAACCAGAGAAGAAGGCAGAAAGTACCTTTGAGCTGCGGTGCAGTTGGCTTCTTCAACAGCATTGGCTTGGATTTAGGTTCCGGCTCGGGCTTTGGCTTTGGCTTGAGTTTAACTTCTGGCTCAGGCTCTTCTACCGGCTTGATTTTGGGCTCTGGCTCAGGCTTCGCCACCGGCTTGAGTTTAACCTCTGGCTCAGGCTTCGCCACCGGCTTGAGTTTAACCTCTGGCTCAGGCTTTGCCACTGGCTTGACTTTGGGCTCTGGCTCAGGCTTCGCCACCGGCTTGAGTTTAACCTCAGGCTCTGCCACCGGCTTGATTTTTGGCTCAGGCTTCGCCACTGGCTTAAGTTTGGGCTCGGACTCAGGCTTTGCCACCGGCTTGACTTTGGGCTCTGGCTCAGGCTTTGCCACCGGCTTGACTTTGGGCTTGGGCTCCAGCTCCGGCTTCACCACCGGCTTGACTTCAGGTGGAGGTTTTGGCTTGGGCTCATCTTGGGGGGGTAGGCAACACAAAAATTAGCGTAAAAGGACAGACAGAGTTAGCGACAGACAGAGAGGACAAACAATAACAAGAGGTGAGAGGCACCAGGAAGCAGGAACAAATACCTTTCTTTGGCTCCTGCGGTGGCTCTGCGACTTCCTCTGGTTCTTTGGAGACATTCACGCACATTAGCAATCGATCACAAAGTCGGCAACAAAGAGAACAAACTACCTTTAACCGAGGTCACGACTTTCTTCTTCTTCTCCATAAGAACCTCCTCTTTGGTCACTGTGACATCAACAACACCGTCAGTCGCCTGGTGGCTAACGCCGTCAATGCTAAGGCGACCCGCAGTATAGGTGGGCTCACCTCGCGGGATGGCCGCTTCCTCCTCCTCTGCTGCTGGCTCCACTTCCCGTTCCTCCTTAGCTTTGGCCACTTGGAAAAGAAAAATTAATCATGTTAACTATAAGACACCAAAGAAGACTCTAGTAGGACTTCTTAGAAGTCTTTGGTACCTCTGGAAAGCACTTCCTCTCTCACTTCCACTTCATGTACTTCCACCTTCTCCTGGACGGTAACTGCAGCAGACAAAAAAATTTTCATCAGTTTTATTTTGAAATCCATACATGATGGGCACCTTGGCGGGGAAATGGAACCGCCAGGGGAAAAAAGACAAGAAGTCAAGAGGGACAGAAGGACCCCCTTGTCTGGCCAAGCCACAAAACAAGAAGATTAGGTGAGGGAAGATGACCAAAAAAAAAGACAGATTTAGGGGCAATATTTGTAGCGGAGGGCGCCCCCCCCCCCCCCCAAAAAAAAAAACAAACAAAACAAAAAACAAAAGTAATGTTTTGTGGTAATTCCTCCGTGGATGCCACTTTCAATTATCAACAAGAAATTTGGTAGGCATGTCAATCATGAGTAGTAGACCCACAAAAAAGTCTTAAGAAGCCGTGGTCCAAAAAACACCGGCTGTGGGCCATTCTTCTTCGAAGCAACCATTTTAGGCCGCTCCTTCAAAAGCAATCTTTTGGAAATTCAGCCCCCGACTCCACTTTAAATTTGGTAGTCATGTCAGTCAGGAGTAGAGCAACAAGCCATGCATAAAAAGATCCAGGAGGTCTGCCGTATTGGTTTGAAGTGACCATTTAAACTTTTTTTTTCCATTTAGGAATTCTTCAAAGCTGAACTCCGAGAGATTTTGTCCAATTGCCACCAAATTTGAAGTCTATCAAATCTGACGGTGTCAAGTATGAATATGTTAAGGATGAAGAGGAATATGAAAATGAATGATGATGTGGAGGACAGAAGTGGGAATACCTGTATGTTCAACTTCTTCCTCATAATGAAACTCAGCAGATTCTTGAAAAAAAAAGATAAGAGATATATTTAGTCTCCATTGGACTACGGACACGCTGACCTGACTCTCAACAAGTGAACTGTACTGGTTCTAGTTCCATATACAGTAAACCCCAGCTATTCCCGTCAGACAGAGACTGACCACAATTGCCATAAGATGGCAGCAAAGCACTTAAAGCAGAAAGGAGCACAAAGCATCAAGTCCACGCAGCTAGCATTGACATAATCATGAATCAACGTTAACATGTAGCAACAGTATTCTGCACTTAAATCATTCCACCAACACAAAGCGCCTTCGCATCAGGCTCATCAATAGTGTTAGCGAGTAACCAAAAGAACGCATGAACGCAAATTGGCGCGACGTCACACATGGTCAAACAAATATTTGACACAAACAACACTTTGTCCTTCAACTCATCCTTGCGCATAATTTACTTTCCGCACATTTGATTTCTTTGGCCTGAGCTCAAAAACAGTGAACAAATGGTGGAATTATTTTTAAAAAAAAATGCAGATTGTCATTGCTTAAGTTCAAATATGCGGGGGTTTACTGTATTTACAAATGTGACCAGCTCTGGCTAAATGTTCCTTCCTCATGGGTAAAACAAATAATTAAAAAAATAAAAAATAAAATGCATATTGACACTTTGAAACAATTTGGCAAAAATTCTGTTAATATTTTTCTGCTGATTTCAAAAGCGGTACAGAAAATGGATGGATGGATGGCATTGCGACGTACGTTTGGGGTGAAGAATTCTGGGTTATTTTAAGACCAATTTTGCACGTTCCCCAAGACGCGTTCGCTAAGAGTCGGCTAAAAACAAATAAGCTAATGAAGCACATGGTCTACTAATCACTTATTAATCTGAACCTTCGGGTTGCTGGGAAATGAAATTAGAGACCTTCGGGAGGGTATTTTTGCTGACATCTCAAAATGGAAAATGTTAGCCACCCCATCTATTTTTGATCCATATCTCGGAACGAACCATTGCGAAATGCCGACTCTTTAGCCAGAGCGGGACACAAATATGGTGTGGAGTTTTCAGTCTCACCTTGAACGTCGACTGACGAAGGCGCTTCAGGCCTCTCCACCGGAACGTCTTGCACATCTACACAACAATTCATTTCTTCCTTATTTGTACACACATCATAACAATCTTTGATTACCTGCATCATGTCGTCATCGCACACTCATTCATTCATTTTCTACATCGTGTCCATAGCGCTTTCGTTCATGATCTGATTGTGAGTTCATAACAATCGGGAATTTCTTCATCATTTACACTATGGGTTCAGAGTAAATTCATTCATTCATTTATAGCATCATTATCAGTCCTGAAAGACTTGCGTCTATCTCCCAAGCATCCCTGTTGGATTCAAGGGTCACCACGTGTCACCCACCGGGGAAGGGAACCACAGACATAGCTTGCCTGACTCCAAGATGCGGGCCATGTGCTTGAGCCCTTTGATCAACTTTAAAAGATGGCTTCAGTAAGATTTTGTGTTCTAGAGGAGAAGGTACTTACCAAAAGGAACTGTGGCAATTTGGATCTCTGTGCAAAAAAGGGGCGAAGAAGAAGAAGAAGGCGGCGTTAAACACAACAAGAGTGTCAATCCAAGAGTGGTCAAAGGTGGCGCCTTGGTACCTTTGCCAGACAAATAGAGCTCAGCGCTGCTCTTAGCTTCACCCCGGGGCTCCAACCTCACAATCACTGAGTACACGCCTACATGAACGCAGTCAGCGGTTGGCGGTCATGAAAAAAAGGCAAATGTGGCGGGGCGGCGCGCTACTACGCACCTTCATCCTCCACGCTCACGTTTTGGATGACCATGAAATGTCTCCGGCCCTCGCTGCGGAAGTTGTACTTGGGGCTTTCTCTCAGCTCCCAGGTGTCCTTGTACCAGGACACCACCGCATTGTCGAAGGACACCTCGCATTCAAAGGTGGCCGCCTGGCGCTCGTTCACCTCCACGTTGTGGATGCGCTTGGTGAAATGAATTTGCTCGGCTACAAAAGACAAAGACGGACGGCAACCAAACGGGTGAGAAGGTGGCGCAAGGCCCACACTGGGTAATATTAGGGTGATGTTCTGTGAGGAAGGGTTAGAATGGGAGCAAGGCAGACTCCGACAGGGAGGGATGAGATGATGGCGAGAATGTTAGGAGTGAGAGCGAAAGACAAAGGAGGGATGACTGTCGTGTTCGGAGGGGAGCACTGTCAGCATGGCAGACGGACGAAGGAATCAACAGCCACGCCGGGGTTGAGATGATGATGATGATGATGAGAATGTTTTGTGAGAGGTTAATAGGGGAGCGCCGTTGGGGTGGTGGACCCACAGATTCCAAGCAAAGCACACAACAACCACAATGTGTGGGGTTCATATAGAGAGGATGCATGACTGCTTAACGACGAAGGAGACCTTCGCCAGGAAGTCAAAAAGAGATTGTGGACATCAAGTTTAGGATTAGTCAGGGAGACAAAATGGTGAGAAGAGGTTAGTTCAGGACCGATCAGAAGGTTTTTGGAGAAGGTACCAACCTTCCACCCAGAGGTCCGCAGAAGACTGCAGGTGCAGGTACTTGCAGGTGTAGCGGCCCTGGTCTTCGGGCTTCAAGTCCTTGATATGAAGCTTCTGGAGCTTGTGTTTGACCTCAGACTTGAACCTGCCCCCCTTGGTGTCTAACTGCTGACCATTCTTAAACCACTGCACTTCCGCATTGGGGATGGACAACTGACAAGACAAAGTACATGGCTGGCCTTCCTTACCCGACTTGTCCTGAAGGTGCGTCTCCACCATGGCCTCTGGAAAAATTGAGAATGTGGAGGCTAGGGTCAGTACGATGGACTATAAACTGTGGGCGGCAGACCATGGACTGAGGACTGAGATCTTTGAACTATAAGATGTGGGCTGTAGACCGTGTACTATGGATTATGGAATTTCGGACTGTGGACTAGGCACTACTGACTACGGCCTGTGGATTATGGACTATGAATTGTAGGCTATGAGACTTGGACTATTGACAGTGGGCTACAAACTATAAACAATGGGCTACAAACCAAGGACTGTGGGCTGTTGTCGGTACTGACTATCTGCCCTACTAGCAATGAAGATGTACTGACCAGTGACGGTGAGCTTGGCGCTGGAGATGTGAGGTCCGCACACCACCCGGTAGTTTCCCTGGTCTGCGAGTTGGCACCCCATAATTTTCAGCAGATGGCGGTCTCCACTCACGCTGATGTGGTACTTGGGGCTGGTGTCTAGTTTCTGGGTGCCCTTGTACCAGGACAGCATGATTTCGGGGTAGTTGATCTTCACCTCACATTCAAAGAGAGCCTCCTCATCAGCTAGGACCGACTGGTCGCTGATGTCCTTCACCACTGTTACGGGCTAAAGGACAGACAATAGGACACCTAAGACATATGGTTGGGCAATGGTCACTATAAGCTACGAACTATGGACAGATGACAGATATCCTTCAAACGTGTCAGACGCTAAAGACGATACGGCAGAATGTGCTTATGACCTATGCACTATTAACTGTCGTCTATGGTCTATGAGCTATGGCGCATGGGAGGATTATTGAATATGAACTACAGACTACTGACTAGGGACTAGCAATGGACTAGGGACTTTCTTTTATTAACTATGGGCTAGGGATTATGAAATACGGGCTGGAGCATGGATTATGAACTATGGCGTATTGACTGTGAGCTGTGTAATGTAGACTATGGAATATGAACACTCTGGACTCGAGACTGTGGCCTGCGGACTATGAACTATGAATTGTTGACCTGTGGTCTAGTACTATAAACTATGGATTTAAGACTACGGACTCTGGACTATAAACTACACACTATGGACTGTTGACCACGGGCTAAGAACTATAAACTAGAGAGAGCATGGACTACAAGTCTTGAAAGATGTGATTTGCTTCACTTGACTGGATAGTACTGGACTGGGTAGTCGGCAGGTCAAACTCGGTGCTACTTGGGCCGCAGCAGCTAGCTAGCAAGAAGTTTCAGATGGCTACCAGTGTGGCTAAACTGGATGCGGTTTTGCTCCCAAGTCATGGAACAGCAACATTGCAGACAGTTCAAAACGCGCCTGGAGAGAAAATCGTATAAAATAATGCTACACACGTAGAACAACAGGGCCGGAAATGGATTACGTCACATGTACGCCAGCAAGGAGCAGTGGCCTAAACAGATGATTAAAGCGCTGTATTAATGTCAATAATCTGACTTTTGAGATCTGCACAATAAATGTTCTCAAAATTCCATTAGTTAATCTTATTTTATTCTTAATTTTGCGTACTCGTGTCTTTTGAGCTCACATTAATAACTTGTGTTTGAAATTGCCCCACTGAAAATGTTTCTAGACAAAAAAATATGTTGTAATATTCTTACAATGAATTAAAGAAATAACAAATGTTGACGACATAAAAAGGAACCCAATTGCTGATTTGTTCTATTGCCATATTTTGATTGTTGAATAAAACCCTGGCTTCAGGTCCTAAACGTGCAAAAACTGGATCATCAAGATTAGAAAATTGCTAGCAAAATTGCTCCTCCAAGAAAACAAGTTATTAAAAGGTATTTAAACTAAGACATGCTGTCTAGCAACCTCTGTCCGCTCCATTCTCTTCTGCA
The DNA here is from genome assembly GCF_054856555.1 of Leptonotus elevatus. Taxonomy (NCBI): domain Eukaryota; kingdom Metazoa; phylum Chordata; class Actinopteri; order Syngnathiformes; family Syngnathidae; genus Leptonotus; species Leptonotus elevatus. The sequence continues at coordinate 23,577,468 of NC_141250.1, forward strand.
GGTCGGCCACCAGCCTGGCCATGTCCTCGTCCGACTCTCTGGGTGTACGTTCCACTTCCTGTCAACAGCAAGGGCCATAATCAGTACAGTCCGCGTGGACCAAGGCACCGGTGATGGCACTGGGACGGCCTATCTTACCTGTCTTCCAGTTTCCTCAGCCCGCTCCTGCTTGAGCTGCTCAATGGCCTGGAGGAGACCCCGGTAGTCGGTGATCCCGTACATGCGGGCGTACTTCTCGTACTCCTTGGGGTCCACGTTTCTCAGCAGCTCTACAATATCAATCTCCTGCTCCGCTTCGGGACTCTTCTGCTTGGACGGGGTCCTGAAGACAAAAAGAAGAGTCAAGTTGAAGCGCTGCAGTTGGTATTTTCGAATGGGGGCGCTACTGGCCCACGAACTGACTTCTTGAGCTTGGCTCTCAGGTCTCCTTCTAGCTGGGCGGCCGCTTTTTTCTCATCTATGTGGAGGTCCGCGGCGCACTCGATCTCGCCGTGCTTGTTGGCGGCCACGCAGCGGTACTGGCCCGAGTCTGACTTGGTCACCTCGCGGATCTCCAGTTTGGACTCTCGGCCCTTCTGCTCGATGGACACGCGGCCGCCCTGGGTCAGCTGCCTCCACTTGCCCTTCATCCACTTGACGCTGGGGATGGGCTCGCCGCCCACCTTGGCAATGAAGGTGGCGGTGCCCTCTGCGAAGATACCGCAGGGTCTCAGGATTATTTCTTGTCATTTAGGTTCATTTGTAATATACAGAAGAGAAGAAGAGAAGGAAGAGGAGGAGGAAGAAGAAGAAGAGTAGGAGGAGGAGATGGGCAGGTGTCTTACTCTCGGTGACGTGCATGCCCTTGGGCTCCTGGATAAAGAAGAGCTGGTCCAGTTTCTTGGTAGGAGCGACCTCGTTGGCCACGTCTGTAGTTGCAGCTTCTTTTTCTTTAACAATAAAAACAATAAGCAACATAAATGGTAAGACGAAAGAAGACTGACGAGCGGAAACCTGAGCATCTGTCTACTACAGGGGTGGTCAATTTCGGCAATGCAGGCTTTAGATCAGGGATGGCGAGACTTTGGCCTTCCAGGACCAGGACCCTGACAGTGACTTGCTTGTGTTGTCAAACATAGATTGCAATTATCTACAGAGTTTTTTCAACCTGATTTTGTTTTGTTTTTTAACTATCCGGGCCTGAAAGATTCCCATAACAAAACACAGCGAATCCGTAACATCTGGCAGCTCAGCTTTTACCCTTGACGGTGACTTTAGCGCGGCACAGCTCGCTGCCGGCGTCGTTGGTGGCCTTGCAGATGTAGTCGCCGGCATCATGACGGGTCGCCGCGCCGATCTCCAGGCAGGCCGTGCCGTCGGAGAAGCTGATGCTGGAGGTGGCGGACTGCGTCAGCTCTTTTCGGTCTTTCATCCACTGGAGCTGGAGAGGAGGCGAGCCGCGGACGTGGCAGCGCAGACTCAGACGCTCGCCCTCGGACACGGACGTGGCTTTCAGAGGGACGTCGAACACCGGGGCAGACTTTGCCTCTGCAGGGGACAAAACACATTAGCTGGCGCGCAAACAAACACATTTTATCTGCAACAAATGCTAACAAAGCTCAATCATTTGCTATTAAACAGGTGAACAAAGCGACCTTGTTAGAACCTTGTTAGTAAAGAGTGAATGTGAGCTTGTTATTAAACATGCCAATAAATGACACCCTAGTTATACTGATGGAAATGCTCATGAACATAAAATGCAAATCATGCTAGCAAAGGTAAAACTTGTCATGCTATAAAATTAGCTAGCAGGCAAAGCTAAAAGGTTGGCCATGCTATTAAACATGAATTCATTTGATGAAACAAAACGCTAGCCATGTTAAACACACCAAATGTTATTACCGATATTGCATTGAGACAAACAACATTAAGTCACGCTGTAAAACGATCAAATAAACTAAAAGCTAAGATGACCACAATGCTAATAAGTCATTATTAAGCACATTATTAGCTAACAACCCATGCTATTTAACATGTTAGAATAGTTAATGCTATTAATAAACACATTTTATTATATACACAAAGGAAAGTGCTAACAAAATGAAAGCAGTAACTCATGAGAAGCATTGAATTCTAAGCCATGCTGAACACAAAGATAAAACTGATTCGCTAAACGAATAATGCTATTAAACATACAAATTGAGCTGAAATGTTAGCAATGCTAAGGAAGAGGTTAAACATGCTCATAGAAACATGTTCATTAGTTACGACATATTGGCGGAAAATGCTCACCAAGCAAAGACGTTAGCCATGTTAGTGAACACGCTAACAAACATATCAGTGACTACAACAAGGTTCTCCTCCATTTTGTGGTGAGGGCTAACTGACCCGCAATTTTGAGGGTGACCTCACACTCGGCCTTTCCTGCCTCGTTGGCCGCTTGGCAGCTGTATCGTCCACTGTGCGCACGACGGCTGCTCTTGATGCACAGCACAGCCACGTTACTCTTAAAGCTCAAGTCGTAATCGTTGGAGCCCGATATGTCAGTGCCGTCCTTAAGCCAGAGAACGGACATGGGCTGGGAACCGGATACCCGGGCCTCTATCTTCACCAGGTTGCCCTCTGTGTCCTTCAACTCCTCAGATGGCTTCTTGGTGAATATTGGCGGGTTCTTACGCTCTAGGAACATGACAAAGGCAATGAGTCGGGAGATGCGCAGACCATGGTGGGAAGTGACGGCAGGGGGCAATAAAACCAGAGTGACGAGAATAAACACAAAGACCAAGGGGGCAGAAACAAAGACAGAGCAAAAAGACCAGTGGTGCGGGATGGGACACGAAGGCCCAGGGAACGAGATGCAAAGACAAAGGAGTCAAGACACAAAAACCAGGGGCCCAGGACACAAAGATGATGGAACAGGGGTGGGTGGGAAACAAAGACCAGGCTGCCAGGCAACAAAGATCAAGGACATCAGATACCAAGACCAGGAGGAACAGGACAGAAAGACAAGAGCATGTGGAACACAATTACCAGCAAAACAAAACACCAAGACCAGGCAACAAGGCACGATCACCAGCGGACTGGGTGCCAAGACCAGGGAAGCGGGAAACAAGGATCAGGTGGATGGGATGCAAAGACCAAGAACATGGGTTACCAAGATGAGGGATCGGGGCATCAAGACCAGGAGGGGCAGGAGAAAAAGAGAAGGGGGACGTGACGCAAAGATCAAGGTGGGTGGACTCAAAGACTCGGGAGACAAGAAATATAGACCAGTTCCGCAGGACACAATGACCAGGTTATGAGACATACAGACAAAGGGATCAGGACAGAAAGGCAAAGAGGGTTATATGCATATGAGACGAGAGTGGGTGGGACAGAACATAAAGACCAGGAGATTGGGATACAAATACCTAGGGGATGGGATCCAAAAACCAACGGAATGGGATGAAAAGATGAGGGGAGCAGGGACACAAAGACCAGGGAATGAGATGCAAAGACCACAAGGAAACACAAGGAAAAGTGGGGTGAGGATACAAAGACCAGTAGGGCAGGACACAAAGACCAGTGTTTAGGACAAAAACCTTTGACTGTGACATCGCAGGAGCAGGAGTCCTTCCCAACATCGTTGGTGGCATGGCAGGAGTATCTTCCCGTGTCGCCTTTGTTGGCCTTGATGATGCTGAGCTGGGACGTGTTGCCCTCCAAATGGATTCGATAGTTCCCGCCACTCCGGATGTCCTTGTGGTCCTTGGACCAGGTCACCTTCATGGGGGCCGAGCCGGTCAGGTGACACTCCAGCTCTACGCTGTCGCCCACTGTCACCGCCTGCGTCGCTGACAACTTCCTGTCAAAGACTGGTGGGTACCGCGGCTCTGTGGAGGGATGGAGGACTCTAACCGGCACAAAAAAAACCAAAAAACTTTGTAGCTATTTCCCGGCACTGACCTTGCAGGGTGAGCTTGGCTCTGCACGTTGCGGAGCCGACGCTGTTGGTGGCCACGCAGGCGTATTCCCCGGCGTGCCTCATCTCGCTGCGGTTAATGGTAAGCGTAGCCGTGTTGTCGTGGTAGAGCGCGGAAAAGTCATCTCCGTCCCGCACCGGCTCGCCATCCTTCAACCAGGAAACGTCCAGGGGGGACGAGCCGGCCACACGGCACTCGAAACTGACCATAGAGCCCAACGTCTGCTGAAGGCTCACAATCTTCTTCGGGAAGCTTGGCGGCGTTTTGGCCTCTGAGGAAGGGAAGTGAGCGTCATTTAGGGCCAGCCTGACCCCTGACCCTGAGCTCAAAGGTGCCCATCAGGCATGTAGCTCACTGGTGGTGCAAGCGCTCCCTCTAGTGGTAAGCCAAGAAATCACTGAAATATCTACAAATTATGCATGTAGCTGCGACTTCATCAATTTATCCAATCAGCGGTAAAATGAGGAATGGCGGATTCCTAAATCGTGACCCAATGACAACAAAGCTTAAAAATAATGACAAATGTCGCTTTAAACCTCAAGTTTCTAAGAGCAAGTTTGAAAATGGCATGGTGGACATTTCCAACCCAGATTCCCTTGCAAACCTGGATTTCAATGAAAACAGATGACCGTTGACTTTGACATCAAAGACTCGTGCATATGCTCGAACAAGAGCTTTTCAATGCTGGCCTACTCTTGAGACCCACGTGCATCTTTAACATCATGCCTGGAAAATAAAAGAAGTACTTATCCAATGGAGTCACTGACATATGGAAACCCATTCCGCCAGTAAAAAAAATAAAAATAACTAGAGCTGCGGGCAGCTATAAAGGAACCTCGCAACCTGGGGCCACGTTGGGATACTTGCACGTCGGGTACTGGCACGTTGGGGTACCGTTACATAGGACAAGGACCGTCTAAAATGTAAATGTTTTTGCCAAGCCTTGTGTGTGCAAAGTTTTATTAAAAGGCCAAAAATGATGCGCAATTCCCAAAATAAAATTAAAATGGCAGACTTCCTGTTTGGTTTGCGCATGTGGTTAAAAAATAGTTTGAGTTAGTTACATATGCCTCCAAATTTCTGTAGCTCTAGGTTAAACGTACAACAGGGAACGGTTCGTTAAATAGGAACTTTGAAACTCCAAAATTTGATTTGAATAATTAAAAACTCCTTCAGGAACAAGAGCGACCTCGCAGCGGTCGCTGCTCGGGCCCTAACAATTTACAGTAAAAGTCAAATTTTCGCCAGTGGATTTGACCGACCTTGCACATTGAGGTGACAAGTGGAGGCTGCCGTCCCGATCATGTTCTCGGCCTTGCAGGTGTACTCGCCCACGTCGGCCTTGGTGGCCTTGCTGAGTTTGAGGCAGGCCACGCCTTTGGCGAACTCCAGCCTACAGGTGGGACTGGAGCGCACCTTGCCGTCGCCCTTGAACCAGGACACTTTGATCTCGGGGGTGCCCGCCACGTGACACTTGAGGCAGACGGCATCGCCGGACGTCACCTCCATGGGCTCCAGGGGCTCCAGGAAGTACGGCGGCTCTGCGGGGAGGAGATGAAGTCAAAACACTTTGGCCTGTCATCGAGGTCCGGGGAATGTTTTCCTCTCGTTATCTCAATGCCAAATCAACATGGTGCCCTAGAAATGACTTGTTTTAGGAACATTTCAAGCGGACGTGCTGCCTGCCTCCCTCACAGTCCCCAGTTTCTGGGTTTGAATCCGGGCTCTGGCCTTCATGTGTACACTCAGGTAGCTTTTCTCTGGGAACTCTGCCTCCCTCCCATATTCCAAAAACATCTTAGGGTCATTGAAGGCGACCGGTCAATTGCTTGCCTAGTGGCGACCAATCACTTGCTTGTCTGACATTGACCAGCAATCATATCCATTGTCACGAGCTGATGCGCACTTCTTCCACATTAGAATTGCAGCATTTTCACCGACGATCAGGTTCACTTCATCGTGATCGGGATAAGAACTCGATTAATTGATTGATTCATTTAAACCTAACACGCGGACAATAAACCGTATAGTGTGATGCAGACAATAAATTGTATAGTGTAATGCAGTTACATTTATGTAACATACATAATATATAATGCGTGACATCATAGCACGAGGGATGATGAATAAAAGGTCAACGGTAGGAAACGCTGGGATTATTTTGAAAAATAATGTCGCTAAATATCGTGTGGAAAGCTCCTCTTGTTAGCAATTACAGATAAATATTGAACTGAATTCAATTGGATTGATTTTGATCCTTTGGTTAAAAGAGCTCATGAATATTCAAGTAGAAAGAGCACAGGGCTTCGACACGATAATTGGTGTGGGGGTCTCCCTCGCTGGAGCAACGTTTGAGAATGGCCTCTGTGGTTGGTACACTCACCCAGGATGGCGACGGCGGCCTCGCATTCATCCGTGCCAGCCTCGTTGGCCACGCGGCAGGCGTACTTTCCGGCAGCGTCCTTGTCGTCTGTGCTCAGACACTCAAGGATGCAGGTGCTCTCCGTGGTGCTCAGGTTGTATTTGTACGACGCAAACACCGGCTGCTGGTCCTTGAACCAGCTCACCGAGATCTCGGGCGTTCCCGAGTACGTACACTCCAGCCTCAGAGCTTTGCCTTTCTCCACAGACACGTACTTCAGCTTCTTCACAAACTTTGCCGGCTCTGGAAGAGGGACGCCAAGGGACGGCGGCTGTCAGTCACAATCCACTCGGACGTACATATAGATGCAAAAGTGCCTAGTTTGTAACATGAATTTCAACCTCAAACAAAATGGGAGAATGAACTAAGGTAAGTTAAGGTCATGTCACTCCGTTGCTGTACAAAAACAGGTTTATTCGGCGAACTTCCTTTTAAGGGGAATATTCTCTCATTGTTTTGATTGTCCAGAAGAGAATGCGAGGGGAGTTTACGGAAATGCTGCTGACTATGTATTAATGACCTGCGTTCATGAAAAGATCTGATCGTCACCTCCGACATTATTTGAGCCATCTATTCATCCATTACTTGCCGTCTAATGTAACCGTAATCATCAGCCACATAAAGACACGCAAAACTCCATTAGGAAAACGACTTTCAGCATCAACAAAAGGACAGGCAACTCGTGCCGATTATCACCCTTCAAACATTGGCACCAATTGTTTTTTTCCATTCATGTACTCTAACTATTTACAGCAGTTGTACACAAGTAAAACTGGTCTCATTATTTATTACACAGAATTGTAAAGCATAACCTTCCATCCATCCATTAACTAGCACATCCGAGGTCAGCTTCATCAAGGAGCTGCTGCAATACCTTAGCATAACCTTGTGTCCACAAATATATATATATAATGACATTTGTCGATAAGGTCATTCTTGTTGTTTTTACAAGAAAACCAGGCCGGTCCACGGATAGCAAAAGAACTGACGCCCATTGAATTAAAAAAAACAACTTTTCTTCCTGCCAAAAATCGGCATCGATCACTTGAATTTTTAAACAAAGATGCTGATACAGGCACATTTAGATGCACAACTTCTTTAGGAGCACAATTTTAAAGTCTTAGGCCACCACACAACTTCCTATGTAACATGGCTTTGAGCATCGCCGAAAGGAACGGTGCCAACACATGACTCCCCCGATTTAAGAAAGATGAAAAAACAGGCGCTTCCAAAGTACAAACTCCTTTGGCAAATTGCATCAGGTAAAAAAAGCATCACAGGAGAAGCTTAAGCATGAAAGACAGCCCCTGACCTTTGAGCAGGAGGTTGACGGGGCAACTCTCCTTGCCCACGTCATTGATGACCTGGCACGTGTACTCTCCAGCGTGACTCCTGTGCACCCGGTAGAGCTGCAGGAGGACCACGTTGTCTTTCAGCGAGAAGTCGCAGTCGCCCCCGGCCTCCAGCTCCTTGGCCCCCCTGAACCACTTCACCCTGAGCGGGGCGCTGCCCTTCACGATGGCCGAGAAGCTGACGTCCGACCCTGGCGTGGCCTCAGCAGGCTGCGGCGGAACCACGAAAGACGGCGGCTCTGCGGACGATGATGGGAAAAGTATTGTGGGAAGCTTGCTCTGCTTGTTGGGGACTGTCATCAAATCTAAAGACATTTAGTTGGACAAGTATTGATTGGCACTAAATAGTCATTCCACTCTCACCACAAGCATGTACAGTCACAGGAAAAAATATAATTTCTTCAGTTTCTTGTTCATTTGAATTTGTTTGGACAAATACAATGACGGCAACAAAGGAACGGAAGATCCAATACCCAGTGAACCATTTTTCCTTCCTTTCCTTTCATTTTTATTTTCTTGATATTAATCACAATCACCAAAACTCCTCCATTGTACTGACAAAACCGGGCTCTTAGGCATTAGATGTTTTCTTTTCTGTCTTTTGGGCACATGATACACCTTAGGTGGTAGCAGGCGTTCAAATGAACAAGAAATTGCTAACGGTGGACATGTGCATTGCCGCATAGCAGACTCAGTTTACCTTTGACGTCCAAGGCGGCGCTCGTCTCGCTGGATCCTGCCTCATTGAGCGCCTTACACCGGTAGCATCCCGAGTCGGACAGCTTGAGGGTCGGTATTCTAAGGGTGCAGCTGTTGTCACTGAAGGAGATGTCATAGGTGGGCCCGCTGTGGAGTTCCTCGTCATCGTGGTACCAGGAAATGGTGAAAGGGGTCGAACCCGACACTTTGCACTCCATCTCCACGGCTTTGCCCACCACCGTGTTACAGTCCTTCAGTTTTCTTGTGAAGGAAGGTGGGATGATTTTGTCTGGCAGGGGGTAAGACAGCAAAAGGTGGGATAGCACAAGTTAAAGACTTTCTCTCTATGTTTGTTACAAAAGGCAAAAAGACAAGCAAGAACTAGGCAGAGCATATACAAGCACAAATCCCTATGAGTGGGAATGTCAAAGAAAGAGACAAACAGACACATATAGTCGCAAAACTCCTTTAAAAAAGTTTTTAAAAATCAAAGAAAGCAATGCGAGCACATATAGACTGGACTCATCAAAGATAGCGACAAGGGTGGGCACATAGAGACGCAAAACTCCCTTGGAAACGTCACACAAGACGATACAGACACACAAAGTAACGAAAGTGGCACCAACCTAAGACAGTGAGATTAATTTTGCTCAGGTCCTTCCCGACCTGGTTCATGACCTGAAAGGTGTATTCTCCAGAGTCCAGTTTCTCCGCTGCCAGTATGTTGAGGCTGGAGATCATCCGGGAGAAGGAAATGTTGTATTTCCTGTCCGAGGCCAGCTCCACGCCATCCTTGAACCACTTGGGCACCAGCTCTGGGGTGCCGCACACTTTGACTTCCAGGGCGGCAATGTCACCAGCCGTCACGCTCAGAGCGTCGGGCTTATCCACGATCTTGGCAGGTTCTGGAAGCAACACACACGGAGCACAAGGTCGTAAAAAAACACACAAAAACGTGGCTGCTTGGGGAAGGGGAAACACTATAGGAGAAAGAGAGGATGATTCGGTTACCAACCTAGAACAGTCAAGTTTGCGAAACACTCCGTACTACCGGCATCATTGCGCAGTTGGCAGGTGTACCGGCCTGCCGCTGCAGCGTCAGCCGCAAAAACTTTGAGCGACACCTGATGGTTCTCAAAGATGATTTTTCTGTTGTCGCCGTCCCTAAGAATGTGGTCCTTGTCCAGAACCCAAGATACGGTGATGGGCTCGGAGCCCCTGACGATGGCCGCGAGGGTCACCTCCTGTCCCAGAACCACCGTCGCGTTGGACAGTTTCTCCATGAAAGATGGAGGCTCTGGAGAAGACCAACAAACCAGTCAGCGAAGGGAAGGAATCTAACCTGGGTTCTGCACTTCATGCTTTGAAGTCCACTGACCTCTGAGTTGAACTGATGCCTGACAGGTGTCGCTGCCTACGGGATTTGACGCCTTGCACTCGTAGCGGCCGGCATCAGTGGGTTCGATCTCGTTTATGTGCAGTGTGGCCGAGCTGCCCTCGCTCAGCATTTTGTACTTTCTGCTCTCAATCAGAGGCTTGCCCTCCTTGAACCAGGCAGTCTGGAAGGGGGCTGTGCCGCTCATCTCGCAGTAGAGACTCACGTCCTTCCCCTTCAGCCCCTCTACCGGTTCAGGTACTCTAATGAATGATGGCGGGTCTACGGGAACACCAGCACATCGTTACAGAAGTACAAGACACCTACAGGTGGCAAAGTCTTAAAGCTGAAATCCAAAAAGCTCCAATCCCCTTGTCGCCTCTGCCATCGTGAGAAATTTGTATTGGGGGAAATTGGAAAGGTGTCAAGACGAGCGGTTAGAACGTCTACCTCTCAGTTCTGAGGTTCTGGGTTCAAATCTTCCTCTGTGAAGTTTGCAGGTCCCCCATGCGTGTGTGGGTTTTCTTCTGGTTCTCCGCCTTATTCCCGCATTCGAAAAACGTTAGGTGAATTTAAGACTTTAAATTCCAGGGTGTTCCCCACCTTGCAATGTTCAGAATAATGACTAGCACGAGAATCTCTGCTTTTGCTGTACGGCGTGTTCTCCCCGTGGTTGCACGGGTTTTCTCTGGCTTCCTTCACATGCAGTATGTTAGCTCATTGAAGAATACATTTGGAGTGAATTCGAGTTTGTCGAGAACTGCCCTTGCTGATGGATGGAATTTCAAAAACTGAAAAATTAGGACTGCGTGCCCTGTGCTTGACTGGCAATCAGTCCAGGAATTTGGTCCATCCCTCACCCCATGCCAGCTTGCACAGAATTCAGTTACCCAAAACCCTAACAAGTGCGGATCGTACAACAGGAAAAAAGACAAGGTTTACAATGGTGGTTTGCAAACTTCAAACAGTTTAAGGTTGACGAAGGCAGCGAAAAAGAGAAGTTGGCTATGGATGACAGCTTTAAGCTATGTGATCTGCGCGTCACTGACAGGAAGTCAGTGAAAAACCGACCTTTCACAGTAAGAGTTGTGCTACAGCTGACACTGCCGGCGTCGCTATGAGCTTCGCACGTGTAAACTCCATCATCGTCAAAGGCAACCGTGTGCAGCTCCAGGGCGGCCAGTGCGCCAACAAATGACGTGCTACAGTTGCCGCTGTCCATCAGCTTGGTGTCCTGCTTGTACCAGGTCACCTGAATGGGTCCCGTACCGGTCACCCGGCACTCCAGCCGCAGTGGCTCGCCCCGCTTCACACACTTACCGGCCGGGAGTTTCAGCACAAACTCTGGTGGTTCTGGAAAGGCCGAAACATTAGCATTAGCTGGCGGAATGTCTATGTACATTCTTCGTCTTCCAGGTAATGGCAATCCGCAAAAGTTGAATGGAGGCAATTGGACTCTTCTTCGGTGTGTTCCAAACTTCAACACTTCAACAACACCTTCAGACAAATGATTGTTCACTCCTTAGGGTAAGGGTTAGAAAACTCAATATTCTATTCTCGCCATATTTGTTTATGCAGCACAGTGTAGTGAGGAGTGTGCAGGGACCTTTTCATTAGAGAGACCAAACCAGATCACTCTCATTGGGACCAAAGTCAACAGTTAATTTACATCTCAGAGAGAAGGGACATTTCCTTTCAGGACAATTAGGTCCAAATTCTGGACTCGTTGAAAAGAGGCCATTCGTGTCAAACTAGAAAAGCAGAGGAGGTTTACGCCATCGCCTTCCAAAGATCGCCTCACTTGTCGTTTTAATCAGGTAGATGAATCAGCCACACCTGACAACAACTACCCCGAGGGCACACAACCACACCCCCTTCCCCCCGCATCACTAGGGGTCCTAAAACTTGAACCTGAAGAAGCCTCTGGGTTAAAGATAAAATGTCAACGTAAGAGTCAAATTGCCTCCATTCAACATTTGCGGATGACCAATGTAAGGTGCCGAAGCCTGGGCGGTTGCAGGAGAAACGCTGAGAGGGTTAGTGTGTGTGTGTGCGTGTGTGTGTACAAAGCCGCACAAGACATAGCGACGACACGATTGTCGAACCTTTGACCGTCAAGTCTGCGCTGGAGCGCACGGAACCAGCGTCGTTGCTGACTTGGCACGAGTAGACGCCGCTCTGGGTGGCACCCACGGAATAGAGCTCCAGGAGGCTTGAGAGCCCCTCCAGCCCCATGAGACACGTGGGCCCCGTCATCAGCTCCAAATCATCCTTGAACCACTTGACACTGAAGGGTGGCGTTCCCTTGAACGTCCCTTTGAAACGAACCGTTGCATTGGGGACGGTCGCCTGGGACTCTGGTGGGGTGACAAAGCTGGGAGGTTCTACAGACAATGAAAGGGTGCACGTTATAACAGCAGATCCTCAAGTGGAGGATCAAGTGACCAATCCCAAAAAAGAAATAAATGGTTTGCCTTTGACTTTCAGGATTCCAGTGCACTGGCAGCTTCCTGCAGCGTTGCTGAGTTTGCAGGAGTAGGAACCTGCATCGGAAATCTCCAAGTGCTCAATTTCCACGCACACAGAGTTGTCTAGCTGAATCAGTTTGTGTTTAACACCACTGGAGATCTTGGTGCCGTCTTTCTGCCATTCTACAGAGATGGGAATGGACCCGGATATCTTGCAAACCATCTGAACAAAAGTGCCCAGAATCTCTTGCATGTCTCCGAGGGGCTTAATGAAGCTTGGCGGGATGACTTGTTCTGTGACCAGGAAGACAAACACAAAAGTGATGATCTGCTCCGGAGGTCAAGGTGTTCTTCATACCCCGTGCCCTTCACACCGACCTGACACGATCACTTTGACGGTGCAACTGCAGCTGCTGATGTGGTTAGACACCTCAAAGACGTAGTCACCTTCGTCCTCTCTCTGCGCTGACTGAATCTTCAAGCTGCTGATGTTGTTCTGAAAGTTCAGCTTGTGCTGCCGGATGGACTGCAACTCCTTGCCCTCTTTCAGCCAACGCACTTTGAGCTCTGGTGAGCCTGTTACTTTACAGTCCAGACTGACCGGATCTCCAGCTGTCACCTTGACCAACTCGGGTTTCTCTGAGATCTGAGGAGGTTCTGCAAGCCAGTAAATTCACAAGGTTACGACAGGTCCGGTATCAGACCAAGATCTGAAAAGAGGGGTTAGTACCTTGGACTGCCAGGGTGGCGACGCATTTATCCTGGCCGGCGTCATTCATGGCCTGGCAAGCGTAAGACCCGCTGTGACCCGCTTCGCACACTGGGATCCGGAGAGTAGCCACATTGTTCTCAAATGTTCTCTCAATCTTTGGATCTTCCAAAATCCAGTTCCCATCCTTTTGCCACTGCACAGAAATGGTTGGAGAGCCGTCCACCACGCACTCAAAGAGCACCTTTTTACCCAGAACGCAGGTGGCATTTTCCATCCTCTTGGTAAATGTTGGAGGTTCTGTTTGAGAAAGTATGGTATTAATTTTCTTGCAGTCCAACCTGAGACCATTTCAAATCTGAACCGACCTACCTTTGAGGCTCAGTGTGGCCTTACAACTACAACTTCCAACCTCATTGGCGACAGTACACTGGTATTCGCCGACATCGCCTGCGTCACATCTGTTCACCTCCAGGCCCACCGTGTCATTGAGCAGCGAGAGGCCGTGTTTAGCGCTGGCTTTCAGCTCCTTGCCATCTTTGTGCCACGTGATCTCAAAGGGAGCGGTGCCGGCCAGCTGACAGTTCAGCCAGGCACCGCAGCCTGTCACAACGCTAGCTGGTGTCAACTCTCGCAGGAACACGGGCGGCTCTAACGTCGGGAAACAACACAGTCATCCTCTCGGACTTTGGAACCCTGTAACAGCCACTTGGACATGTGACTGAACCAACCTTTGACCTGGAGTTCCATGCTGCAGCTCTCGCTTCCCGCTTCATTGCGAGCTTCGCAAAAGTACGTGCCGCTGTCTTTGACGTTGGCTCCGCACAGCTCTAGGGTGGCCACGGAGTGGACGAAGGCCATCTTGTGGCGACTGTCGGGGCTGATCTCGGAACCCTCCCTGAACCAGTAGATGTCTATTTCGGGTGTGCCGCTCACTTGGCACTCAAACATTTGACTCTGACCTGGCCGGATCACAGACAGGCGCGCTGGCGTGCGCGTGAACTTTGGCGGTTCTGCGGGGGGAAGCAACCACACACGTGTCTGTCAGAAATACCTCAAAAGGAAGACTCAAGTTTATGTTTCAACCCAACAAATCTCACATTTGTTACTTTGGCCTATCAGCTGCTAAGGGTTTTAAGACTTGTGAACAATATCACATTCAAACAGGAACCAAATTCATGACACTACAAAACCACTTGTGGGCCTGTTTCAATATTTTAGGCAAGTTTGTTTGTTCGTCTTTTTCATTTTAATGATTTTAATTTCAACAATGTGCTAATGGAATAGGAAGTAGCTCTGGTGAGGAACCTTTGACAAAGAGTGTGGCCTGGCAGGAGATGGCGCCGACATCATTGTGGACCTCGCAGACATAGTCACCGGAGTCTGAGGTTTTAACAAAGAAGAGCTCCAAAGAAGTGGACGCGTTGTCTTTTATCACCAGGCAGTCAGAGCTGGACAAGATCTCTTTCTGGTTCTTAAACCATTTTATGGTCAGCGGCGGTGTGCCTGAGACCAAAGCACTGAAGTGGACCTTTGAGCCAGGCAGAACGTTCATGGATTCCGGTGGTTCCATAATGCAGGGAGGCTCTGGAAAACCGGAGAATCAATCATTGTGAACGAGCGTGCCGTGATTCTTAACCTGACCAAGACAAAAGGGATTCAAACCTTTGACAAACAAGGTGCCCGAGCACTGAGCACTTCCCGCCTTGTTCTTAGCGATGCAGGCGTAACTCCCGCTATCTTTGCTGTCCAGATCGGAGATTTCCAGGAAAGCTACATTCTCAAAGAAGGTGCACTTGTGTTTGTTGTCTGTCTGGATCTCTGTCTCGTCTTTGTACCACTGGATGCTGAGGGGCAGCGAGCCAGACACAACGCACTCGAGATGTGCAAAGGAGCCTTTGATACCTTCGCTTTGCTTCAGCTTCCTCGTGAATGTCGGAGCAATGATTTGATCTGACGTGGAAAAAACAAAGAGGTTAGCAAAAGTGCGTCTATTAAGGGTGAGACCCGTGATAACAGTTTGGTACAAAAGTTGTCAACTGACCCAAAATGGTGAGCGTCGCCTTGCACGAGCTGCTACCGACATCATTTGAAACCTCAAATGTGTAGTCACCGTCGTCACTCTTATCTGTTTTATTGATTTTGAGGACAGAGCTGGAGTCTGTGCTTTGGACTTTATACCTCTGGCCAGAAACCAGCTCCTTGCCGGCCTTCAGCCAGCGCACCTTAAGTGGCTTGGTGCCCGAGAACCTAGCTGCCAAGGTGGCCAGATCCCCCTTAGTCACACTGATGGACTTGGCCTCCTCTGTGACCTTAGCCGGTTCTGAGATGCAAAGGACCAAAGCCATCAGTTTCTTCAAACTCATACATGTACGTTACAAAATCAGAGCAGATGAAGAAGCTCCCGTGACCGCGAGTGTCATGTTGCCATGAAGACATGCTGGATCTAGATTTTGAACTACCATCAACACAAAGGCCTTCCAACGAGTTAACACGAAAGGAACCAGGCTTCTATGACACACGAAAAGGGTCTGATTGATGCCAACACAACTTTCAAGTTGATTCTCATCCTTGCTGGCTAACATGCTGATTCACTTTAGTGCGTCTTCCTGGATTAGTTCTTTTCATTTTGTCAGAGAATCTGTACCAAAATTTCCAATGACTTAAACAGATGTTACCAGTCCTCTTTTCTCCCATCAAGGGCCTTCTTAACATTTTGAACAATAGTTATAATTTCCAATTTAGTTTGTTCTTAGCAATTTGCATGAGCTGCGTCCAAAAACTTCCAGGACTGATTTCAAATCCAAACTTCAATCTTAAAACTGCTTTTTTTCTTTTTGAAGTAATCTGTGTGGAATCTAAACAGCTTCCACAGCCTGCGCTGCCATGGCCACATGCACGCCAGGAAGGATCCTCTCGTGCTCTGTTGTCATTCAAAACGGGTCCTCTTGATGACCCAGCTTATGAAAGTGGACAAAATTATCTCATGGCGCCAGGTCGGGTGTTTTTTTTTTCTTCTCTGCTTTTGAAAGATATCTTTGCTGACACCAGTCCTGGAACTTTTCCGAGACACCTTTTGCAACAATAATTTGCAAGTTAAGTCGATATTATGAGATGGTGGCTATACATATAAAAATGGTTTCACAACTACGCTTTGTCCCATAACAAACAGGAGTTTGACACTGCTGTATGTGGTCTGGCTAAGGTCTGCTGAGGTTTAGGCGACAATTTGAATTTGGAGTACTACTGACCTTTAACTGTCAGGACGGCGGAGCAGGTCTGACTCCCTGCCTGATTCTGGGCGTGGCACGAGTATTTGCCGCCATGCTTGCTGTGAAGCATGGTGATGTGCAGCAGGGCTGTCTGGTTCTCGTACAAAATCTGAACTTTTTCGGCCTCTTTTAGCTCATAGTTGTCTTTGAGCCAGGTGACGGTCATGGGCTCAGAGCCCTTCAGGGTGCACTGCAAAGACACCTCGCTGCCTACCAAGGCACTGACGCCCTCCAGCTTTTGCAAAAACGAAGGAGGTTCTACAACAGAATTAATCATAATGCCTTGTGTTAGATCATACAAAAATATACACAGACAATGGGACGTCAAAAAGCAGAAGCAGCAAAGGTAATCAATTCATAAAGTTGTCTGATAGCTTGGTGACAAAACCGGGGTGGTAACCATCTCGATCCTAGGTCACGAACACAAAGATGATGATAGATCTTCTGAACTGACCTTTAAGTGTGACTTGACTTTCACAAGTGGCCTTCCCCACTTCGTTCTCCACCGCACACTGGTACAAGCCCATGTCCCCAACCTCCAAAGCCAGCACCTGAAGAGCCACCAGGTCCTCCTTCACTGTGATCCTGTGTCTCTTATCGTTCCGCACCAGCTTTGTGTTCTTGTAAAACGACACATTGAATGGGGCAGAACCAGAAACTTGGGCTTCCAGCATCATCTCAGAACCCTTCACCACATCTTTGGGCTCCAAGACACGGACAAACAACGGGGGCTCTAGAGGAACAAAATGGATCAGTCAGCATGTTACATGGAACTGCAGAACTGCTGTTGGCTTGCCCCTGTGTCATCAGAGCACTTCAACGCCCTAAACGTGGGTCCAGAATGGTAGGTACCGTTCTACTGCAAAGCGGACAAACCTTTGACTGTGACTGTGCTGCTGCAAGAGTCGCTGCCAGCCTCGCTGGTAGCTATGCACATGTAATCTCCACTATCCTCAACAGTGCACTTGACTATCTCCAGAGAGGCCACCAAATCCACCGAGGTCATTGTGTATTTAGGACTGTGGCTGATCTCCATCCCATCCTTCAGCCACCTGAAACCTATGACAGGACTGCCCGTCACTTTGCACTGCAACTTGAATGGGTCTCCACTGACCACCAACTTGGTGGCCTCGGGCTTGAACACAAAGGCGGGAGGTTCTGAGACAAGAGGTGAATGAGGATTAGTAGTCAGGTCAGCGTCAAACAGTGATGTTCACGTATGTGACAACGGGCACCTTTTACAAAGAGGACTGCCGTGCAGTCCACCTTGCCGGCGTCGTTGGACACTTGGCACGTATATTTAGCCGAGTCACCAGGCTTGACGGAGGAAAGCTCTAGAGTGCTGGTGGAGGCTTCTTTCTTGACGAAACAAGAGCCTCCACTGATCATTTCCCTGTCCTCTCTGAACCACTTTACAGACAGAGGAGGGGTTCCAGTGAAAGCGGACTGAAGGCAAACGGTCATTCCGGGTATAACATCCTGGTCGTCTGGCGTCACTGTGAATACCGGCGGCTCTGGAGGCCACGGAAGGGAAAGAAAGATGTAGTTCACACGTCGGCATCAAATCATTAAAACGGTGGCACGAGATGCAAGCGCACCTTTGACGTAAAGTATGCCGCTGGTTTCCTTCACGCCGGCTGAGTTGGTGGCTATGCATTTATAAACGCCGGAGTCAGTCTTTTCCAGTTGGCTGATGGTCAGTGTGGCAGAGCACTCCTTGAAGTCCAGCTGGAATTTGGTTCCGGACTCAATTTCCCGCTCATCTTTGAACCAAGCGATGGTGATGGGTTGAGACCCAGAGACCTTACACTCCAGTGAGGAGTTGCTGCCAATGTTGCCGTCAACCCTTTTTAGCAACCTGGTGAAGGCTGGCGGCATGATACGGTCTGTATGTCAAAGAGAAGGTCATGTGTGTGTATTAGTAGTTATAAAAAGAACTGAAAACTAACTCGAGGAATGTTGGATTTGATTAGCTCTCCATCAAAGTCCCTCACAAACGTAATCACACTTAAGAAGTTAAGTCAAAGCGCACCTAGAACGGTCACGGAGCACGTGCACTGGTCTTTGCCGACTTTATTGGTAACCTCCATCTTGTACACGGACGTGTCTGCTTTTTCTGCTTTGAGAATCTTCAAGGAGACCACATTGTCCTTCTGACTCATCTTATATTTGCGCCCACTGATCATCTCCTTGCCATCTCTGAACCATTTCACTTTCAGGTCCGGACTTCCGGAGATGGTGCACTCCAGCGTGGCTGAATCACCTGCCGTCACACTGATGGACTCTGCCGGTTCTACAATTCTAGCGGGTTCTGCGATAAGATTGGTACACAAGGAGAAACACTGAGCATTCACAATGAAGAAGACAAGAAAAGCAAAAAGGAGACTGCGCAAAGGACGTCATCTGACCTTGGACTGTGAGTGCAGCTTCACATTTCTGTTGCCCAGCTTCGTTCTCGGCATGGCACAGGTATTTGCCGGCATGGCTGATGGCCACGACAGCTATGCATAAGCTTGCTACATTGTTCTCAAACGACATGGTGATGTTTAAATCGTCGTCTCTGAGAATTTCCGAGTCTTTCATCCACTTGACAGTGATGGGGGCGGAACCCTTCACGGTTCCCTGAAGCGTCAATGCATTTCCGAGCACTGCCGTCACACTTTCAACCCTCTTTGTGAAGGTTGGCGGCTCTACAGAAAGATGAAAGCCACCGAGAGCTCAGCTTGCGGCCAGAGAGTGAATGTCAAAAGGAATGTTAATGTTTGACCAACCTTTAAGTTTAGCTAAGCACTTGGTGTTGACTTTGCCCACATCGTTGGATATGACACACTGATACTCTCCAATATCTGCACTTTCAAAAGGCTGGATCTCCAGCCTCAGCACGGGCTCTTGGGAGATGACCTTGAATTTGTGGTCACTACTGACGGTCCTCTTATTTTTGGACCACGTGATCTCAAAGGGAGCGCTTCCCGCAACTTCACATTCCAGCTGAGCGCTGGCGCCCTTCACCACCTCCACCGTTTGCAGCTCTTTCTTAATGGACGGTGGCTCTGTTTTCAGAGGAAGTCAAAAGCATAAGAGCATCATTCGCAACCTCTGCTTTAAGGTGGATTTTAAAGAGACCGTTTGTTGGTTTGGTTTGGTTTACACTAAACAGGCCAATTTGGAGTTGCGCGCCTTCAGTATCGCACCACAACATGCCGGGAAGCACTGAGCTCCCCTGGAGCAGATGCAGCATTAACAGCAAGAAGAAAAGAGCAAGTCCCAACAGTAATAGTTGTTGTTCCCATGTCATGAGAAAACACGCCTGTGAGTATGGTTGGAAGCTCTGCTTGTATGTGTTGATGCTCTGTACTGTTCAAGTAGCATAACGATAACATCGATGCTAATTTCTGTTACCCTCTCTATGACGTTTTGCATTTTGCGTTATATTTTACTTTCACTCGACCAAATTATTTTGTTTGGTCAAAAATTGGGGTGCTTAAGTGTGCAATTATTTTTGTCTTATGTGCCAGTTTCATAGTAATCCAAAACAGGAAATGAAAAAGAAACAGCATAGCTAGCCTTTCCTAAGTCATAACATATATGTCTCCGTGATAAATGGGATGTCACTGTTCAGGTACATGCAGTCAAAACCTCAAAATTGGTGAGGAACGTGAAGCCACAAGATGTCTCGGACCAACCTTTGACAGCGACGGCCGCACTGCAGCTCTCACTGCCGGCATTGTTTGACACTTCGCAGGTGTAGCGGCCGCTGTCAGTGACAAGAAGGTTCACGATCTCCAAAGTGGCTGTGCCGTTTGTGAAAGACATTTTGTGTTTGTCTCCAGAGCTCAGTTCTCGCTCATTCCAGAACCAGTGGATGTGGAGCTCCGGGGAACCTTTGATGGCGCAATGCAAGCGAGCAGCTATTCCCTGCTTCCATGTGATACTTTGATCCATTTTCTTGACAAAGCTAGGAGGCTCTGCAGGGGGGTGGTTATTTTCAAAACGTTTGGTAAAAGAGAAGAAGCAATGCAAAGTGTGAGCATTGACCAACATGTCAGTCAAGTCTTACCTTGAACTGTCACCAGAGCCTCGCAGGAGGAGCTGCCGGCCTCGTTGGAGGCGGTGCACATGTACACACCAGAGTCTTTCACTTTGGACTTGGCAATTTCGAGAACCGCCACCTTGTCATCAAATGACTGTTTACACTCCAGGCTATGGTGGACCTTCTTACCATCCCGGGTCCAGGTGACTGTCACGGCAGTGTCCTCGTCCACCTGGCACTCCAGCCTCAGCATCTGGTTAACGGCGGCGGACACTGGCTCAAAGTTCTTAATGAATTTGGGCTTGTTGATAACTTTGAGCTCTGTGCTAAAAGTAGCGGCGCCAACGCTGTTGGACGCCTTGCACAAGTACACGCCTTGATGGCCGGGCTCAAGATTGGAGATGTGCAGGGAGTACTTGTTCTTGTCACACTTCATGGCGTAGTGGACTGAAGGTGCGATGGCTATGTTGTCTTTGTGCCAGACCACCTCGATGGGTGCCGATCCAGTGAGTGAGCACTGGAACACGGCTCTTTTTCCCACAAAGGAGGTCATTGGTTCTGGTTTTGATACAAAAAGCGGCGGGTACATTTCTATGGAAAGCAGGTAGAAAATATCTTAAGACAATGGAAGCATCAAAAGAAGACCTGGCAGCTCAACACTGAGAGGCCATTTTTGTCATAACTGCATAGACATGTCCAAGGTTGCAAAGGAAAGAAAAAAATATATAATTTTCTCTCAGTTTCACAGTAAAGGGCTGCTTGCAACAGGAAGTCTTACCAGTGACTGCCAGGGAGGCACCGCAGCTAACGGCACCAAACTGGTTGGTGGCCTTGCAGCTGAATTCTCCACTGTCGGCTTTGACAGGGTTCACGACCTCCAGGGATGATCCAGTGTGCCGGCTGATGATGCGGTACTTCTCGCTTTGCTTGATCTCCATACCAGACTTGTACCACTTGAAGGTCACACTTGGGGCCTCCTCAATCTCGCACTCAAACTTGGCATGGCTGCCGACGTTGATCTCCAGAGGGTTGATTTTCTGCCTAAAGATAGGTGGCACTGAGGTGCGCATGGACAAAGAAGAGAATAAATGTCAGTGGAACCATAGCTGGATAGATTTTATGGAAAACACAGAGAGTCAGACATGAAGGAGACAGATGGTGGATGTTATTTCATTGGGTGAAAAGAAAACAGATAACAGGAACACAAGCCCTAGGATTATGAAACCTGGTTTCAGCCGGTATTGGTTGGTCTTGTGTTCAGGCTAAGGATGGCAAAAAGAGGTGATGATCACGTTGAAGACTTGAAAGCATGCAGACACAGGTGGAAAACGGATCATGAGACCACGAAAGCTGTCCGAACACCAGCATCAGGCACCCAGTAGGGTGCTGGTTCTGATCTTCAGACAGTGGGTGTAAAAACACAAGATGAGATGAGTTAGAGTGAAATGTGAACAATTGAAAGACAAATGAAACACGTCTGGGTGAATTATGACTGATTGACAAGATGGAACATTGATTTATCTTGATGTCAAACCTCTTGAGACCACTGTGAGTCTGGAAGATGTTCTTGCTCGGCCAGCTTCATTCTCAGCCTCGCAAACATATTCTCCTTCATGTTTCTCCTTGACAGCTTTTCTGATAACCAGCGAGTGAACGTCGAGCTTCGTCAAACACTTGAACTCATTGCCAGATTGCACCAATTGGCCATTGAAAAACCAGTTCACATGGGTGGCATACTTGATGCTGGTTCTAAATGTTACGTCAGCATCTTGTTCAACCGTTACATCTTCCAGAGTGGCAACTATAAGGGGACGCTCTCTCTGCTCTGGCCTGGGGACTGAAATCTCCTCTTTGAAAACTGGTTCTGGGGGGGCTGTGGTGGGAGGCAGGGCGGCAGTAAGCACCGTGGTCCCTTCAGCTATGCGTTGGCTCTTCATTGTGGACTTCACCTCCTGTCTGGACACCACCACTGACTCTTCAAAAGCCACGTGGGCCTCGGTGGAAATTTGGACATGCGATGAAATGGACTGCGCCACCTTCGCTTCCCTGGATTCCTGGACTACAACCTGCTGTTCAGCCGAGGCGCACTCCACCGCCATTTTGGACTCAGTTCTGAGGGCCGCTGCTTGAGATTCAACAGCAATAAAGTCTACTGAGCTCTCTGCCACACTCACGGTCTGTACAACGGAGGAACTGACTTGCTTCGAGCGGGCTGAGGAGACCTGCGCCCTCTGAGGTTTGTCTAGCTGCGTGGTGCCTGGCTGATCTGAAGTCAGAACATGAGCCTCCTGGTGGACAATGGAATGGAAAGCTGCCTGAAGTTCCCTTCTGAGGTCAGCTGTTCGAGGATAATCGCCCTGGAAAGCCAGAGTGATTTCCAAAGGTGTGCCTGTTGATGTGATCAGGTATGTAAACAATGTGAGCCTGGGTTCTCTTTGAACTTTGACTTCCTGTACTTCTGCAGCCTGCAGCCCTCCTACAACGTCCGCCAGCAACACGGGATGCTCACTGGCTACTGCAGACTGTAGAGCAGTTCTGAGCTGACGACGGACGCTCACACTGGATGCTTTTGGCATCTGAAGCACAAACGTCATCTCTTTTGGAAGTGTTGTGCTGTCTTTGGATTCTGACGCGAGCAGGGACAGCTGGGCTTGCTTAGTAGCTGTGACTTTAGCGGACTGGGACTTGGTGATCTCTTGAGAGAGCTCCCCTGTCAGTACTTGTTTCTCATCCATCATTATCGACTGCCTGACTGACTGGCCTTCCTGGATCTGGACTGCAAAGTCCTGCTCTGCGGCCTCGAGAATTTCACTGCTTTCAGTGCAGATCTCCTTCTCCTCGACCTGGACCGGCTCTGTGGGAACCTTTGGCTCTACGGTGGTCTTGCAGGTGACTTTGTCCACAGCTACCAGGCTCTCTGTATGACCCGCCTCTATCGCCTGACTCTCAGCCACGCTGGTGAGGTGCATCACATTCCAGCGATCCTCCTTCTGCACCAACGCCCGCTGTTGCTTCACATCAGAAGTGACGGGCGTCTCCTTGGGCAGTTGCATGGGCTGAAAAGACAGCTGTAGAATGCTTTGAGGCCTGGGTTCAGTTCGAAGCAGAGGCTTAACTCCAGTCCCAGACACATTGAGCTCTGAGTGCTGATCTGCCGTCAGCTGGAGTTTCTCCTCAAAGATAGCTGCGTGACTACGAGCCTTTTCGGCTTTCTGTGTAGCCGTCTGGTGTTCAGGCTTCTCAGTCACAAGAATACCTTCTTTGGGATGCACCTCAACAGACTGGCTTGACTGGAGATGAAGCAGAGAAGGGGATTCCTTACTCGGCTGAATGGCAACAGTTCTTGCCCTGGCCTCAAACTCAAACGTGTCCTCACAAACCACTGTCCTCTGCTCATCCTGGCTGACTGAGTGCAATACAGTAGGACTTTTCCTGGTCCCCGCCTGCTCTGCGTCTGGTTTCTTACAGGTGAAGCTGGTTTCAGAGGGCAGCAGGTCCTGATCAGTGATAACCTGCAAGTGCAATAACTGCTCCCCTTCTAACTGCGACTGAATGGATGTGGCGCTGTCCAGAGACGGCAACTGCTGAGCGGACTCAGCCCGAAGCGGGTACTTTTCCTCTGCTGCAAGGCTCACTTTCATCATGCCGTCCTTCGAGGGGAGGGCTGACTCCTCTGCTGGTCTCTGCATGGAGAGGTCGGTCTCCTTGGCCAGAGTGTGTTTGGTTTCGCTAACTGAGGCCAGGACTAGGCGACGTTGCTCTTGCTTGACAGACAACTTTAAAGCAGAGTCTGCGGTCGCTAACTCAGAGGTGTGACCCTCTGGAAGAGCATATTTTTCTGTGGACTGGGTCGAGTACAAGATTTTAACCCCCTCCTTCACCTTGTAGCCGTTCTCCGCCTGTGCCCCAGAAAGCTCTTGGGACTGTTCTTTCATAACTGCCATCTGTGACTCCACCTGATGGCCGCTAACTAGATGCTTGGGCTCTGATCTCGGCTTCACAGACACTGACTTTCTGTCGGCCAGTGGCTTGGTGCTAGTGGTAGAAAGAGGGGTAAGCACCTCGGCTACGGCCGACATCACTTGCGACCTCTCCTCCCTACTCGCCTGGAGCTCAATGACCTCGGGACTCAGAATTCGGTCACAGTGCTGCTCTGTGAGGTCCTGACTCTCCGCAACAGATGATGTGAAAGCTGCCACGTGAAGCTGCTTTTGGGAAACAGCTGAAACTCGGGCTGGGTGAGTGGGCACCTCGGAAACTCTCTCTTCTACCTCGAGACGCTGGAGCACTGCTGCCTGATGGGTCACTTTCTCACGGTGAACGGTGGCAGCAGAAATATCTAGCTCCGTAAGGGAGCCCACTTGCTCACTGGGAATAACTCGCCGATCTTCGGTACCAATGGTGTAAACCATCTGGTCTGAACTGGGCCTGTCCTGTCCTGGGAGGCTGACCTGGTACAAGCGAGACTCCGTAGCTTGTTCTGTTTTGGAAACTTTATAACCTTTTTTCTGGACCACAACCTGCTTTTTGTGTGAGACAGAACGGGATTCCCTGAGCACAACCAGCTCCGCCCCACTAGACGCCTCTCCAAACTGGTTAGAAGCTTTACATGTGTACATGCCACTGTCTTCCTGTTTGACATCCTTGATGGTAATAAAGCCTGACCCGTCTGGGTTAGCTGTAATGGCACATTTAGGACTAGACTGCATCTCAAAAGTACCCTTGAACCACTGGACTTTGGGGACTGGATCCCCAACGACTTTGTAATTAAAACGAACCTCCGTCCCTTCTGAGCAGCTCAGAGGTTGAATCTGCGCCACAAACGTGGGAGGTTTACCAGTGTACTGAAACATTTTCTCGACCCACTTCTCTGCCTGGCTAAAGTCCGCCCTTTTCACCTCCAGGTACGTGGTGCACGTGGTCTGGCCGAACCTGTTGGAGGCGGTGCAGGAATACTCGCCCTCGTACTCGGATGTGACGCGAGTGATAATTAAGCTAAACTCCTCCTTCTCTTCGACCAGCTTATACACAGAAGAACTTTGGATCACTTTCCCATTGCGAGACCACTGAACGGTGGGCTTTGGCGTGCCAGACACTTTGACACTGAAGGTGGCGCTCTCTCCGGCGCTTACCGCCACTGGAGAGAGCTTGCTGAGAAACACTGGCTTCTCCTTTTTCTTCTCGATTGTGGAAGAGTAACGTTTGGGCTCTGGCATGAGTTCAAGTGTTTTTGCTTTGTGAGACAACTGGATGCCGGTGTAGTAGGTCTCCTCTTGCTCCTCCAAGGTGGTGACAGTGGTGCTAGAACGCTCTGTCGGAAAACATTGAGCAAGACTGATAAGAAAAAACGTCATCGCGGCCACACATAAATGCATCCTGCCGTGAGAGAGAAATACCGTAGCAGTGTTCTCCACATCAGCTAGGTTTAAATTTAAGCCTAACATGTTTTCCAAGGCCCTGTCCCTCAAATTCACAAAATATGACTACTGGAGTGGTTAATACGGGTTCCATATCATATTGGCACACCTTTTTCCTTCAGTATTTATCTTTCTATAGGTCACTTGATCCATCTGAGTGTTTTTTAAAAATGTATACTCTTAGCGTAGCAAAGCAAAAACTGCGCTGTTGTAAGGTTTTTACTGTGCAGATGACAAACATTTCACATCACAAAACATTCTTGAGATACTTGTGACATACTATACTATATAAAATAAGTTGGTTTTTTTTATCCCGATTGCAGACAAAGATTGTCAAATTCTTTACAAAGCTGACCAAAGAAAAAGTAAGAATGTTGATTATGTCAATTATTTAAGACCTCTGAATGGCTGATATGACTTATTTCTATGAATAATTCAAGTTAACTAAGAATTTTTGAGGATCTGTGGACATTATCGTTATTAATTCTAATTACTTATTATCATCATCAGTGGTGGAATGTAACAAAGTAAAAACGCTTTGTCAATGTACTTAATTTTTTTTTATGTATCTGTACTTGAGTACATTTATGAAGGGATACTTTTTACTCCACTACTTTTCTAATTGTGTTTATATTACATGCTAGTTTCTTTCACCCTGCATATGACATACGTCTATAGTTTTGCAGCGCTCCGGTGGCAGCAAGTCAAAACGTAGAGGTGCAAGATCCACCAACACGAAGTAGGCCATGAAGTGATGAACCAATAAAAATCAACAGTGAGCCATACACGGCACACACGAATGTGCATGGCTAAACAAAGCTTTGCTAAGCGGGCGGGCAGGCACCCGATGGCCAAATGGATGACACAACTGTTCACCCGTAGCCCGACTTGACACAGCTATTGTGTCTGGGAAATAATTGTGGCGTTTACATGCCGCCTTTGCTTGCCTTAACTGACTGAGCTGTTTGCATTCAAAAACTTAGCATCATATATAAAAAAAAAACATGCCCAAGTCACTATGTATTTTCCACTTTTTAACTCATTCACTCCCAGCCATTTTCATTGAAGCAACTTTTTTACTGGATTTGGACTGATTTTGCAAGGCACACAGAATATAGTGTTCTATTGCTATAAAAACATGTAACCTACCAAAAGAAAGATTAGTCTTTTCTTTCACCAAGATAAAAAAAAGTATATTTCTCTCTGTTTCCATTTTGCAGCAATTAGCATTAGAATATAGCTAAATGTAATTATTATTCACAAATCTGTTGAAAACAGTGGGGAAAATAGCTCTTTGCAACATAGCCCTGGTTGATCTCTTATACTCTGCTGCCATCTGCTGGCCGTTTTTGTAATAACTACCATTGCTTCAGGCATTGTCTTCAGTTATGAGGCTGCATCAAAGCCTTTTGTATGCTCTCGCATAAAGAAAACATAAAAAAATGTATAAATACGTCTTTGGGAGCGTGGTCATATTTAAAGGGAATAAAAACTGAACAGAATCGAAGGTATTTATACGTTTTTGGGAGCAAATGAGTTAAGTGGTAGTAGCAGTAGTAGTTGTTGTAGTAGTAGTGGTGGCCGTGGTGCTAGCAGTACTAGTGGTGGTGATAGAGCTGGTAGTAGTTGTAGTGGTAGTAGTAGCTTCATCAAGCTTCCTGATTGGCTTTCGTCTCATTTAACGTCAATATCACAGTGTTTGTGACTTGACCCGAAAAAAAGAAAAAAAAGACTTATCACACCACAACATAATCCGTCCCTGTAGAGATGCTTGAGGGTTGTTAATGCATAACCGAATTGCAAAGCTGTGAATTAGGCTCCAAATCTGCCCCATTAGCGCAACGTGCACACTGGGCTGAACATATCCCACAGGAATTGCCAGGTTCTCACTCATCACTCCATGCTCGAGTTATTAACCTTGAGAGACAACATTTGACAAGTCATGACCCCCCCCCCCCCATAAAAAAAAAAAACTTGGATTGGATATCAACTTTTCCCGTTTATTGTATAAACTCTAAGACAAAGGACACATTTGTACAAATCAAAACTCTCGCAAAAGCAAAGAGAAGAGGGCATATTTACAATAAGCACTCTGTGACATTTTCAAACGCTCGTTGAGGAGCATCGGCGGGGACGGGGGCTGGTGGACACTCGGATGTGGCTTCAATAAACAACACAAGCATCTAATATACATCTATGAGCCTGTCATTGGAAATAAAATACTCTTTCTAGAACTTCATCACAATGGATACTTGTAAAATACAATAAACGTGTCGTATTTGTTTGTTTTGGTAAGACATTATACACATTACATTACAGTTCCCTGGACTGACCACAAATTCGCCACCTACAGTTCCACTTACAGTTCACTTTGTCATGTTTTCAATGCAGATTAATTTGGCTTTACAACACAAACACTCAAGCAGCTTTTTGTTTTAATTCTCTAAATGACTACTGACGCGTTGCATTGCGTGTACTAAACCAACTTATGTTAACAGCCCAAAGCTAAAGAAAAAGTGGTGTTTCTTAAGTGGCGACCTGAGAAACTCCTGACTACAGTGCCTCGTTCTAACCATTACTCTAGAATCCGCAAGAAGGTTTTGTTGCTTGTTGAAGACGTTTCAACTTCAATCCAAACGGGCTTCATCACTAAAGAGTCTCCCTAATATTGTGTCCGGTGGGCGTGTCCCTTGTTGCTGTTATTGTTGCCAAGTGTGGCTGGTGAATGGACGTTTTGCCAAGCAAGCCTTTTTCCAAATGACTCATTAGTGGCACTTCTAAATAAGGAAGGAGACAATCGTTGGTTGGAAAGTTGACATTGGTGGAGGCAGACAGTAAATGGTGGCATCATTTACACATTGTTGTCCTCAAAGGGATTAGAAGATTATGGACCGGAAGGATTTCACTGGTTTGAAAGTAGCATGAAAGAAGCCATCTATGTCAAACTTCAAAGGCCCTTTCTAAACAGAGGAATAACCTTTTGGGTTCCAAGGTAAAACGTCTTCAAGAGTCCAGTTGCCTCCATTCAACCTTTGCGAGTTACCGTGACCGAGATGGCCGAGTATCTACGCAGACACATTTCACTAAAAGACCTTCAACAGCGCTGAAGTTTCGATCCATCCGGCTGCATTCTGGATCAGGCATCGGTACTCGCCAGCGTCGCCTTGGCTGGCGTTGGTAATGAGAAGATTAAAGTGGCCTGCGGTTTTCTCCTGAATGATGTACCTGCTGTCGGTTACGCGCTCACCATCTTTGTACCATTCAGCCAGGGGCTTTGGCTTGCCATTGACCAGACACTGCAGGATGACCGGCGCACCGACGGCGGCGGTCACGTCCGTCAAGGGAATGACGCACCTCGGAGCCATCTCGGTCACCTGGAACTCAAAGCTACACATGTCGGAGGACTTGCCCTTGAACTCCACCTTGTCCTCTTTGGCGGACTCGGCAAACACATCAAAGTTGATGCTCATGTACCGGTCTTTGCTAATCCCCCCTTCCGTGTTGGCCACCAGCCGGACGGCCCGCTGAGACTCATCAGCCTCTTGTTGAAACTCAAACTCGAGTTCAATCTGTGACACCTGTTCACTGTCCACCGTCGAGTTGCCGACCAGCAAGTCAAACTTCTGTGGCTGGACTTTTGCGCTGCCAAGAGACACGGCTGTCAGCTCCCTGCCTCTGGTCTGCCCAGAGAATTCCTTGGTACTGAACACCACCAGCGAGGCTCTGCACAGCGTTTCACCGACGACATTAACAGCGCTGCAGGTGTAAATGCCGCCATCCTGCACTGTGACTTTACAGATCTTCAGGAAATGATTGTCACCATCAGATGAGTGCAGGTACCGTCTGTTGTTGTGAGGAATTGTTTTGTCCCCTTTGAACCAGGAAACAACGGGAGACGGAATTCCCATCAGCGAGCACTCAAACATGACAGTGGAACCCTGTGTGGTTTCCACGTCACAGATGGGATTGATAAACCTCGGCGGCATCTCGGTCACCTCAAAAGCTATTTTCAGATTTTCGTGCTCCTGGGTTACAAAGTCCACAGTGCCTTCCTCGTAAATACTTGGAATAACATCCAGGGATATAATCATGCTCTTGCTGTCAGCTGTGTACTCGGGAATGGTGATGATCTTCACCTGTTTCTCAAATTCCTTTACCTCATTCTCATCCAGTTCTACTTCCAACAGGATCTCTTGGGGAGAAGGTGAGCGAGAAGAGTCATCCTTCTCTACGTCAAACTCCATCACGTGCTGATGGGTAACAGCTGGCGGGGCATGCGTCAGCCTCATTTCTTGCGACACCACAACCACAAAAGCAACGCTTCTGGCCTCGCCAACATCATTGACAGCCTGGCAGATATATTCTCCCTGGTCAGCTTTGGTGACATGGTGAATCGTGAGAGAGATGCCGTCTCCATCTCGCTCCATAATGATCCGCTTGTCAGCCACCAACCGGGTTTTGTTGCAGAACCATTTCACCACAGGTGATGGAAGGCCAAATACCTCAGCAAGAAAGATCAGAGATTCATTTTCAAAGACCCTTTTCTTAGTAAGAGGTTTAAGGAAGGCAGGCGGGATTCCATGCAGCTTCTCCTGATGGGACGGGAGACCAAGAGAGCCTCTGCTCCTGGAAAGGAACCACTGCTCATCTACATTTACCTCAGCGGGTAAGCCCTCATCAGCAGAAGACATGAGGAACTCAACGGGTGAGAAAAACCTGTCACTAGAGTCTGATGATGGTCTCTTTTGTGTGGGGGAGGATGGGTATTCTAGAGGGGTATTAAAACCACCTGGTGTATCAGAAATAGGCGTATGGAAGGAACTGGGAGAATTGGGGGTATGGAAGGAACTGGGAGAATTGGGGGTACGGAAGGAACTGGGAGAATTAGGGGTGTGGAAGGAACTGGGAGAATTAGGGGTGTGGAAGGAACTCGGGGACTTGGGTGTATGGAAAGTTGGCTGGGAGACCTCTGCAGATGAAGTCGGTGTGTAGAAGCTGTCGGCAACCTCTCCTACCTCCTCACTAACTGTGCTGCCAATCTCTATCGATATCTCAGACTCAGGGGAGAGTGGACGTCCCCAGTCTGTCGGAGGGTTGTAATATTCATACACTGCGCCAAAAGTTACCTCCTCTTCCTCCATTACGCCAACTGCAGTTCCTCCTGCTTCTCCACCTTGAGAGTTTCTGGGGTAATGACTCTTGGAAGTGACATGTTCAGGACCCCTGACATTTGATTGGCCAATTAATGATTCCAGATTTTCCGCAACATTAAACCTCTCATCACCTTTCTCAATCCCGGCTCCATCACCAGCAATTAAGTGCACTGTCGGCATCGCACTGACCTGGGAAGCTGGCCCACTAAAAAACACACCGCTATCCAAAGAGGGCTCAGGCAGAGAAAGGTTCTCCTCTGCAAACGGCATGCCGTTACCTTTCTTTACTTCTTGTTTCAGTTCTCTTACAACATCAGTGGACTGCTCCTTAACACTATAACCTTGCCCTTCTGGAACACCATCAGACTTCAAGACTTCCCTTTGTTTTTCAGACTTCAGCGGTTCAGATAATCTTTGAGGTTTCTGTGCTTGGCTGCTTGGATCTGTGGTCTTTACTGAATGTCTTATTGTGGGAACTTTATTAGACTGGAAAGGAATGGAGCTACTAGTTTTGTCTAACATGTGCAACTCTTTCTCCTCACCCTCGGCGACTCCTACTTGCCCTGCAATCAGGGGTTCAGCAAAGCCATCTGGTTTCTGGGGTATCGGCCAGTTGAGCTCTGAAGACTCCCGCACTCCCTCTACTACTTGCTTGACGGCTACCCCCTCGATGATTGGGACTATCGCACTAGTTTCAGAGACTTTTTCCATTGAGGCGGCGGAATCGGGGCTCCTTGCTAACGGAGTAGTTAAGGAGTGGCATGGCAGATTGGTTGCCACAAAAGGATCAGTAAGGACACTGCCATGGTCAAGTGTGACTGGGTGATCCTTTAACTCATCACAAGGACTGGACACTGCTGGTATGATCTCCACAGGGAAAAGCGGTTCCTCTCGCTGCTTCTGAGATGAAGCAGGTGCCATCGCCGAGTCTGACTCAAAGGCTTGTTTAATCTGAGACACTTTTATCACAGCAGCTGACTGTTGCAGGCCACACCCAGATACTAGAGGAGGCTCTCTGTGTCCACCTGATCTGGATTTCGGCGGCACCTGAGGCAGAGGGTATTTCTTGTTTGTCTCCATGCCAACTTTGTCTTCTGTGATCTCAACAAGCTTTACGTCTTGACAGATTACGTCACAAGTGCACGACACCTTGCCCATCTTATTTTTTGCAACACATTTGTACATGCCAGCATCAGTCCGAGTAAAAGAGCTAATGTAGAGCTTGTATACCTGACCATCAACTTCTTCCCTGTATTTTGCTGCCGTTGTTTCAAGAGGAATATCATTGTAAAACCATGTGACCTCCACAGGTTCAGCCGTGAGAACACATGTCAACATGGCTGTCTGACCCTCTGGGCAGCTAAGGTTCTCCAGCTCTTTGACCACACGAGGACTTTCAGCAAGAGCATCGAAGGAGAAAGTAAATTTGTGCTTGCCAGTCTGACTGAGGTCTGAAACTAACTCCAGGCAGTCCTGAGGTTGATCTTCACCGCACTCCTCCATCGTTGCAGAGTCTGGAGTGGGAGCATCGACTCTGATTTCCACAGGAGATGAATGGCCAACATTTGCGGTATTTAGGTACTGCAGGCTGACTGGTTGAGCATTTGTTTCACTGCAAGCCTCTCCTCGGCTGTCATGAGGTTCCTCTCCCCTCTCAAACTCCTCTGCAATTGCCTCCTCCTGTGAGACAATCTTCAAATTGGCGCTGCAGATGGATTTTCCATGCTTATTACTAATGGCACAGTTGTACGTCCCTTCATGGTCCGTGGTCGGATAGAAAATGGTCAGCGTTGACTTATTGGACTTGACCGTGATGTCGTAGTCGGGGTCGTGGGCCAATGGCCGTCCGTCCTTGAGCCATGTGACTTGAGGCAGAGGGTCGCCTTGGAACTGGCAGCTCAGCTCTGACATCTGGCCAACTGGAACTTGAAGTGAGGATACTTCGTTCACAAATATCGGACGACAGCTGTGAGCACTTGGTTCCTTAAGCATCATGGATGTCTGAGTTGGGTTAGCACCAACAGAAACGTCCTGCTCTTGGCTTCTCCTCTCCACCTTTGCTACAGCTCCATGTTGAGACATGTTCTGACGGTTTTCATCTTTGACTGTTGGAAACTCCTTGCTGATCTCCACTTTTTCCACATCCAACAGATCTGTGTGTGGTTTCTTCTTGCTGTTCTCCACAGACATTCCCATGGTCCTTTCCTCCTTCAGTTCCTCTTGGATAGGCTGGCTGCTGGATGTTGATGAACTATAGTCCTCCTTACTCAGCCTCTGATCAGACTCACTTGTCTGAAGACAGTGTAATGGGGAACGTCCCCTGGCTGATGACTCCTCACGAGGACTGCGCAATTGTGAGCTAATTCCAGAGTTTACTGGAGAAACACTGGTAGGTTGTGAGGGAAAATATCTCTGAAACAATGAAGCATCACCAGCATCTTCTTTTGTTTCAGACATGGATTCTACCTGCTTTGGTATAAGTGAATGCTGAGGTAAAGCAAGGCCTAAAGGTGGAGATTGCTCAGAATCAGCATGGTGACGAACCAAGTGCTCCTCTTGAGATTTTTGTCCAAATATATGTGAAGGTCTTCTTACAGCCTCCATATGTGGAGTAGAGATGTCATTAGAGAAGGATTTAGCTGGTGAAACAAAAGCCCAGTCAGACTCCAGGTCAGGTACTTTCTCCGGTTCGACCACATCTGTTGGCCATTTAAAGAGCTGCTGAGCCTGAGCCGTGTCCTCGCTGACTAAGTACTCACTGTCCCTCTGCAGTCCGGTCTCACGGCCCTCAGTCGGCAGCACATCAGCAGGCAACCACAGATCGCGCACACCCTGCTGATTGGGACCTGAATGACTCATGAAGAACTTCTCTTTGGATGTTCTTTCATAAGCGCTTGTCTTGTTGTGGACCGTCCCATGTGGAAAAAGAGGTTCTGGAGCAATCATCCCCGTCACTCTTTTTTCTACCTCAGTGCTCCTCTCTGCCTGCATAGGCGGGCATGCACATGTCCGCTCAGAGACTGGCTTAATGACCTCTCCCTGTTCCATCAGAACGTCTTGCTGCCATTTCATGATGCGCTGAGCTAGGGCCTGCTCTTCACTTTCAAACTGCTCACACTTCTTCAACTCTGAGATATTCTCTACTGATAGCTGAAGTTCTTGCTCCTCATTTGTTTTCTCAAACAAAAACTTTTCGTCTCCTCCTTTGGTCTTAGATGGCAATTCCATTTGTCCGTGCAGTGCAGATAAAGTTTCCAGTCCCCTTCCTTGCCTTTTCCCTCTGGCTTTCAGCGCGGGTGGAAGGGTTTGATCCCGCTCCCTTTGAGTTTCTGCTCCAGTGGATTTTTGTGTTATCACCGCCACAGGCTGAGGTTGATTTAGGCTTGCTCTGTACGGGTCCCTCTTATTCTCAGTGCAAATTGGTCTTCCAGATTCCATGTCAGGTATTTCCTCTGGCTTTGACGGAACATTTGCAGGTTGAGATGGTTCCTCCTGCGTCATACCTTGCTGACATTTCCTGATTAGCGGGCCCACGTGTTTACCCTGATACTCACTCGGATCAACTTCCAGGTTTTTCTCGTACTGTTCCCTCAAGCACTCTCCAGACCGTTTGCCATCAGCTGACTCTTCCTCAGTTTGTTGTTTGAATTGATGTGGCATCTGTGGCCACGCAGACAGTCCATTGTCTTCTTTTTCTTCTGCTCTGAATTTAGGCAATTTATATGTTGAAACTGTTGCAGCTTCATGACGGGTTTCCTTGGCCTTCATTCTGGGGGGGTTGCGGAAACATGGAGACATGACTTCAGGCTCTTCAGGAGTTACCTCTCTCATGTCCTGCTGGTTGGAAATGTGTTCTTCTGACTCCATGTATGGCATTTCTTCTGGCATGAGCAGCTCAGTTTCAGTTTGACATGTTTCCTCCTGTGTCATCTGTGTACTTTGCTGGACCTTCCTGATTCCTAGTGCCCGTTTGTCCTCACACTCAATGCGATCAGCTTCCAGGCTCTTCTCATTTTGTTCCCTCAAGGACACGCCAGAGCTTTTGTTAGAAGCTGGCGCAACTTTTTTTCGCGCGTCTCCACTACCTTTAGTTTTATGACTTGCCTCAGTTTGTACTTTGACTCGAGATGGTGTCTCTGGTTGCACAAACAGGCCCTCATCTTCTATTTTCTGTGCTCTACCTTCTACTTCAAAATTGGTTTCCATGGGCTTCATTCTGGCAGATGTGTGGAAACATGGGGACAGGTCTTCACGTGTAACCACACACACTCTGCGCTGGGTAGAAATATGCTCCTCTGGCTCCCTGTGTGCTGTTTCTTCTTGAGATGTGTCCTCCTGTATCATCTGCGTACCTTGCTGCCACTTGCTGATTTGTAGGGCCAGGAGTTTTTCATCACACTCCATACACTCAGCTTCAAGACTTTTCTCATACTGCTCCCTCAAAGACTCTCCAGACCATTTGTCTTCAGCTGACTCAATTCTTTTAGCTGTCTCTTCTCTTGTTTTAGTTTTTAGGTGTGCTTCTGTGTGTACTTTGACTCGAGACGGCATCTGTTGCCGCATGAACATTCGGTCGTCTTCCGTTTCCTCTGCCATGACTTCAGGCAATTTATGTGTTGAAACTGTTGCAGTTTCAGGATCAGTTTCCTTGATCTTCATTCTGGGAGATTTGTTGAGACAGGACACGGTCTTTTCAGGAGTTACTTCATGCTGGGTGTAAAAGTGTCCTTCAGGCTCCATGTATAGTGTCATTGGCAAGGCAGTTTCAAATTCAAATGTTGCGTCTTCTGGCTTGATATATGGTGATTCTTTTGGTATTGTCAGGCCAGTTTCTGGTTGAGATGTTTCCTCTTGTGCCATACCTTGCTGCCACTTCCTGATTCGTAGGGCCAACAGTTTTTCCTCACAATCTATACGCTCAGCTTCTAGGCTCCTCACATAATGCTCC
Organism: Leptonotus elevatus; assembly: GCF_054856555.1. Taxonomy (NCBI): domain Eukaryota; kingdom Metazoa; phylum Chordata; class Actinopteri; order Syngnathiformes; family Syngnathidae; genus Leptonotus; species Leptonotus elevatus. The sequence continues at coordinate 23,613,254 of NC_141250.1, forward strand.
CTCAAGGACTCTCCACACCATTTGTTCTCACCTGGCTCTACTCTTTTTAGTGCCTTTTCTCTAGCTTTAGTTTTAAAGCGTTGCTCCGTTTGTGCTTTGACTTCAGGCCACACCTGTGGGTGCATGAACAGCCCGTCATCTTCTCTCTCCTCTGGTCTGATATCTATTTCCAATACTTCCTGAGTCGAAAGTGCTGCAGTTGTAGGATCAGTTTCCTTGGCTTCCATTCTGGTAGATTTGTGAAAATGTGAAATGGCTTCCGTTTCTCCAGGAGTTGCCACTCTTACATCACTCTGAGAGTAGATGTGCACTTGTGGAAACGTGTACAATATTTCTTCTGGCTTTGGCAGGCCAGCCTCAGGTTGAGAAGGTTCCTTCTGTCTGATTTGCATAACTTGCTGACACTTCCCGATGCGTAGGGCCAGGAGTTTTTCCTCACACTCAATGTGCTCAGTTTTCAGTCTCTGTTCGTATCGGGACTCTCCAGCATATTTGTCCTGCGCTGGATCAACTATTTTTGCTGCCGGTTCTCTCCCTTTAGTTTCAAGGTCTGCCTCACTTTGTACGTTGACTTGAGGAAAAGTCTGTGGCCGTGTGAACAATTCCTTGTTGACTACTTTCTTTGCTCTGACTTCCAATTCTGGTAGTTTACCTGTTGAAACGGTTGCAGCTTCAGGATCGGTTTCCTGGGCCTTTGTTCCGGGAGATTTGTGGAAATGGAACATGGCTACGGGCTCCAAAGGAGTCACTTGTCTTACTTCCTGATGAGTGTAAATGTGCTCTTTGGGCTCCGTGTATGGAGGCTCTCTGGGCTTTGATCTGCCAGTTTCAGATTCAACTGCTTTGTCTTCTGACATAGTCCTGCCTTTCCTAATCTGAAGAGATTGAACTTTTGTCTCATGTTCCAGATATTTACGATCCAGACCCTGATACGGGACTTCAAACGACGGTTCATTACCTATTGTTGTTGCAGTATGGTCCCATCCTTCAGGCGAGACGTGGTACAGAACAGACCCAACCAAATTGAAGTTTTGAGATTGTGGCAGTGAAAAATCCTCTTTAGGACGCTCAGTTACTGCAGATTCCCTGATGGCAGTGTACATGCAAGGTTCTTCATATGCTAATGGCTTAGAGTAGCGGGGATCAGGTAATTGTGGGGTGGTAGGGAGATATGGAGGTTCATGGCGGTATTGGGTTTCATGGAGGTATATGGTTTCAGGACAATGTAGGTGTCCCTGGTAGTCAGTGGAATGAGGGTGGTGTGGGGGGTCATGGTGGATTGTGGGTTCAGGGTGGTGTGGGGCTTTCTCGTAGTATGTGGATTCATGATGGAGCGGAATCTTAGGGAGGTATGGGGATTCGGGTTGGTGTGGGCGTTCATGGCGGGATCTGGCTTCAGGCTGATATGGGAATTGAGAGTGCTTTGGAGCTGTAGGGAGATAAGTGGGTTCAGGGAGGTACGGGTCCACCTCCTCTGTCAGACACTCCACTTTATAGTCTCCGACCTTAATATGAAGCTCACTTATCTCTTCCTTAACCCCATCAAAACCTCCTGAGTTTGTAAGTTGAAGTGTATCAGCATATTCTTCTGTCCGAGTCTGACATTGTGGCAACACCAAGTCAACCAGCTCACCTCTCATGATCTGAATGGCGCGGCTTCTTGACTGAGGCTCAAATGCGTGTCTCACATGTGGCTGAGTGGTCTCCTTGCTCACCTCCGGGCCTTGACGCTCCCTGGGAACCTCGCCCACGTCAAAGGCTCTCTTAAAATGCTGAACGTTTGGCAGAGAAACAGGCTTCATTCTGAGTCGCTCCACGTAATCCGCATAGCTCAAATCACTGGCTACCGACTCAGACTCAAATTCACAGGAAGACACGGTGGAGACAGAAAGCCTCTTTCTTTGCCGGACAGCTTTTTGGAGAGTACTAAGTTTAGTTCTAACCTCATTGTAAAGACTCTCAGTGTCACTAAACCTTTCGCTGTTGCGGTCGCTGCAGCGGTCGCTAAACTTATCACTGAAGCGAGTGCCGGTGCGCCGGTCACAGTAGACATCACTAAATCTGTCGTTAAAGCGATCGGAGCGATTAAACATGGGCTGGGGGGACGGGGCTCGCTCCGAGGCCGTCTCCAGACACTTAGACTCTATGCGAGAGTCTTTCTTGTGCGAATAAGAACTGTGAAAGAAGACGGTTCGCATCAGAGCAGTTTTGGACCGGGACCGCCGCTGGTGGACCTTGGACATCTTATCAAATGGAGATCCTACATATCTGAGGTCCACCCTAATCTTCCTGCCCTTCCTCTGCTCAGCCATACTGGCCATACTCTCGTGGACCTCCCCAGAGCGGCGGACAAAGCTTAGGTAGTTGGCCGACTGCTCTTCCCTCAGCGAGACCAAAAGAGAGGCCGTAGACTCGGCAGAACCTTCTGTGTTTATCGCCATGACCTTATAGCTGCCAGAATCCCTTTCCCTGATGCTATCGATAAGCAAGCTGCTTGTGTGTATATGCATTGCGCTCTCAGTGCAGATCCTACGCCTGTGTGCTTTGGGTACAGACCTATTGTTATGAAACCAGAGAATAGTGGGTGGAGGGCAAGCCACAAGTTTACACTTGAACACAACCGGCTCCCCCTCCAAAACGGACTGGAACTTGATTTTCTTGGTGAATGACGGTTTCATGTTCTCGGTCCACGAGCTGACGGAGGAGGTCCTGCTGGAGCAGCGTTTGGCAGACACCATGCCATGATCCAGAAAGTCCTCAGTGTCTGAGAAGGCTCCTCTGAGCGTCAGCGCTGTGCCCAGCGAGCCCAGCTCTGTGGAGAGAACGCAAGGTCTAAGCCGGCGGCGTAAAAATCCAACAAATGTATTTTTAATGAATGATTCATTAATGGGAAAAATTAAATGCATGCGATCACAATGCCAGAAGAAATAATTGCACTCACCATATTTGTTCGAATAAACGCAAGACTTGATTCTTTTTATTAGAAACCTGCAGGAAGATTTGATCCTTCTTCTGTGGAAATTTCTTGAAGACAAATTATTACGTAGGAGACTTTAAAAAAGCAAAATTCCGTTGCTAAAAAAAATCACCTTTTGCTGGAGAACTTCTTACCTGACTTGCAGACGCGAGAATAAACGCCCTTTTCTAGTCCTTGACAGCAAGAGGAATTAATTGCTGACGTGACATGTCCAAAAGCAAAGCGTTAGTTGTAGCGACTGAAGCGCTCAATTTGGCAAGAAGGCGTTTATTCGAACTAATACAGTTTACTGGGGTTATTAGGACTGCAAACCACAGGAGTCACATCCTCGCTATCTGCAAGCCAGGATAAGAAATAAGTCAACCGTCGGCTCGGAGAGCTACTACCAAAAGAAACGTTTATTTTTGTAAGAACCTTCATGCCAAAACTGAAAGGAACCGCTGGATTCAAATAGGCAACAGTTGTCCGGAGGGAACCACCAACGTTTTCTCTCATCTTGACGACATGCAAACTCCAAAAGGAACAGTTGGGACATTTCCCACTCTGCTCGGCACCTGTGGACACGGCCTCAAAGCCGACCGACCACCCACAGAGCGCCTTCAGAGCCAAGGAGGGACCAATCTAGCAATGCAGATGATGAAGACCACCTTACCTTTCACCTCCTGCTCAAAGGTGGTCTCGATCTCTTCTCGCTCTTCAGTCACTGTGGACACAAGAGAGTGAAGTTAGATTGGGCCTCGAGACCACATTCTCCAAGGCGTGGCAAGGTGAGAGGTAAAAACAAAGCGAGGTTCATGCAAACCTGTCCGGTGTGAGAACAAAGTGAGTTTTTTCCCTGTGGCTCACAAGGACATTTCCAAAACAGGAATTAAGAAGAAATGAAGACCAGGATTTTGGTGCTAGGTCTCTGATGATTAGCTAATGACATGGATTGGGGGAGGGTCGAGCTAAATAAAGGCGTTAAGAAGAAATGAAGGCCAACAGGAGTCGGCAAGTCCAAGATGGACCAACGTGAGTGACAGCAGGACTTCCTGCGGTTTCTCTTGCACGTTTAGTTAGTGGCTGGTTGTGGGAAGAGGAAGCTGGAGAAGGGTGACAAGGAAGTTTCCCAAAAAGGTATTAAGATGAAATGCAGGGGAACAGGAGCAAGCACCTCAAGTCCAAAGTGAGTGAGAGCAGGAGCTCTGTGGTAGCTTAGTTTGTTTGTGGAAAGATGGAGCTGGAGGAGGGTGAAGGGGGTCTACGCAGACATTTGTGGAGGTTACCTCCTTCTTCCCGGTACGCTTCGGTGATGACCAGCGCGGCCGAGCATGCGGCCTCTCCTGCGGGATTGGTTGCCCTGCAAGTGTACTGGCCGGCGTGCTCCAGGAAGGCGTCGACTACGATGAGGGTGGCGGTGCTCGTCACCTCGTCATAATGGAACACCACGTTCTTGGTGGGCTGCACCGGCTGCCGATTGTGGAGCCAGCTTACCACCGGCTTGGGGGTGCCGGTCACGCATGCGTGAAAGCGGGCCACTTCCCCGTGCGCCACCGAGCAGCTGGCGATGGGCCGCAGAAAAAACGGTTTCTGGCTCGGGATGCCTTTCTTTCGACTGCTGAGAGTGGCGGAGACGCGCCGCTCGGCGGGAAGCTCCGCTGATTGTTTTTGCCCTGAAAGGAAGCACGTTGGGAGGTTTTTAGGCCAAAGTCGCCTCCCTTTGGTGAATTTCTACTTGATGGGGCGCGCCACGTTGCGTCGGCCTGTCTTTGTCATTCACAGTCAGGCCAAATGATTGGTCACCTTGGAGCATCACTTCAAGAAGAATGTAGGTGTAACATTCTTGCCAGTAGGGACAATACTTGAAATAATTCTCTGAGCTTTTCTGCTGTACCATCTTGGGTACAACCGTGCAATCCTTTCCTCTCATCCATGCCAGCTGAGCTCGTCTTTCATACGTCAGGAAGACGCAAACACACTCAACAGTGCAACCAGTCATTAACTAGCAATTGGAATATTGCAAGATATTTTTTTTTAGTTTTTCCTTTTTTAGACACGACACTAATACTACTCATTTTTTTCAGCAATGACACCAAGCTGGAACTTTTTTTCTTGAAATAGTTTCAACTGCTTAGCGTACGAGTCTGGTAACTTGCAGCCTATTGAATACGTGTCAACTGCGGCGAATAACGTACATGATTTTGGGGAAAAAAGAAAATCGGGTTAGTGGAGCTTAATAAGAAATTAACATTTTTCAATCTGGAGTCTTTGGACCTTTACCAATACCTCGGCAGTACCTACATGTTGTCGGGATGACGTTCATCTCACATTCAAAGCAAAATGACTGCATTAGTGCAAGAGCAAGATGATGTGCAAACTACTTTGAAGTGAAAAGAGCAACGTTTGCAACCTGGGTCGAAAAGTATTGACACTTTTTCAATCTTGATTCATTCCTATTATTCACTTTGATAACAAAGCAAATGGGCTATACACAAGTACACCCCCCCCCCTCCCCTAAGGCTGATTCTGGCCGTGTGTATGATACACGGGTTCATGTTATTCACAGGATTTGATGGTAGCTTCCACACGTTTCTACTAACCACTTCCTCGCATTTTTCTGTATATGAGCCTTACAGGGTTTTTCCGAGCTCAAATTGAGGCAGAGGTGGTATCCTCCTGACTATGATGGGTGACTACCGATACCAGGAATCGGTATTGGTCTTGGGCCGTTTTACGATCAGGGACAAGAAATTTGAAATTATATGAATAGAAATTTGAAGGAAAAATAATATATTGGGATATATAGGTCTTTCTTTAAAATCACCTGTCATTTATGGGTGGGCAATCTTATTTACTGGTGGTATCGGTATTTGGTATCAGTAGCGGTGACTACTCAAGAGTTGCGTATCGGTTATTCTCGCTTTCGATTTTTTACAGGCAACATATAATAATTCCATGTTTCAATAATACACTCTAAAAACAGTTGAGTCAAAAGTTAACCCAATTATGGATCAATGGACCGATACACTTTATGGGTCAATTCAACCCAAATATCTGGGTTGTTTTATACAAAATGAGCCAATTTTTGGACCCAAGTAAAGGAACTGACCCATATTTATGAGTTGTTTTACACTAAAAGACCCATTTCTTGACTCAAAATTGGGTCAAATTGATCGGTCCATTTTTGACCCATAGTTGGGTTATTTTTAACCCAACCGTTTTTAGAGTTTAAGAATAATAGTTCCAATAATGACTATTATCATGTTAAAGCATTCATTCGTTATCAGTCACTTGGTGAGCAAATAAGGTAGAGGTGGCCGCCTCTGAATTTTGAAGGGAGGAAAATCCCTGCACTAGCGTAAAACACTAGTGCAGCTCATCCTAGCGGAGACAAACCCCTTGCGCGTTGTTTAATGAAGATGATTGTGACTGAAATCAAGTTTTACCGTCCAGTGTGAGGGTGGCGGAGCAGGATGCGGTCCCGCTGCTGTTGGTGGCCACACAGGCGTACTCGCCCTCGTCCTCTGGGTAAACTTTGGCGATCTCCAGCAGGCAGCTGTCGTCAAACTGAGACATCATGAAGAATTCCGACTGCTTGATCTCCTTGTCCTTGTGGAACCAGCTGATTTTCACATCTGGGCAAGGAACAACGTGAAAAAGCTCATCACAACTCCAGTCTTCTGCTGGTTGGCCTTTTCGCAGGCAGCTCTGAACAAGTCGCTACCGTCTCCGCCGATTCTGCACTGGAAGCGAGCTGCTTGTCCCTCGAAGGTGGAGGTGCTGGCCACGGGTGAGATGACAACAGGCGGGGCAACAAAAGCGGCCGAGTCCGGAGAAGCCACCTCCGACACTGCCACACAAACGCAAGCTCAAAACCGCCATCCTACGTCTGGACTGGACTACAGTGTTAGCGGACGGCGCCGTTCCACAGCAACATTTTCTGACAGCTCGCGACAGTACAGACAGGTCAAAAATAACCCAACGATGGGTACAAAATGGACCGATCTTCTACTTGGGTCAATTTGACCCAACTTTGAGTCAAGAAATGGGTCTTTTAGAAAGTTGGCTCAAATTGACCCATAGAGTGGATCGGTTCACTCTCATATACTCTGCCACCTGCTGGCCGTTTTGTGTAATAACTATCATTGCTTCAACTGTTTTGTGCACTTGAGAGGCTGCATCAAAGCCTTCTGTATACTCTAGCATTAAAAAAAGTATACATTTGTCTTTACGGACACTTCAAACATTTAAAATAGAACATATTCACATGTTTTTGGGTGCAAATGAGTTAAATTATTTTTTGCATGTATAAATACATTCTATTTGAAATGTTTTAAGTGTCTCAAAGACGTATTTATAAGTTTTTTTAATGTTGTCTTTTTATGCTAGAGCATACAGAAGGCTTTGATGACGCCTTTGAACTGCACAAAATGGTTGAAGCAATGGTAGTTATTACAAAAACGGCCAGGAGGTGGCAGCAGAGTATAAGAGAACAACCACGGCCATGTTTCAACAAGCTCTTTTTTGCCAGTGTTTTCAACAGATTTGTGAATATTGATGAAACTTAGCTATATTCTAATGCTAATTGCTGCAAAACGGAAACAGATAGAAAAATACTATTTTTGTCCTGCTGAAAGAAGAGACTCTAATGTTCCATGCTTTTATAGCAAAATAACACAATATTCTGTGGGAGTTGCAAAATCAGTTCAAATCCAATAAAACAGCCAGGACCGAATGGGCTTGCTTCAGTGAAAATGGCTGCCAGTCAATGAGTTAAAAATATAAAAAATAAAAAGTCCACTGTAGTACTGCATGGTGCCACAACATGCCGGGCAGTAGTGAGCTCTACTGGAGAGATGCAGCATGATGAACAGTAAGAAGAACGGGCAATGAAGGCCTCCGATAAGTCAAACTAAGGCGATCTGTCTTTGTGCGTCATGAGCGGGCGGGCGCAAGTAAGTCTCACCTTCCACAGTGAGCGCGGCGGTGCTGGTGGCGACGCCGTAGTCGTTTTTGGCCTCGCAGTTGTAGATGGCGGCATCCTCCGGGAAGGCCTCGATGAGCAGCAGCGTGTGCTCTTGGGCGTCGCGCAGGAACTTGCACTTGAAGCCCGGCGACAGCGCTTGGGAGTCCTTGTACCAGAAGACCTGAGGCTGAGGGACGCCGCTCACGGCCACCGAGAAGCGAGCGGGCTTGCCCGCCTCCACCGACTGGGACTCCATGTGGCGCAGGATTTGAGGCGCTTCCGGGACTGGACAAGATACAACAAATGGCATTTTTTGTCCGACTTGCTTTTGTCTGGTTTGCAAAGCGCATCACGATGGAAATGTTTTTCATTTATCAACATCACAATTGTTTTGTTTGAGGGTTGGGGTGAGCACAAGAAAGACATGTCTGCCATCTAGTGGTGAATGGTGATACGACAACTTCAAAATGCGTGTTTAAATATTTTTTTCCCCCCACATTTACCCGTTTTGTGGGAGAAACTTATATTGGATGTCTATCAGCATTTTTGGAAGAATATTTATCTGGGGTTTGTAAAAAAAACAAACAACATTTTTTGCAAACTCATCACGTGTTCACTCCGAGCTGCTCTCGGCAAACATGGCCCAAGACTGCCAGCGACCGTGCCCCCCTTCACACACGAGGGGGATCTCCTTTTGCATTTTGACAAGTCTGGACATTCTTTTCTACGATCCGTGCACAAGTGAGCACACGTCGCGTCTTGCGCTCCGCCCAAAGCATCGGAAAGGCGGGAGTGGCGTCCGACTTACTGTTGACTCTCAAGGCGATGCTGCTGGTGTTCTTGCCGGCGACAAAGCTGTAGTCGCCGGCGTCGCTGCGGAACGTTTCCGAGATGGTGAGGCGGTGGAGCCTCCTGATGACGGCGTAGCTGAAGCGCTCCTCGGCCGACAAGTGGATCTCGGCGCCGTTCCTCAGCCAGCGCCCTTCCACGTCGTCCTCGTTCACCTCAAACTCAAAGGTGGCGCGGTGTTTCTCCAGAACCTAGCGGACCGTGACGGGACAGACCGCCTTTAGCTTCTCTACACAAACTCCACTCAAAGAGCCGCAACGTCAACACTTTGTGGTTGCAAGAGGAGAAGGTTGACGTGCAGCAAGTAGGATGGAAAATGTCTCAGTTGGGCGATCGAATTGGTCAAGTTGCAAATGTTTGGACGAAATGCGGAAAGACGCGCTGAAGTCACCGTGATGTGTCGCTGGGCGGGCTCCGAGATGCGGATGTCGCGTCCTTCCACCGTCAGTCGGGCCTTGGACATGCTGGAGCCGGCCACCACCAGAAACTCTCCGGCGTCCGACATGCGCACCGTCTGGATCATCAGGCGGTGGACGTACTTCTCGGCCGTCACCGCGAACCTGCGGAGGCAATGTCAACTTTCAGCTTTCATTTGTGGCGCAAGCGATCGCAAAAGTCACGGATCGGATCGCGGATTCGAGTCACAGATTGGATTTGTTTTTCGGATATGCCGGCAAAAACATTTTTTTTTTAATAAATTAAAAAACGAATCAATTCAAAATGTCTAATATAGCCATCGAGGATTTAGGAACACAACTTTGAAGTGCAATATGAACATTCTTATTTTTACAAGGTTCCTGTGTAAAATGACAAGATTCATGGTTGTCTTCCTATAATCGAAACAACTACGTAGTTGAATGTATTTCTTTTTTTTAATGGACACAAGTGTTTTATAAATGTTTTTGGTAAATGTTTCTCTTTAAAAAAAAATAATAATAATTTTGGTCGCTCTCTTCTTCTGTTTCTATTTTTTGCATTTCTTTCCACATGACTAATGAAAGTACGATACGATACGATATACTTTTATTTTCCTGGAAGTAGCATCAAATGTAGTGAATAGCAAACTACAAATAAAGAAGTCATTGTTCTTCCTTTTGCTGTGGTCCCTCCCACATGTCGTGCACGCGCAATAGATGACCAACAATTGAAGTAAAGCTCGATTTGGAGACTAATTGATGAATTCAGATGAGAATAGTGTGTTTGTCGGTGTGTCAATTTGCAGTTTGGGTCCAGATGTTAGCGAGAAAGAAGACATTTTGGTTGGCCCCCAACACATCTCACCTGTCCTGGGACACGTCGAGTTCCAGGCCGTCCTTCATCCACACCACCCGGACGTTGGGCTCCGACACCTCGCATTCAAACATGGCCTTCTTCTTCTCGGTGATTTTGATGTCTTTGATTTTCTTGGTGAACTCGATGACCCGAGCTGGCGAAGGAAGAACGGCAGACGTTTGCTCCGTCAGCAGATAGTCGTGGCAAAAGTACACGCGCTGAAGCGCAATTGCAGAAAATGGCGGCAAAAGAACATAACCAAGAACAAAAGCTTTGTTACTGTCAATGTATACTATTGAAGGTATTTGTACTTGACTGGAGTATGAATGCTGCCTTTTGACTTTTACTTATGACTCTTTGATTTGTGCCAAAACAGACTCCTAAAACCTTCTTCGGCCTCCGATGCAAAAAAGAGGCAACATTAAAGATGGGGATTCAATTGAACTCATTTGCTCCCAAAAACGTATCAATACGCTCTAATTTAAATATGTAAAAAAATATATATTTTTCTCATGCTGGAGTCTTTGATGCAGCCTCTCAACTGCCGAGGACGGTTAAGGAAATGGTAGTAATTACACAAACGGCCAGCAGGTGGCAGCCGAGTATCAGCAGGGTCATGTTGCAACAAGCTCTTTTTGCCATTGTTTTCAACAGATTTGTGAATAATGATGAAACTTGGCTACAGTATGTTCTAATGCTAATTGCTGGATTTGCCACCTCTGGTCAAAATGCAGCAAAACAGCCGGAAGCAAAGGGGGTTGCTTCAGTGAAAATGGCTGCCAGTCAATGAGTTCATTAGGATTAAAAAGCCTTTTTGTCGATCACGTGACACTACAGGAAGCCGTTGTCGACTTTCCCGCTCTCGACTTCTGACGGCATGCCGCTTTCAAAAAAGCAGGCAGCCTACGAGTAGTTTGACATGAGGACAAAGTTGGCAAAGGTCAAAAGTTGTCAGCAAAACGAAGACTCCAGTCAAGATAGTCGGATCCCTCCAGTGGCGGACGTAGCGATCCCCAAACAAAATGGAAGGACTTTGTCACCTTTCACGGCACGCCGCCGCACTTACCTTCGACAAAGAGGTTGGCGGCGCTGGCGGCGGATCCGGCCACGAAGCGGTAATCGCCGCCGTCTCCAAAGTGGACGTTGCGAATGGTGAGCGAGTGCGTCAGCTGCCGGCTGCGGACCTGGCACCTCTCGGACGACTTGATCTCCACGCCGTTCTTCAGCCACTTGTAGGTGATGCCCTCGTAGTTGACGGTCACTTCGAAGGTGATGCTGTCCCGCTCCTGGGCGTTCAGGTCTTTCAGCATGGACGTGACCAGGATGGCTAGACATGGCAAAATACAACCAAAAAATAAAAACACGGCCTTCCCTGACTTCTGGGTTTTTGCCACACAATAAACAGCGAGCTGCTGATTCGAGGTTTCCTCCAACAGCACACGAGGACGACAGAACGTCCGCTTAATCCCAACATCCAAATGTGGCTTTTCATCTTAAAATGGCTGACCTCGCCAATCCTGCGTCACCTTAAAGATAAAAGGCCAAGTCTGCTGCATTTCATGTGACTTGTAAATCTTTGCGGGAAGCCAAACCACGTTGCCATGACGACCACCTCCTTCTTCTAAAGGCGCATGAATCCAGCAGGGTTGGACCGGGCAGCCGCAATGCCGGGCGGCTTTCTGGTTAAGTCTTTTCCCGCCAAAAACGCTAACTGACATTAAGGAAATTAACACCCAACAAGTACCGCCGATAACGTCAATTGTGTGTTTTTTTTCCTCAATACGCAGCACAACTTTTCTTGTGCATATCTGGTTTCATGAATGTGCTGGAAAAAATAAAAAACAGCCACCAACTATAGCCAGCAGATGGCAGCATTGTGTCTCTTTTCAATGGGCTCCCCATGGATCAAATTACAAGGCCACATGGCGGATCTTAGGAAATCAAAGGTTTTCAAGGATGACGTGAATGATCAAAGCCTTTGTCACATTAAATCGAATTCGCAGAGCGTCACTAAACAAAAACTATTTGTTGTGTGTTGTGCACATAATGTGTCTTTTCACAAAAAAGCTTTTTTTTTTAACCAATGAAAGAATGGAATCCCATCTTTCACATGTAGTCATAGCACACAATAATAACAACAATTAAAGTTGTAAGTGTCCCAAAGACGTATTTATATGTTTTGTTTTTTTATGTTGTTTTTATGCTAGAGCAGAACTGCCGAGAACAGTTGAAGAAATGGTAGTTATTACACAAACGGCCAGCAGATGGCAGCAGAGCAAAATAGATCAACCAGGGCCATGTTGAAAAAAAGCTCATTTACTATCAATTCTAAATAGATTTGTGAATAATGATGAAACTTAGCTATACTTTAATGCTAATTGCTGCAAAACGGAAACAGATAGAAATATACTTTTTTTCCCGATGAAAGAAAAGATTCTTATCTTTCTTTTGGTCGGTTCCATGTTTTGATAGCGATAGAACACAATATTCCGTGTGCCTTGCAAAATCAGTCCAAATCCAGTCAAACAGCTGGGAGCGAAGGGGGTTGCTTCAGTCAAAATGTCTGCCAGTCAACAAGTTAAGGACATCTATCAGGAGATAACAAGCGGTTGTTGCGCTGTCGGATGCACACGTTCATTTCTCAAGCACGACTCTTGACTTTGTTAGCATTTTGTGACCAGTGAGAAGAAACCAACGGCACATTTGCAGAAGGTTGCGACTTTCTGAACGTTCTGAAGGTTTTGGGGGTGACGAGCTCTTCTACTCTTCATGGTCTCTGTTTTGGTAAACATTTTTTGGGACTGGTCCGACTTAGAAGGCAGAAAAGCACGCGGAGGTCAAAGTGCAATCCCAAACGAAGCGCGAGGCAACCCTGCCGTGCTTTTGTCGCGCCGACGGCGGGATTGATGCGGACGTGTTTGCGAGAAGATGAAAACTTACGGCTGACGGTGACCGTGGCGGACACGCGGTCGTTGCCGCACACAAAGGTGTACTCGGCGCCGTCGGCCCGACTGGTGTTGATGATCTTCAGCTGGTGGAGTTTGCCCTGCACCACGATGCGGAACTTGTCGCTCATCTCGATCTCCACGCCGTTTTTCAGCCAGGTGGACGGAACGTTGAAGTGGGACACTTCGCACTCCAAGGTGGCCGACTGGGTCTCGGCCACCGTCACGCTCTTCAGGGGCTTGGTCACGCGAAGGGCTGAAAAGACACGCCGGCGTTTTTTAAGCGGCTCCGGCCCGGACGGCCGGCGGGCAATTTTCTCACCTTGCACGGTGAGGTTGGCGCTGCACTGGAGTTGTCCCGCCACGGCCGTGTACTCCCCTTGGCTGGCGCTGTCCACGTTGAGCAGGACCAGTTTGTGGGCTTTGCGCTCCACCAGAATCTTGCACGAGTCGCCGGGCGTCAGCCGGGCGCCGTTGAACATCCAGCGGACCGGGACGTTGTCGTGAGACAGGCTCAGCTCGAAGGAGGCCGTGCCGCCCAGCAGCGACGTCACGTCCTTTGTCTTCTTCACGATCTTGATGGCTGCGCGCAAAACGCCGCACGGTCAACAAAGGAATCCCGCTCTTCAAGTTACTTAACTTTGCTTTGCAAAGTATTGACAACAGTTCCAAAAATGGCTCTCAAAAAACTCTCAGTCAATTCTGAAGAGTAAATTTGTCTCTATTTAGAGTGGGAGCAAATACAGTAGACTCCGTTTTAGAGTCATACTTACACTTGGAAGAGAGTAAGATAAAGAATTGAAAAATTGAAGTCACTCAAGCAAGGGGGTTGAGGAACAAACTCAGGACCTTCAGCTCGGGAGACAGCCCGTCTAGTCCCTGAGCCTCGCAGCTCCTGCCGTGGGTTCGTATATCGCTCGTGCCAGCTGGAATCTTCCAAAGTCCAAGAGATTTTGCTCTCCTCCCGGAGATGAGCAAACAGCAGGGGGGTGGCGGTGCAAAGCTCAGGTGCTAGTGTGGCCGTCTCCCAAACTGAAGGTCATGAGTTCGAGCCTCAATCCTTGAGTGACTTTTATTTATTTATTTTTTCAATTCTTTAGTTTACTCTCTTCCAAGTGTAAACACGGAGTCTCTTTGGTCACAACCTAAATACTAAATTGTCCCAAAGGGAAAAATGAATACAACAAAACAGAGTCAAATTTACTTTACAGAATTTACTGGCAAAGAACAATAAATTAAAGAACACAATTTTCTCCTTACATTTTTTTTCACTTTATAAAAAATACCTTTGTAAGATAAAAATATGTTTGAAATAAAAGGACACAATCTCCAATTGATACGGCCTCCATTTGTAAAGACTCTGTCTAATATGGCGGCCGTGGCTCATCTCGTCCAGTAACCGGAAGGTCGGCTGTTTGATCCCCGTCACATGACAGATTAGCAGAGACAAGATTTGACAAAATCCTATCATTTTGGTCTCGTTTTTGTTCATAGATTTCAGTCCAGTTTTTATTTAAGTGAAGTACATTTTTGTCTCGTCCTTATTAGTTGACGAAAATACATACTGATATAGTCCCACTTATTGTTTTTAATGAGGGTTTTGGTCTAGTTTTAGTCCAGTGAAAAATGTGTGTTGACAAAATTATTTTAGTTTAGTTTTCATTGACGAAATGAACACTCGTGTGCATGCAGGAATAATGTATCCACCGTGAAGCATCTTTGAGTGTCTAGAAAAAGCGCTATATGAACCTCATGCATTATTATTATTATTATTATTATTATTATTATTATTATATGAAGCCTTTTATTCTGACCAAATCCAGCGAGCCGGCTCGCTAGCAAGACCAGCGCCCGTTTGGGTGCGTGGGCGGCGGTTGACTCACTTTCCACGTTGAGGCGAGCGCTGGCCGTCAGCTTGCCCAGTTTGAAGGAGTAAACGTCGTCGTCGTGCGATCCGCACGCGCAGACGCGCAGCGTGTGGACGGCGCCCTCGCCGCCGACGTGGTACTTGTCGCCGTGCTGGATTTCTACGCCGTTTCGGAGCCACTGGGCGCCTTTCACGTCCCGGTGCGTCAACTCCAGCGTGAAGAGCGCCTCCTGCGTCTCTGTCACCGTCTGGTTGCGGAGCGTCTTCTTGATCTTCACCGCTGCGCCGCAAACAGGACACAAAAGACTCCATTACACAACTTGCACCTCCGTTTGAAAAAGTTAACATTTGAATACTTTTGCCTCTTCTTATGTACATTTCACACTCGCTACTTTTTGCAATCAATACTTTTCACTTGAACGTCCGTCCGTGTTCAAGTTGTACCTCGTGACTTTTGCCATCCCAAAGTGGGACTCACGCAGCCTACAGGGCCTTCAATCCAAACTGAGGACACAAGCTTAAACTTACACTCCACCCGGAGGTTGGCCGAGGTTTTGGAGTTGGACACGTGGTAGGTGTACTCGGCGGCGTCCTGCGGCCGAGTGATGACGACGACAAGGCGGCGGACGGCGCCCGCGCTGACGCTCTTCACGTTGGGGCTCGAGTCCAGCGGCTTGCCGTCCTTCAGCCACTTGCCCTCGGCGGCGGCGTTGGCCACCTGGCACTCCAGTTCTGCCGTCTGCGACTCGGCCACCGTCACGTCTGTCAGAGGGCGCGTGATGGCGCCGCCTGATGGGAGCGGACGGAAGCGCGGGTTACGCACATTTGCCAGTGAATGCTAAGCTGAAATGCTGACGAATTGATGGAATTTTCCAACTGCTTGCAAAGGTTTGAATTGCTCAAAGGAGGAGGTCAATGTGCCAAATATCTCTGCATTTGGGAATTTTTCACTTGTATTTTACTCTTGTTATTTCCTATGGGTTGGGGTTTCAACTCACCCCCTAAAAAAAAAAAAATACAAACTCTTGCCAGCACTGCTAAAACCTATCCAACGTCCTAAAAATCTGCAAAAGTCCGAACTTGACTAAAACCTACTAGAGACCTACCTTAACTCATTTGCTCCTAAAAACCTATAAAAATGTTCTATTTTAAATATTGCCAGTGTCCCCAAAACGTATTTATACGTTTTTAATGCTTTTTCATGCTCGAGCCTATAGAAGGCTTTGATGCAGCCTCTGAACTGAAGAGAAAGCTTAAAGCAAAGGTAGTTATTAAAAAAAAAGAAAAAAAGAGTGTTCCCCAGTGTTTGAAACAGATTTGTGAATAATGATGACATTTTGCTATATTCTAATGCTAATTGCTGCAAAACGGAAACTATACTTTTTTTCTTGATGAAAGGAGAGACTTTAATCTTTCTTTTGGTCGGTTGAGCAAATTGGGTTGCTTCAGTGAAAATGGCTGCCAGTCAATAAGCTAACTAAAAGCTACCAGTTGACTAAAAGCTAGCAAACTTAACTAATAGCTACCTTAAGTTAACCAAAAGCTATCAGTGAGCTACTTGAATTTAGGCAAAGCTTACCAGAGACAGTGAGATTAGCGCTGGAAGTCTTCTGTCCGGCGTGGAAGCCGTACTGTCCCTCCTCGTCCTTCATGGTGTCAATGACGGTCAGAGAGTAAATCTTGTCCTTGGAGTCCATCTTGTACTTGGGTCCAGGTTTAAGATGCTGGCCTTTGAAGGTCCAGAGCGGGTCGATCCCAGCGTGGGACACTCGGACTTGGAAGGTGACGTTTTGGGATTCTGAGCATACTTTGTCCTCCATGTGTTTGACAATTTCAACCGCTGCAGAGCAAACAGACGCCACAAGAACATGAGCGCAAATGTTTGGTTCTTCGAGACCTTTCACCTTCTTGGTCTTGGCTTTGATTACAGTAGCCCTGTGGAGGGGGGGCAGCTCTGTCTGCAAATCAATTTGAGTATCAATTGGAGACTGTATTGCTTCATGACTTTGGACTTGGACTGTCAATTGCTAAAACTTTACTAAAGCCTATCAGAGGCCTCAACTCCCCTTAAACCTTCCGTAGATCAAACTAAAAACTAGCAGGGATCTCACTTATCTAGACATAGCTTAACTACAGCCTACCAGAGACCCAACTCAACTAAAACCTAGTGGAGACTTAACTAGACTAAACTGGTCCGGAGACAGAACTTTGTACTTGACTCTGTGCCATACGGTTTTTCATAAGGACCAGCGAATGCTTGACAAATGGCTCTCAAGGTTCACGTTGAAGTTCAATGTTGGGATTCCTCGGAGGAAAAGGATTGGACAGCCGAAGGTGAAAGGTGTTGAAGGAGCAAGAAGAGTCTGTTTGTCTTACGTTCCACGGTGAGACTGCAGCTGGTGGACACCTTCCCCACCAGCAACTTGTAGCGTCCTTCATCCGAGGCGAAGGTTCTGCTGAAGACCAGTCGCTGCTTGGCCCCCTTGGCCACAATCTGCACGCGCTCGCTGGCCGCCACTGGCTCGTCGTCGTGGAACCATTTGACCGAGGCCACGTTCTGAGCCGAGATTTTGGCTTCCAAAACCGCCTTGGTGCCTTCCACCGAAGTCACGTCTTTCAAGGGCGCCACGATTTCGATGGCTGCAAAGACAAAAAGCGTCACCGTCCCCAGATTTTCAAAATATTTGGAAAGAGCTTGATCATAGGTGTGTGGGGGGGGGGGAGGGTGTCAACCTGTATTGACACTTTTTGACTCTTGTGATTGACTTCATACTATCCACAAGACGGATTCTGGGGGGATTAGACGCTAGTTTACCCACTTACTTGACTTGCTACTACATCTACATCAAGTGAGTGGATTGATTGACTGGGGCGCATGCGCAAGGGATGGGGAGCGACTGTGTGTGTGTGTGGGGGGGGGGGATGAGGCCGGAGAGGTTTGAGGAGCGTCCTTACTTTGAACGTTGAGTTTGCAGGAGGTGCTGATGTAGTGGCTGGGAACCTCAAAGGAATACGAGGTGGCGTCTTCCGGACCGGCATTCTCCACCAGGAGCTTGTGGATGGCCTTGTCCACCACCATGTGGACACGGTCCGAGGCAGAGACGGCCTGGCCGCTCTTCATCCAGGTACCCTCCACGTTCTCCTGAGAGAACCTGACCTCCAGCTGAGCAATGTCGCCCTCACAGACAGTCAGGTCGGCCAGCGGCTGCATCAGGGTCACCGGACGCACTGGAGACACCAAATGCAAATGGAACAATCTTAGCCTTGATTCCCTTTCCTTCCTCCACTGTAGGTGGTGCTGTACACCATAGAAATGTGATCCAACAGTCATTTATAAGAAGAAGAAGACCAGGAAGCGACTGCGCCGTGCGATGACGTCGTATCAGTTTTCTTTTGTAATTCTTGATAAACCGTAGCATTTATTTACTGTTTTCCATCTCAAATTAATTATTTGGAGCATTAATATTTGCTTCTTTAATGAATTCCAAACATACCTTACTTCTGACATTGCTTTGGGACTACAAACGTACGTGTGACGTATTATCCGGTCAAAATGTGCCACGTGTATCTTGCCAGCGGTTATTCGCAAAACCTCTTTCCATAGACAAAATTCGTATTTTCCTTTTTTTCGATACGCTTCAAAATCCACCCCCACTAAGCGTAAATTTTTTGGGTGCAAATTTTGACTGATTTTGCAAGGCCCACAGAATATTGTATTCTATTGCTATCAAAACATGGAACATACCAAAGAAAGATTAGACCCTATTCCTTCATCAGTAAAAAAAAATAAAAGTACATTTCTATCTGTTTCCGTTTTGCAGCAAATAGCAATTATATAGCTAAGTTTCATCATTATTCTCAGTTTTATTTAGAACTGTGGGGAAATCAGCTTTTTTTCAACATGGCCCAGGTTGATCTCTTATACCCTGCTGCCACCTGCTGGCCGTTTTTGTAGGGTTACTACCATTGCTTCACCCGTTCTCTGCAATTGCATAAAAGCCTTCTGTATGCTCTAGCATAAAAAAACTTTTCCCCTTTTTTTTACGTATAAATACGTCTTTGGGACACTTAAAACATTTCAAATAGAAGGTATTTGTATGTTTTTGGGAGCAAATGTGTTAAGCTACGAGTAGACTCTTGGTCCTCGCAAGTAAGACAACATTGGCATACTAACGGTGAGACAAAAGTAGAAGCCTTACATTTCATCCTCAGCGAGGCGCTGGTCCTCACGTCGCCACAGACAAAAGTGTACTTCCCCTGGTCCTTCTTCTTGACGTCCTTGACGGTCAGAGTGTGCCTTCCCCGCCGGGAGGACAGGACATGCTTGCTGCTGGGTGACAGCTCCCGCTCGCCGAAGAACCAGCTGCCCTCGGCGTCCTCGCGAGACAATTCCACCTCAAACTCTCCCGAGTAGGTCTCGGGAACCTCGATGTTCTCCAGACCTCTGATGAGCTCCAGCGCCGCACCTCAAGACAGAGAGACAGAATGAGCAACACTCTTCCAGGAGCAAATCATGAAAATCCAGACAACATGATCTTTGGTCCAAAAACACAGCGCAAACGGAAACTAACGTCAAATCAGACATTTTTTCCAAGATTGAAATGAGAACTTTTGAATTGTTCTTCCTGCATCTGATTGTCTTGGTGTTGCTTATGGGTCACTGCAGTTTGTGACGGTTGGAAATTTGAAAGTGAAAGGATTGGATTGGATTGGATATGGTACGCCCGTGCCTCGTCCTTAGCACTTTCTTTTTTGTTCATTTCCCACAGTCATTTGAAAGTTATTTCAATTTGTGTTTGCCTCCAGCAACATCGAGCAGGATGGCTCGTAATCAGGCACGTCACATTTTCGCGTTTAAGTCTCCTTTAGCTCTGCTTTGCCGTCCGTCAGCATTGAATGTCCGTGCGGAAACATGAAATATTGGTTCCGGCATCTTTCGGCTCGTGCAAATATGTTTCTTAAAATTACTGCACAAAGTATTTTGATGTAAATAATCGACTTTAACGGGGAGATCAGACTTAAGTGGAAATTCAGGTTACATCGCCAGCGTAGGAACGGAACTTGTCCTACTTTTGGAATGCCTGTCATATTTGTGACGCTGGCAAGCCGCACCCACTTTGTGACAGCCCGCCATCGCCGGTGACTCAACCCGCTTCAAAAGGAAGCTTGCGGTGAAATGGGCTTATTTACGGTACGGCGACTGATTCGGTTTTTGCAGTGATTGGTGCTCACCTTCCACATGAAGTCTGGCAACGGTGCGGACGTCGTCGTCGTCGGCGACGACGCACGTGTACTCGGCGCCGTCCCTCACTTCGATCATCAGCACGGACAGGAAGTGCACCTTCCGATCCGAGTGCATCCTGTATTTGTCTCCGGAGAAGATCACCGCGTTGTCCTTCAGCCATTTGACTTTGACGAAAGGTTCGCTGGTTTCGCACTCAAAGGTCACCATGGTGTCCTTCTCTTGGGCGGTGGCGTCCTCCAGATTTTGGGTAAAGCTAATGGTGGCCTTCCCTGCAATGACAAAGGCAAGTGATGAGTGCGAGAAAACAGTTAAACAAACTTTTACAGTGAAGCTGTCAAAGTGCTTGTGCTAAACAGGAGGAGAAAAGGTGAACATACCTTGCACCAGCAAGAAGGCGTGGCTGGATGCCTCCCCGGCAACGTTGATCGCTTTGACCATGACGCTGGACGAATCTTCCGGGGTGACGTCCCGGATGACCAGCTCGCACAAATGGTCTTCGGGCCAGTACCAGTAGACGCGGTCCGACTGCTCCAGTTCCACGCCGTTCTTGAACCACAGGCACTCGGGCTCGGGCCGGCCCACGACTCGAAGTCGGAAGCGAACCTCGTCGGCCGGGCTCACCGTCTGGCTGGTGATGCGTTCCAGGATCTTGGGAGCTTCCATGCTGGGGGACAAGTGGATCCTCTCGGGTTTAATTGTGGGGATGGTGACCTTGCCCTGCTCCTCAAGCTTCTTCCTCTCCGCCTCCTCTTTTTCTTTCAGGTGGTGGAGCAGCTCGTCCTTAGTCTTCTTCAGCAAATCCTCATAGGAGTCGTCCCTCCTGCGAGACTTGAATTCCACCGCAGAGATCGACTCGTAGAAGCCTTCTTCTGTCCGACGCTTGAACTTGCTCTTCAGCTCCTCGGACTCCTCGGAGGTCTTCTCGTGAACGACTCTCTGCGTCTTCCTGAGTTTCACAACCTCTTTGTCTTGCGCGCCCTCGGCAGGCTGGTCCGCCGTCTTGGGTTCGGGAGCGTGACGCAGGACGGTCCTGAAGTCCTCCCTCTGCGTGACTTCCAGCTTGACCACGTGCTCCGTGGTCCCCAGAGGGTTGTCGGCGACCAGTCGGACTTCGCCCGTGTCGTAAGACTTGATGTCGACGATCTCCAGGTAGTAAATGCCGTCGTAACGTAGTCTGTAGCGCTTGCTCTTGCGGATGAGCTGCCCGTTGAGGTACCAGTTGACCTTGGGCGCAGGGTAACCGGTCACTCTGCAGCGGAATCGGGCGATGTCGCCTTCCAGCACTTGGGCCGGCTCGGGAAGCAGGACAATTTCGGGTTTGGTCTTTTCGGTCCCCTCGTCGGCACCCACCCCCGCGGGCGCGCCCTCGTGGGCAAGGCGCTCCATCTCCTCTATCCACTGCGCTCCCTTCCTTCCCTCGGGCAGCTGGCTCTCCTCGACCAGACCCTTCTCGTCCTTGACGATCAGGGTGGCCGAGTTCTGGTCCACTCCGAACTTGTTGGTGGCTCTGCAGGTGATGACGCCGCTGTCTCGCGCGTACGCCACCTCGTAGTCCAGACTGCAGTAGCCAAATTCGTTGACCATGCGCAGCCGGTTAGCGGCCTCCAGGGGCTTGCCATCATGGAGCCACTCCACCACCATGGTGGGGTCGCCGATGGGGGTCAGCCTGCACTCGAAGTGGGCGGGGCCGAACTTCTTCATTCGAACAGAGGTCAGCTTCTTCTTGAATTGCGGCCTCTGTTGCTTCTCTTTGTCGTAGAGGTCTCCCTCCTCCCACTGCTCTTGGCCGTAGCGGAGATGCAGGGGCTCCAGCTCTGGGGCAGAGATCTCTTTGGCCTTGTAGGTTCCTTTGGTGATGACGAGCTTCCTCTCTGGCTCAGGCTCGGCGTAGTCCATCTCCACGTTGACTCTGCAGCGGGTGGTGTCCCTGCCGGCTCGGTTGATGGCCGTGGCTGTGTACCAGGCGCTGTCGGAACCTGACGCCGACGGGATCTGAAACTTGGCGTCTCCCTTGGTGCCCTCAATCCTGACAAATCACATGAAGAAGGAACCTTAATCAGGACCGGCTCCTTGTCGGTGACAAGTTGCCAAGGAGTCTGCTTGCCAAGGACATTTCACCTTTAGTTACTTAACTCATTCAATCCCAGCCATTTTCACTGAATCAACCCCCTTCGCTCCCGGCTGTTTTACTGTATTTTGACAGATTTTGCAAGGTCCACAGAATATTGTGTTCTATCGCTACAAAAACATGGAATCTACCAAAAGAAAGATTAGGGTCTGTTCTTTCATCAGGAAAAAAGTAAAAATTTTTATATATATCTATTTCCGTTTTTCAGCAATTAGCATAAGAATATACAGTAGCTAAGTTTCATCATTATTCACAAATCTGTTGAAAACACTGGGAAAAAGAGCTTGTTACAACATGGCCCTGGTTGATCTCTTATACTCTGCTGCCACCTACTGGCCGTTTGTGTAATAACTACAATTTTCTCAACCGTTCTCTACGGTTGAAAGTCTTCTGTATGCTCTAGCATAAAAAAACATATAAATACTTTGGGACACTGGTAATATCTCAAATAGAACGTATTTATACGTTTTTGGAAGCAAATTAGTTAAGTTGAATCCCCATCTTTAACGTTCCCTCTTTTTTGCATCGGAGGCCGAAAAAGAAGTCTGTTGGCCCTGGCTGATCTCCTATACTCAGCTGCCACCTGCTGGCCATTTTTTGTAATAGCTACCATTGCTTTAAGATCTTCAGGTCAGAAGCTGCATCAAAGCCTTCTGTATGCTCTTGCATATAAAAAAAAAAAAACATGAAAAATAGAGATGTCCCGATCCAATCGTGATCAGAAATCGGGCCCGATCACGTAGTTGCTGACTCGATCGGTATCAGACATAAATATATATGTTGTTGTTTTTTTATAACTTTTTATTAAATCTGGAGTTTGGCGGTGACACTTCATTTTCCATTGCTAGTGACACAATTAATGCCATTGAGCGGCGGGGCTAAACAAGGAAATGGCGCTGAGGTATTTGGAAGTAGATGATAATAAGTTATTATCATCTTTAATGTGGAAAGCGGAGACTTGCACTGTGTGCAATGTGAGCATTTCGTGTGGCGCAAACGCCGCAAAGGATATATAGTAGATGCATAAGTAGCCCCGCCGACATGCTTCGTGCCATCACGACGGATCCGGCTGCCGGCTGCCGGCGCGCTTCGTTTCCTGCCCACGAGCGAATCCAGCTGCGGTGCCTGCGTCAGCGACTCTAGAGTCTGGACGCCCTTCAAATGGAGCCCCTTGCCTAGCCTAGCGCGATCCCGAAGGGTCGTCCTAGCGGGGCCGTCATATCCCGCCCGGGGCCGGCAGTCTGGACTGGTGCGAGTCCAGTCCCAAAGTCATGATATGGTAAGATTAAATAAATTGTTCTTGCTTGCTCTTCAAGTGCCGCCTTTTGTTGTGAAGTTGGCTTGTTTCAATTTGTGTTAAGTAGCATGCTTCATAACGGCTACAGTATGTTCTCAAAAATGCAGCTCTTGTGAAAAATTAATAGAGCCCTTTGAGTAACTCATAGATAGATTTAATTAAATGGTTTACTTAGTTTAACCACTGTCCACTCACCATATAAAAGGTGTTGGGTAGTTTTGTTTAAAAAAAAATATATAACCTTAACAAAATGCAGAGGTATCGAAACTCAAAATGAGGTGACTCGGACTCGGGTCCAAAAAAGTGTGATCGGGTCATCCCTATAAAAACATATAAATACATTTTTGGGAGTGAAGGACAAAGTATTAAGAAACGTATTTATATGTTTTGGGCTTTGAATGAGTTAAGTTTTAGTTGCGGAGTCCCTGTACGTATGCGAGTTGTGGGTGTGTTGTTCACATGTCTGGTGAAGTGACCGTTCACCAGCCGGCTGGCAAACGACTCTCGCAAAAGACGCCACTTTCTTACTTTGACATGGATGGCTGCAGATTTCCGTGAAAGAGCCTCCCGACAGACTGCCGTCGGGGCATTCGCTAAGTGTGACCATGACAAGTGCGGCACGCTAAGATTTGGATGCAGGGTGAAATGTCCCGGGTCCAGCGTTGGACGTGCGCACGGAGACACATACTTGATTTGCGGGTGCTTGTGCGGGCTGACGATGTCGCTGTTCTTCAGCCACACGATGTCAGGCAGCGGGTTTCCAATGGCCTTAACAGCCAACTCCAGCAGCGTTCCCTGTTTGACCGTCATGTTCTTCAGCTTCTCCACAAAATGAGGACGCGTCAGGCTCTCTCGGGCTGCAAGCGGAGAGGCGGCAAACGCTGAAGCGCCGAGGCCGGACGGGGACGGGCGGGATTGGCAAAGGTGCGGCCGTGAGGGACTCTTACCTTCCACGGTCAGCGTCACCGTGATGGTGGTGCGCCCCGCTCGGTTGTGAGCCACAACCGTCCACTCTCCCGAGTCCTGCGGCATGGCGGGGACGATGATCATGGACTGAACGCCGTCCTCCTTGATGACGATCTTGTGGGTGTAGTCGTTGATGACTTGTTGTCCTGGAAGCAAGCGGCGGCAAGTCGTCAAGTACTCAAAGCCATCGCTGGCTGCTGCACTCTACTGGACTTTCTCTCACAACTTTTGACTACACTGAAAATAGATACGTGCACTGCTTTGTTAAAATACTGCAGGCTCAAGGCTTGATGATCAATCAATTATTTTGAATTTAAAATTGGCCAACTTTTGTCGTCCTCCGCGCTTTTACTTTGGCAACATTTTTGTACGATAAAAGTTGTTTCAACTTTTGGGTCTGTACTGGTTCCTGGCAAAGCATGGCATTGGTGAGAATTGACATTTGTCATTTCAATACATTTCAGTTTTTGAACTTTTACTCAAGAAGAAGGGCTGAGTCCGTAGTGCACCGCAGTTTTTTTTGTTTTTGTTTTTTTACTTAAGCATTTGTACTAAACATCCATTTGCCATCGATTGAGGATGACGCGTCGATCCCATCTGCAGGTGCCACTCACCGTTGTGGAACCAGTACGTGTCGGGCATGGGCCTGCCCACCACCTTCAGGTCAAATCTGGCAGTTTGGCCCTCGGAGCATTTGAGCGAGGTGGGCTTCATGACGAAGACGGGCTTGTAGAGTCTCTCCAGCTGAGCCTCGTCCGTGTCGTCCAGCCTTCGGGCCGGAGAGCGTCCGGGAGAGCGGCTGGGGGAGCGACTGGAGGAGCGGCCCGGCGAGCGGCTCAGCGAGCGGGGCGATCCGGACCTAGCCGCAAACCAAAAAAGTCCTTCAGAGCATTTCAATGTGCTTTTCTTCCATCTTGGATTCGGCATGACTTTTTGTCCTGTTATTTGTTCAAGTGCTCCTGCAAACCATCTTTAAAAACTCCAAACTCGTGATGATGTCATCAAACTACGGCAAAAGATTCGGGTCAGTAAAGAGAGAAAGAAATCGTTTGGCAGGATTCTGACTTCTGAATTCTCACTTTAAAGTCAGAATTCTGAGAATAAAGTCAGAATTCAGAATTCTGAGAATAAAGTCAGAATTCAGAATTCTGAGAATAAAGTCAGAATTCAGAATTCTGAGAATAAAGTCAGAATTCAGAATTCTGAGAATAAAGTCAGAATTCAGAATTCTGAGAATAAAGTCAGAATTCAGAATTCTGAGAATAAAGTCAGAATTCAGAATTTTGGGAATAAAGTCAGAATTCAGAATTCTGAGAATAAAGTCAGAATTCAGAATTCTGAGAATAAAGTCAGAATTCAGAATTCTGAGAATAAAGTCAGAATTCAGAATTCTGAGAATAAAGTCAGAATTCAGAATTCTGAGAATAAAGTCAGAATTCAGAATTCTGAGAATAAAGTCAGAATTCAGAATTTTGGGAATAAAGTCAGAATTCAGAATTCTGAGAATAAAGTCAGAATTCAGAATTTTGGGAATCCTGCCAAACTTTTTTTTTCTCTCTTCACTGGCCCTCATCCTCTTGCGTATCAAACAATTAGCATGGCTGATCCTACATTTTGAGGAAGACTAGCACTGAATTACTTTGCGGAAGCCCATCAGGGGGGAGCCTACGAAAGCTGAAAGAATTGCATGTTTTGCATTTCAGCTGGCAGGCGAAAGGTCTGGACACGTACTGGATCCTGTGCATGGCTGGCTGCGGCGTGTATCGCTGAGGCGAAACGCTTCCGGAAGGTTCCACGTAGAGCTTCCCGGAGCTGACGGAGTTTCCCTTCGCGTTGCTGCCCAAGGCGGTGTACACGCCCTCGTCCTCAGGCAGGACGGCGGGCAGTCGCAGGCTGGCGTGGCCGTCGGGAAGAACCTCCACCTGGTAGCGTCCGCCGGCGCCGATGCGCTGACCGTCTTTGTACCAAGCGATCTGCCGGGAAACACATGCAAGGGAAGGACTTGATGCTCACAAAACCCGCTCAAGTGCAGACTGCAGCTGACAAATTTGACGGCTCTCGAGAAAAAAAAGCTACGGTCATGCTATCGCATGTGGGCAAGGCGAGCCACGGCTGGGATGTCACGTTTCGTGTTCATACTGGATGAGTTGTCGTTCATTCTCCATCCGGCTAATTTGTTTGTTTATTTATTTTTAAAAGCATGTATTTAGAAATATTGTGAGAATTATTTAAGAATAAGTAAACGTTGGGGAAAAATGAAAAAAATAATAATAATAATTGAGCAAGTACAGTGTGAATTATTTTGTGTAATTCCATCCATTCCTTTTCTTAACCGCTTATCCCCACAAGGGTCGCACGTACAATATTGAATTGTATTATTTATATGTATTACTTTGTGTAATTGCCTTTTTTTCAACAAAGAAAAATGTGTACATTTGTATACATGTGTTGAAAGAATTTGTTTGTTTGTTTATTTATTGTTTGTTAATTTTTGACATGTAATGTCTCATTTGTTTGAAATTCTTGTTACGTTACTTGTCAAAGTTGAAAAAAAAATGTCCAACTGAAAACTTGACAGATGTTATTGTTGAAGAAAGCAACATTTAGGACCACAAAGAGCACAAAGGAGCAAAAAGAGAAGCTGCTTGATTTATGATATCGTATTCTCTTCCTGTTTTTAATTTTGGACTGTCCAAACAAATTCCCTCTTGGGCTATGTTAGCTTGTCAGAATCGTCGCGATTTCCTTTTGTTTCTTTGCGAACCTGTGTCCTTAAAAGTGCTACACAAATAACGTTATCATTAGCATGACAATTCATTGGTCAAAGAACAGATGATCGATTTTTTCCCCCTGCCGATGATCAGAATCGGCCTCAAAGACCGAGGGTCCTAGTTTGGCGCCTTCCTTGAGTCGATGGTTGCTTTTGTGAGTACAGGACGCATCCAAGGCGTTTGGCTTGATGTGAAGATGGAAAGGCGTCTCACCTTGGGCATCGGCACGCCGGCCATCTTGCAGTGGAAGGTGACGCCCATCCCCTCCATGATGCGGTAGTTTTTCACCAGCGTGTCAAAGGTGGGCGCCATGGCCTCGTGCTCCGGCGCGCTCGCCATCTGCTCGCCGTCCTCCGTCAACAGTTGCGTGTACGTGATCCTCAGGATGCGCATCTCCAGTTCCTGCATGATCCGCTCTTCGAAGGCTGAAATGAGGAATTCCTGCAGCGGCAAAAAAGAACAACTCAGAGACGGCAAATGTGCTCCTCAAAGAGCGAGACTTTTGGAATCCGTTTTCAAAAGCATGACCGGGTGCACACTTTGAAATGGATCTGCAACTCTTTTATGGCACAACATGATCAATACGGCTGTAAGAATATCCAAACATCACGATATGATCACAATATGAAGCTCACGATACGATAATTATCACGACATTAGTCAGGTTTGCGTCCAATTGTTTGGATTTTCGTAAGCAAATTGACTGCAAATGCGACTTCTGCCCGTTTCCATCGGTTCTTCTTTTGCAAATATTGCGAGGGGGCTCCGCTGCTGTAGGTGGCGCTATACACCGTGGCGTCATTTAAAAGAAGAAGAAAAAGACCAGGAAGCAAGTGCGTCGTGCAATGACGTCGTATGAGTTTGCTTTTGTGATTCTCGATCAACCGTAGCCGTTTCTTTGCTCTTTTCGTATTTGCTTCTTTAATTCATTCCAAAACGATTTCTGATTCGTCGTCACCCTAAACGTACCTTACTTTATCGTCCGACATTGCTTCGGGACTACAAACGCCAAAATTCCCATTTTCCTTCGTTTTCTTTTCGCATTTCTTGAAAATTGGAATAAAAATGGGTGGATGGAAACTTAACTATTGTTGGGAGGTTGGCGATATAAAAAAAAAAAGGTCACAATATTGTAAAAAAAAAAAAAAAAGTGCTCATACAAAACAACAATGCATTTAGACAATCTCTAATAAATCGCACAATCGCACACATTGACTTCCTCCACATGTCCACTGGCTTCACAAGCATATTACGTTGACCATTAGCGTGGATTTGAAACATAGAAGGGCCAAAACATGCCTGATGAAAATTAAACTGCTGTAAAAAAAATACACAAAAAACTCCCCACCAGATTGCGCTAGAACTGCACAAATGGAAGTCAACCAGATTTTTTGAACAGAGGTGCTGCTTTTAATATGACGATGACGATATTGCGGCAATTTTAATTTTGCGATTATCGTTACACCTCTAATGCTCGGGTGTTTATTGTTTTATTTTTTGCAAACAAAGATTTCAAGAAAAACTGAATTTTGGGACCTACGTGTCACATGGTGGCCCTTGTGGGGGTTGTCAAGAACTGAAGAAGAGCTGCCAAAATCCTCAGTCCGAGACCCAGACCGGTTTGGAGAGTTACATGGTAAATGCTACTTGATTTCTATTTCGCGTTTCCTATTTTGACGATGACATCGGCAGCATCAGGGTCAGCTGGGTCTCGCGTCCATGCGGTCACGATGGCCGAGGATCCAAGCCACAACCTCAGGGTTGCCAATGAGCCACATGAGGAGGAAGGACTGATTGAAAACCTTTTCGTGGTCTTCTCTTGCTTCCCCCTCAACACATGAAGGGTTTTCCTCATCGCAAAAGGTTTTTTGTTTTTCATACGTCACACATAAGGATTACGCCAACGGCAGTTTTGCTGCTATCAAAACACACCTGTTCCAGACTGCCGACTCCACTTCACGTTTCCTGACAGTTTTTCCTTTTACTGTATTCATTTTATGCCTTTTTAATTTTTTTCTGCCCTCCTTTTTGGCTTTGCTTTTAATTGTCTTAGTCTTGATTGGTCTGCCCTGTCATGAAAGGCGCCGATAAATTAAATGTATTATTATTATTATTATTATTATTATTACTGTGTGTGTTGTGTTGGGAACATGTTGAAAAAAGTCGCAAGCCGATGAGTACTCAAGTGGAGTACTCAAGTATTAGTACTTGATTCCTGGTGCGAGTACCGTTTGTGAGACAAAGCTGACGGTTGTGGCTCCTGTCTTGTATAGCGTCTGGTAGCCGCCGACCAGCGCGGACGTCTCCTCGGCCTCCACCGTGGTGACGGCGCCGGCGGCGGCGGTCACTTGGCTTGCGCCGGCGGCGGCGGTCACTTGGCTTGCGTAGGCGGCGGCGCCGGTCACTTGGCTTGCGTAGGCGGCGCCGGTCACTTGGCTTGCGTAGGCGGCGCCGGTCACTTGGCTTGCGCCGGCGGCGCCGGTCACTTGGCTTGCGTAGGCGGCGCCGGTCACTTGGCTTGCGTAGGCGGCGGCGGCGGCCACTTGGCTTGCGTAGGCGGCGGCGTGCAGCTTCATGTAGGCTTCGTACTCCTCTGTGGACGTGAAAAAGCAATGAGCGCCTTTCAACCGCTTGTCCTCGACCCAACCCAGGCGGGCGGGTCTTACCTTCATCCAGCAGGCTAATGGAGGCCGAGGCTTCCCCGTGCGAATTCTTGGCAAAGACGGAATATTCTCCGGCATCGTCGGCGAACGTCATGGAGATCTCCAGTTTGCTTTCGCCCGTCTCTTTCTTGTAGCTGACTTTGTATCTGCGAGAGAGCAAAGGTCATCCAAAGACGCATCCCCGGCTGAATATGCGCTCCGTTCAGGCGACATCCACCAGTTCAGGTCAGTGGAGAGACTTTTGATGCTGCAATATAACTTTCTTACCACCAAAAACGTTTCATGATGTTTTTTCTTTCCTCAATGGGCCAACCCTAACCCTGATTATGTGATGTACTATCAATCAATTATTTTCTTTCATTCATTTTTAAAAGAAAAAAAGACAATATAAAGCAATATTCAAATTCAAAGTAAAGCAAAAGAAATGAAAGGGGACAGAAAGAAGTCAAACTTGTCTTGTCTGCCAAATCAACTCAAAAAAACACAAAATTCATGACAATGAGCGGTCAAGACATTCCAAATAATTGTATGTAAACCGTAATAATTTTATTACTGTATAATAAATAATATTATTAATAATAATAACATGTACATTTAAAATGAATTAATTAAAATTGTATTTCAAATTAAATTTAATGTATCTGTATTTGAATAATAATTAAACATTAGAAACAAATACGATATATCTTTTTGCAATAATTGTGCTTTAATGCTTTAAAAAAAAATACAAATCAATAATAGTATGTATCGGAGCTCAAATGAGCGCCTGCGAGGGCTGTAAACGGCAGAGCTACAAACATATGAACCACAGATATACGTGAGGTTGTTCACTTACTTATTTTCAGTAACGCACTCAAATGGCGCTGCCGGAAGTCATTAATTATGAACAAGTTTCCTCACAAGGAGACGCACAGGAAACCAACGAGACGGAGCAAAACTTGCATTCCCCCAAAATGGCCACAAGAGCGCAGACCCATACCAGTAACCGTGGAAAGTACCGATACCATGAAATGTGCCAGGTATCGGCCCGATACCATGAAATGTGCCAGGTATCGGCCCGATACCGATACCTGGTAAGGTTTGTTTTCAACGTGACTTTTGTGCGTTTGCGGAAGCCACCGACCTGTATCCGGTGGTGAGCAGGACGCCGTTCTTCTTCCAGACCACGTGAGGTTTGGGGTTCCCTCCCACTTGGCAGCAGAAGGCCACGGCGGCGCCCTCCACCAGCTTCTGGACTGTGGGCTTGCAGACGAAGAAGGGGGCGCTGGCCTCCGCCGGCGCCTGCTTGTCCGTCTCCACGGACGCGCTGAAACACGACACATTGCTCAGACCGTACGCCGCATCTGATTGGCTGAAGACAAGACGTGCAAAAGACGGTGGTGGGCGGGAGTGTCGTGGTCTAAGGCCATGGGGGTATGGAAGACCACAACTGCCCAAATTAAAAATAAATGAATTAATAAAAAAAATACATATATATATATATATATATATACACATAATTTTTTTTATTTATTTTGAATGTTGGCAGTTTTGGTCCTCCATATTGGGGATGCGTAAGTGACAACATGACAGTGACCCCCGCAAGTCTGAAAGCTGTACACGGACTCATTTTCATCTGACGCCCCCCAAAAACGCTTGGTGATCAGGAAATATCCGCAGAAATGCAAGGGGTGTGCTGACTTTTGTGGCATAGCTACAGTACAAATAAGAAATCAAAAGGTGTTAATAGCAAGTGGCGTGTGCAGACTCACGGTTCGTCCATCGGCGCCACGGCCGCCGTCTCCTCTCGGCTCTCCACTTCTTCGGAAACTGCAAGATACGGACGAGGGAAAGCGGGTCATGGACGGGTCATGAGGGGGTCACTTGGGGAACGCTATCATTTTTATTTGAAAAAGGACTATCAAGTGTTATTTACATTAGACAATAGTACCTGAAAGAAGTATTTTTTCAAATGAGTTTATGAAATACAAAATGACTCAAATAAACAATTTTTTTTTAAATGGATAATTGATTGTAATTGTTTATGTCAAATGAGCTTGCATATTGATGAATCCAAGAAAAAAATGTACACGAAAATTGAAAAACGCTTTTGCATCAAGCGAAAGAAAATGAAACGAATCGATTCATGAAAACCAGACCGATTCCGAGCGTATTCTTAACGTTACTAAAGTAGGCGCGCCGGCGTCACCTTTGACCAGCAGGTAGCAGGAAGTGCTGACGGTGCCGGCCTGGTTGGTGGCGGTGCACGTGAAGCGTCCGCTGTCCTCGGCGAAGGCCTCGCGGATCAGCAGCCGCGCGCGGCCGTCGTCCTCGTAGCTGATCTGGAAGTCGATGGAGCTCTCCATCTTGTAATCCTCTCTGAACCACATGACGGAGGGGGCCGGACGGCCGCCGATCCGGCACTCCAGGGTCACCGACTCGCCTTCGCTCACCGTCAGGTTCTGCAGGCCCTGAGGGGACACGCACACACGCGTCAATCATGAGCTTAGCTTGTGCTCACTGAGCCCAAAATGGGGCAAATTGATGGCAAATAGTAAAACAGCACCATGTGTACTTTTTTCCTATCCTGTTATCACCATTGTTTTTAACCCTATAAAGCCTGAACCATGAAATATATGAGAGAACATTTAGATTCTTTGTAAATAGAGTTTTTAATTTATTGGTCCTTTTGAACAAACTAAAAAAAAAATTTTGGGGGGGGGGGGGCAATCCATTTCCACATATGACTTTTGATTCGTGTCATATTTGATACATCAGTCACAATGCTTTAAATGTTTACATTTATAACTAGGGGTGGGAATCTTTGACTGTCTTAAGATTGGATTCGGCTTTTTGGCTCTGCGATTGGATTCAGAATCGATTTTTGATTCTGAACAATTTTTGATTCAAAATGATTCGATTGTCAATGATTTCTGCTTCAATTTATGGATGTGCAAAGAATCATCATGATCTGCTCCAGTCTGACTCGCTAATGCTAATTAGCACGCTACTCGCGGCACATTTATCACTCAAAAGAACGGCTATTCATACAAAACGCTTCTGGAATGTTAGAGAAGCATTTTAACGTTACTCACCAGCATATGCGCTTCCTACGCTGCAAAAAAACAACTTGAATTGGAATAACTTGACGCTGATTTTTTCCTTCTTCTCTCTAATGTGGCTACAACTGAACAGTGTATCAGAACCACACTGCCCCTAAGTGGCCAAATCGGGTACAACATGAACAGCGCTCCCAGTAAAGGCGCACACAAACAAGGGCAAGACAGTATCAAATCATTTCGAATAAAATCGATTTTGGAACATTTAAAATCGATTATGAATTGTACTAAATGAGAATCGCGATTCTTATAAGACTGGATTTTTTGGCAAACCCCTATTCATAACTGTCAAAAAATATAATAATAAACAGGCATACAGTATCAAACATATTAGTATTTCCAAAAGTCAGAAAGAACATTTCCCAAGATGAATAAGTATAGATGTCTCTCCTCTCTCAATTGGGGCCATGTTGCAAGGTCAGCTGGGTGATACTGCCCTCTAATGGATTATCCGTGCAATGTGTCACATCATATACGTCAGGGTTTAAATGTGAAAAAAATATAATACTCATGAAACAGAGGGCTCCAAATGTCTTGCATTGAATACGACGATTGGCTTCATAGGGTTAACGAAGGCAACTTTCAAAAGGTTCGAAAGCTCAAGCTAAAAGTACTTACTGCAACCAGGGTGGGTGGCACCGCGGCCTCCTGCTGGTCACTGGGGGGCACTGCGGCCGCCTCCTGAAAACAAACCAACAACAAGATGAGAGATGAGGATGTTGTCGCTGTTAAGACCAAGACAAGAAACGCGGCCAAGTTGCACGTTGCAAATTGCACGTGCGGCCAATTGGAAGACAAGAACAATCTTTTCAGTCCGCTTTGACTCAATCAAACAATTTGTCCTCCATTGGACACATGAAAATGTTTCCGTTTGACACGTTCGGACACTCATGTTGGAGTGTTGAAAAAGGAACTCAACCTTTTTTTGTTGCTGCTGCGCTTACGTCACTGAACTCTTTTGTTGACGGAGTACCGCCATCAACATTAATTGACGTCAACTATCGTGACCTACGAATCGGAATGCAGATGGTTCGCAAGCTACGAGGCAATTCACACCCCTAAAGAACGGAATAAGGCTTTTTTTTGTTTGGTCTAATAAGAGAATGGAATCCAATCTTTCATATGGTTTCCAACCATGTGTACGTAGTCATACGCAATATAATATTGAAAGACGAGTGAAAATGCTGGAAATGGTTCTGGCATTCCCGGGGTTGTCTTTTTGGAGAACGTTTGGCAGTAAAAGAGTTCATATCCATGACACGAACCCTTTCAAAATACAGTCTCCACGGAAGAATGTCCAGTAGTGTCTGATGCAACTTCTTACTGGAGGACAAGGCTTGCTGAAATTGTTCATTCTTAAAAAACAAAACATGGACAGCAGGTGGCAGCAGAGTTTAAGAGATTGTGTTGCAGAATTTCTCTCCAACTCAACTCTTTTCTCAGGCTGCTTGCTAAAGACCGAAAAAAGAAACATACGGTTTTTTTCCTGCTTATCTTTTTTCCAGGCTGACAAGTTTATGGAAGACATAAAGATATTTTCTTGTGGATCTTCATTAGTGCCACAGCTGGACTGGATCGAAAGATGCCCCCATTGCGCCCGCGCCCCACACACAACCTGCGCAAACAAACTTTAATTGTGAAACACAAACGAATGGGGATGTTTTGGCCTCAAGTGAGTTTGAAAAGAAAAGAGCTGCTGCATGCGTGATCGGGGACGGACAGAAAAGTCTGCAAGCAAGTTGCCCGTGTGTTGAAAGGCGAGCGGCGGACGGACCAACCTGAGGCTCCCAGTCTTCAAACTCCTCCTCGGCGTAGATCCCGACCACCTGCGTCTCAACCTGACTCTGATACGCCGCCGCCTTGAAGGGGGGCGCCACGCGGGTCTCCACCGCCACCGCCGCTGCCCGGCGGACCGGACTGGGAGACTGGACGGGCTTGATGACCTTCCTGGCCGCGGAGGTGGACGACAGCTCCTTGTGCAGGGCGGCCATCGCCGAGCCCGCCACCGAAACCTGGACCTGCGCATCCGAGGCGTTGGCAAGACGTTGGAGGGCACTTGAAGTGGGCGTGGCTTACCTCGCGAGTGACTTCAGCTTTGGGGACGGAAACTTTGGCCACTGTGAAATGCGGAAGCGGGGTCGAGGGGCCGCCGGCGTCCATCCGGGTGGAGGCGGCCGTCCACGCAATCTGGGGCCGAGACGCACAATCAACTGACGTGGCCGAGGCGCCACGTGCTACTAACTCAGCCGGACTGACCTGCGTGGTCTCGGCGGTCTGGGCGGCGACTTTGGTGGTGACAACTTCAGTGGTGATGGTGACAGTGGCAGCGGCGGCAGCGGCAGCGGCAGCGCCGGCGGCGGCGGCGGTAGCGCCGGCGGCAGCGGCGGCAGGCTGGGCCGGCAGCTTTGTGATATGTTTCTCTGTGGTTACTTTCTTCTTCACTTCCAGCACGACGGCGTCCCTCTTGGGCGCCTCCGTCACATGAAGCACCTCGGTGGCGGCCATTTGCAATTGCTCGCCGGAAGCCACCTGACGACGCAAGACGCAAAGGTCAGGACGACAACGCTCACTAATAGGACAATTCGGCGCACGTGTACAACAACAACTTTGGTTTAGCCGTAAAAACCCTTTGCGGGTCTGATCCGGCCAGCGGGCCGTATGTTTGACACCCCTGTGCTAAATGTCAACTATCACTAGTTTTGCCTCTCGAGTAAGATGTAGTTGCTCTACTAGTATGACGGATTTGTTGTACTGGTGCCTGCCGTACAGTTACAAGTAAGATGTAGCGCTAAATGTTAAGTAGCACAAAATGTCGACTCGTAGGCATTTCTAAAGTCCGTTTGCTCGTTGCGTGCTGTTGTCAACAGTTGTGTTGCTTCCGCTTGACTGCAGCACGTGTGGTGGGAAGCACCTGTTCGGCGGCGGCGTCCGGCGGCCCCCGCCGGACGCGGGCCTGATCCACGGCGGCCACCACCGTCGCCACGGCAACACTACGACCCGCATGGGACGCTTGCTCGACCTGATGGGCACAACGCAAGTTGATGTCAAGATACTTCCGTCAAGTGGTACATAGAGCGCGTGCATATCAAAAGTCTACACACCCCTGTTAAGGCCAACCGGGGGGGAATTACACCAAGATAAAGCATTCCAAAATGTCCCCTCCATTGTGACATTGGAGAAAAAAGCAACTGTGCGAAACTGTGCATTTGCACAAGTGCGCACACCCTCACTCAAGTGTGGATGCGGCCGTGTTTGGGAGATTGCGTTCTGGTCCGAGGTAGATTTTGCGCCAAGTCCGCGTGGCCACGCTGGAAGGAATTATGAGTGGGTCCAAAGACGGACCAATCAGCGTCAAGTTCGTCCGTTCAAAAAGGTCAGGAAAAGCCTACTAGAACAACTGAAGTTCATTTGGAGTTCATCAGGGGCACTTAAAAAGGTGGAAGATGTATACTGGGTAAGGACGGGCGAGAACTGATAGCAGGTCTTGGGACGATGCCCGGCCTTAAGTACCAGTATCGTGTGGACCTTTTACCATCAGGAACCAGAAATTCCAAATAATAAGAGGACAAAATTGACATTTATGTTATGCCTTTTTTAGGAGAGTACTGTAGAGGTTTTTAACTCATTGACTGGCAGCCATTTTCACTGAAGCAACCGCCTTTGCTCCCGGCTGTTTTACTGGATTTGGACTGATTTTGCAAGGCCCACAGAATATTGTGTTCTATTGCTATAAAAGCATGGAACCCACTAAAAGAAAAGTATACTTTATATATATAAGTTTCATCATTATTCACAAATCTATTTAGAAATGTAAGCAAATGAGCTTTTTTTCAACATTGCCTTGGTTGATCTCTTTTGCTATGCTGCCACCTGATGGCCATTTCTGTAATAACTACAATTTCTTCAACCGTTCTTTGCAGTTGAGAGGCTGCATCAAAGCCTTGTGTATGCTCTAGCATTAAAAAAAAAACAATGTAAAAAATATATATAAATTTGTTTTTGGGACAATTAAAACATTTAAAATAGAACGGATTTATATACGTTTTTGGGACCAAATGAGTTAAACGTACTAGTGGTATCGGCACTTGGTATCGGTGACTACTCAAGAGTTGAATATTTGTATCGGTGTGATGAAAAAGTAGTATCGGATAGTAGTGAGTTGTGTTGGTGCCTGTACATGTAGACATGAATTTTCTGGTGAATTGATTGGTAAACGGCATGCATGCTTGTTGCCTGCTGTGGTTCGGCAACTGGTGACTTCTTTCAAGTGTCAGTAGGTCAACGTTTTGCTGACATTGATCCTTTCGGAAGTGAACATCTGATCAAAGTTTGCGTTGAACGGCAAAACGTTGGATCCAAGTCGTGGACACGCGCACATTGCTGACCTCTGCCATTTTGAGTGTGATTGGTGAGGGTGTGCGCACTTTTGCAACCACATCATTTCAATTTCATTTGCTTGTTGAACTAAGAGGTCACATTCATGGTGGAAAAAGTTTTGTTGCTCTCAATTTTTTCCCCTCCCCATCACCACAACGTGACCATTCCAGGAAGGGTGTGCAAACTTTGGATAAGTGTGAGGTTCGATCAAGGAAGGAAGTGGCTAATATTGTTGAGTGGTCAACAGCTTTCGGCGCTGACCTCTTTGACGGTGACGACCTGCTGCTCCCCCTGCTGGTCCACCAGCAGCCTGCCGGCGGCGGCGCCGTAGCCGACCTGAGCCACGAGTTCGCCGCGCTTCCAGGGCGGCGGCAGAACCTCGGGCGACACCGACACCTGCCGACAGAGCGCAACGTCAGACCGAAAAACAAACACCGTCTTGTCCCTTCTCAAAGTTTTCGTTGCTTGCTTCCCGCTTGACTGACTGAAAATGCGTTTTGGCTTCTGCCGTTGCTGTTGACCGGCAATTTGGAAGCCAAACTTTTGTTGCTGCATTTGGTCCAATTTTTGGCACAATAAACAAGAAGAAGAACAGCTTTGCCTTGCAACAAGTTGTTGTGTTGGGACGCAAACCTGCTTGCGGGTGACCAAGGGCGACTTGACGGGTCTGATGGGTGAAACGGACAGTCGGGCGGAGGGCGACACGGATCTGCGGACAAAGCAAAATGGGTTCGAGTGCCGGCAATGAGCAACAGCAACAAAAAGGGCGGGCGTACCTGACGGGCGCCGGCGCCGGCCCTCTGACGTGGCGCACGGGCGACGGGGACTGCTGGCGTGCGCCCGTCGTCACCTTGCTCAAATAAGAGGGCGGCGATCTGGACGTGGGTTTCAGGGGGACCCTCGGCGGGGTCCTGTGAGCCAAATGCTGAGTCATCATCCCGCCTTCCACTTGCATCTCCATCAGGCTGCTCTGGAAGCTGCTCTCCATCTTCACAGGAAAACAAAACGCTCACCAATCGGCTTTTCTTACAACAACGAAAACAAACATTTTAGGTCAAAAGTGTCCCTTGTTGTTGTCCATTGACTCATTCACCGGAAGCCATTTATGACTGAAGCAATCCCCTTCGCTCCCGGCCGTTTTACTGGATTTGGGCTGATTTTGCAAGGCCCACAGAATTTTGTATTCTATTGCTATCAAAACACGGAACCTACCAAAATTAGAAAGAAAGATTAGAGTATTTTCTTTCGTCGGGAAAAAAAGGACATTTCTGTCTGTTCCTGTTTTGCAGCAATTAGGATTACAATATAGCTAAGTTTCACCGTTATTCACAAATCTGTTGAAAACAATGGCGAAAGGAGCTTGTTGCAACATTGCCCTGGCTGATCTCTTATACTCCGCTGCCACCTGCTGGCCGCTTGTGTAATAGCTACCCTTTCCCCAGCCGCTCTCTACGGTTGAAAGCCTTCCGTTTGCTCTAGCATTAAAAAAAACATGAAAAACGAATCTTTGGAACACATTTAAAATAGAACGTATTTGTACGTTTTTGGGAGCAAATGAGTTAAAAAGCGAGCGGGCAGGTCTGACCTTGCGGACTCCGGTCTGAGAGGCGGCGGTGATGACGACGGTCTTGGTTTTCTTGGCAGGGACGGCTTCTTCTCCTTGGACCAGCAGCTCGGCGGTGGACGTGGCCCGACCGCTGGCGTTGGCGGCCGTCACCGAGTACGTGCCCGAGTCTTCCGGGAAGGCCTCGGCGATCAGCAGGCTGTAGCCGTCTCCGTCCCGGACGATCTTGAAGTCGGCCGAGCTCTGGATCTCGGCCCCCTCGCGGTAGAACTTGACGGCGGGGGGCGGGATTCCCGTCACCTGGACGCTCAGTCGCACCTTGCTGCCCTGCCGCACCGAGGCGCTCTGAAGTCTCTGAAGGAAGTTGGGCGGCGCCGTCTCAGCTGTGCGGGGGACATTCATCAAATGATCATGCACGCGTCAACCCGTAGGAAGGAGACGTCAAGGCGGTCATTCAAGCTCAAACGGCGGGCTCGGCTCTCACCTGTAACGAGGAGTTCGGCGGTGCTGGTGGCTTGTCCGGCGCCGTTGGTGGCCCGGACGGAAAACCTGCCGCTGTGCGCGGGCGTCACGGCGTCGATGCTCAGAACAGCGCGGCCGTCGCTGAACGAGACGTGAACGCCGGGCAAGGCGGCGGCCGACAAGACCTGGCCGTCGCGGAACCACGACACCTCGGGAACCGGAACGCCTGCGGGGCGGCGGGCAGACGGGGGCCGGGGTCAGGCGCCATTCGGGGACTTTGCGGAGGTTGGGGACGGGTCGCTTACCGCTCACTTGCGCCTGGAACGAAGCGGCACTACCCTCGAGTGCCACGACGCTCTGCAGCGGCTGCGTGAAAGTCGGCGCTTGTGTCGACATGTTGGCTCGCTCGGCTCCCTGGTTGGCACACACGCACGCACACGCACGCACACGCACGCGCACACACATATGCATGATGAGACTTTTCGAATCTTCACCTTCTCTCTTCCTTCAGTGCTCATTTATTGTGGGAAGGCTGGAAGCATATGTTGCTTCTAAGCTTTATTATTGTTATTATTATTATTTTAGCATTTTATTCTCCTGACTTTTTTGGCATCAAACAACTGCCACCGTTCAAATTTCAACTTGCTTCAAAAATTCACGCCATCTTGGGAATATATCGTCTGATTCCACACTACTTAGAGTTTTCGCACAATTTCATATTGAAGATCAACTTTTCCCCATTCATTTTCTTTTTTCTTCTTTTTTTTTTCCCCATTCATTTTCTTCATTTTCTTTTTTTTCCCATTTATTTTCAACGGGACTGCTATTGAACAGGTCCCACTTTACACGCCCACCTCATACATATTCATACACATCATCATTACCGGCTCTCTTTGCTCAGTGGCACAGTTCATTAAGTGCCTTGTGCAGCAACCAGAAAGTCACTGGTTCGAATCCCACCTCCGACTGTACATTGCAGATATATCCGTGGAAATGATGCTCAAGGAAATAAATGTATACTAACTGCCTATCATTGCTCCACTTTTCCATCTCAATGAACGGAGGAGGGTTCGGCGTGCCGAGGTGGAGGATTTGCATTTCTCAATCGGATAACATTAGTTTCCCTTTTCCATCTAAATCAGGGATGGCAAACTGCAGCGGATTCCAATTAACAGAATCGATATCAGGCTTATGCGGAGCTTGCACAGCTGAACATGAATCGGCTGTGTTGAAGAAGGCAAATATGCAAGACCTCCAGGACTCCGGCCCTCGAGGACCGGATCTCGCCATCCCTGATCTAAATGAACAACTCTCACTTTCAACTACAATTCATACATTTTCACATCATTTATCTTTCAATTAACCCACGAGCGCGCACACACGGTGCCATCAAAGTGCCGAAGGCCTGATTTTCTCCCTTTTTTTTAGCGTCGTCTGTCGACTCTGTAACAGCGAAACAATCTTTTACGATTGGAAACATCTTTTTGTGTGGCTCACCAAAGGCCTGGTTGAATTTTTTCAAATCTTGAAGTTGAAAGATTGTTGACCTGTGATCGAGTCCACAAACAGAAAATCCGCTATTGAACACTTTTGCTTGTATAGTGTGTTCCGATAATTGTCGAATGTCGGCCTGACCCGTTTCAGAGCCGATGAGTGGGACACATCCGCTCGGAACACACCTCGCGACAGACGGATCCTCTTATTGGACAATCGTGGACGGCAGACGATTTGGACGCAAAATCGGGACAAAGCTGCTTGGAAGTCAAAGTGCACCGGTCGGCAAGAGGAGCGCTCGTTGCTAAGCTAGGCCCAAAGCAGGCCAGTGCACGCGGCGAGTTGACGCCATACTGTGCTTAATGAGCAGCTGCCAGATGTCAAGCCACGTCTGATTTTCAATTCGCTTTGCTAACCGTCAAAACCTAAATGAAATGTATATGAGCGCATGTTAGCATGTGACACCCAAACCCCCCCACAAATCCCCCCCCCCCACCCCCGCCACCCGCACCCTCAAAAATAGCCCAATGGCGTTTGTGCTTATCAGGCCTGCTGGTCGTCATAGAGATAACATGACGACTCGTCTTATCTGGGCGAGTGCTCCAGCGCCACCGGACACGACTCGTTTCCACTGGAAACGTTTGTACCATCATCAAACATTTTTGTCACTTTTGGTTTTTGTGGCCAAATGTACAGCATTTGGGTGTTTGCAATCCATCCTGCCAATGCGCAACTGGGAATCCTTTGTAGGAGTTGGACTTCCCAAAAAGTTGTTATTAAAACTTAAAACTTTGGGAAGCACGACAGAAAGCGCAAGTGGAAGCCAAAAGAAGGTCCCAAAAAAGTGACGCAAAAAAGCAACACAACAAAAGCCAAGAGAAGAAAAAGAAGCCGAAGCAGAAACACACGCGGCCAACAAGTTTTGCTTTTTGAATGGCACAAATGATTCCATGAGTTTGTTACACATTAGGAACTCATCTTGGGTTTTTTCTGGTAGACAAAAAAATCTTGGATGCGTGCAACACTTCTTTTCCTCATTTTCTTGAAATGGCAAAACAAATAAAATGATTATCAATAAACACATTTATTTAAAAATGTGAATATTGATTTATTCAAGAATTGGTTGGTTTTAATTTTCTGGAAATTATGAAATGTCAATAAACGAGTATTGTGAAATAGAAACAGATTTTGGAATTCATTCAACACTTTGGAAGGTCGTTTTTATATATTGTCAAAAATGTTGCTTATTGATTATGATGATCATTTGTGAATTTCAATCTAGTTTTCGTTTCCATTTTTCATGGACTCTAAATGATGACATACAAAAGAATCGCATTATTTTGAATGAAATCAACATGTGAATGTTCATGAAAAAAAAGAAAAGAAAACTCGTCACGTTTTTGTCCTGTTCATGTCAATTCATAATATTTTGATTAAGAGTGAATCTTCTGTAATTTCATCAGTTTCTTCTTTTTTTTTT
The DNA here is from genome assembly GCF_054856555.1 of Leptonotus elevatus. Lineage (NCBI taxonomy): Eukaryota > Metazoa > Chordata > Actinopteri > Syngnathiformes > Syngnathidae > Leptonotus > Leptonotus elevatus. The sequence continues at coordinate 23,655,654 of NC_141250.1, forward strand.
TTTACTTTCTTTTAATTAAAGTTAATACAATAATTTTGTAGAATATATTGGCTTCATCTGGTGTTCAACAGTTTCCTCTGTCTTTTTTTTTTACTTTTCTTGAACCGATTAAATATAAGCATGACTATGAAAATGGTTTGGGTGGAAATCTTGCATTCATTCAACAGCTTATTTTTCTTCGTCTGTTTCCTTAATTTAAAAAACAATTCCTCGCATGCACTTTCTTAAAGATGAGAGAAATAAATCAATCTTTTCCCCAAGTAACTCCCACTACAGTTTTTGTCTATGGGACTGTTTTGGATAAGTTGTCGTGTGGTTGCATTGAAGGCCACTGGACTTCATTTTCTAGAAATAACTTTCCTTGTTGTCTTCCTTTCCCCAAAGTACCAAAATAAAATCTGTGGCAGCTGTTGCGTCTCGTCAAAATAAAACCCTCAGCTGAGTTTGAGCAGGGTGGGGTAACTTGGCCCAGGACACGGGGCGCTAAAAATAGCCCCCTCACCGCACCTCAGTTTGATTGACAGGCAGCATGTGCGCTCAGCCATTTCCTTAAAAAGTCATCCCGCTCCCCACCGGCGGCGACCAATCTATTCTGGGAATAAGTGGTCAGTCCCCGCACCAAAGCTGCCTATGGGCCAAAAAACAAGTCAACCACGGCTACTTACTTGTTAGCACAAGGGTGCCGGCTGGGATGATCGGGGTGGGGGGGCGGGGGACAGAGGTCCGGGGGCGTCCTCGTCCTACTTGAACTGCCTTGACTCGGAAGCTCCTCCAACAAGTCCAAGCTCCCCTAAAACAAAACTACCGGCCCTGGACGGCGAGTAGTTTTGTTGGCGTCCGGACCCGGAACGCTGACCCTGCTCAGAGGGGCCGGCTGCTCAGCTGGGGGGCTTTATACCCCTGCGACATTACCCGCAGCCAGCGCCACATTGGTCGGCCTCATGTTGGGGGGGCGTGGATTTGATATAAGTGCTCCACCTGACAGCTGCTCCTATCTGTAAACTCGCTGACTGAACCGACACCTACATCCAATGGCAGCACGCGTGTACAGGGGGGGGGGGGGGGGGGGTGTTGCTTGTTGCCCATGTGATGCCTCATGTTGCTACAATGAAGTCCACTGGACTGTATACTAACTAGTCTTTGCTTGACTTTATTAGATTGAACTGTCCTTGAATGGATGGATTCGGGGACGAGCCGCTCTGGTCCTGGAGGGCCGCAGTCCTGACGTTTCCGTCCTCCAACACAGCTGAAATGGTCGGCTGGTCAGCAAGCTCTGCAGAAGCCTGATAATGATCCCGATGATATGATTCGGGTGTGTTGGAGGAGGGAGACCCAGGACTGCGGCCCTCGACGACCGGCGTTGCCAAAGACTTTTCTCAACTCGTCCAGACTCCGCTCCAATCCATTGGACTTTTCTTGACTCCATTGGCCTCTTTTGGACTCTACTAAACTCTAAAGGACTCATTAAGACTCCACAAGACTGTAGACTGTACTTAAGGTAAACTATTCAAACACTAACTAATGACTATTTAGTTCACACATACATCATTATATCTACACAAGTTGAATTGAGTGGCTATAACTACTAATTATTTATTATCTTTTGTGCGTGAGCATTATTAAAGAAACCAAGAAATTTAGCATATGCTAAACGGTTAGCAATCGCGATTAGCATTAGCATGCTAGCGATGACCATTTAAGGTAAGCAACCACCACCAAACCATCATTTAGTTGACACATACATCATTACTGTATAACTACAATACACAAGTTTTTTTTTTTTTTTAATGAAATTACAAAATTCAACAAATTGTGTCTTAAAAGTCACTTACAGACAATGCTGGAGCCGAGCTGCGTCCATTGCGTCGCTCTGCAAAAAAGGTCCGTGTAGAAACATGGACAGCGGAGCTTTGGGGCAGCCATATACAGTCGACCTATTTTTCAAGTTGACATATCCGACTTGGTCGACTAACCCCCCCCCCCCCCCAACCTTCCTGCTGAGTGAGTCAAGTCCCAACATTTTGTGTAACCAAAATGTGTTTTATAATAATTTTAACTTGATTCTCTTTTATGTTGACGCACGTAGAATTTATGCTTGCAATGATGTAACCCGCCTAAAAAGGGGTCAATCATCTTTATTCATTTCCAACTTTATTTATTTTGAAATCTGGAAGTTTAATTTGTAAAGAAACCGGAAGTAATGCTCTGAAGTACGCACTCTAGCCTAACATCGCAGCTACAACCGAGCGCTGGATGTTAAAAAAAGGTAAAACGGGACGCAAACTTGGTTCATTTCTTTGATACTTAACTTTTATTTGTCCGCGATTGTAAACCCGTGTAAATGTCATTTTAGGCGCTCGTTCGAGAACCCACAAGGAGGCACTTTACTGCCCACCGTTGGCTTTTGGTTTGGAGTGGAAAACCCCCTTCCTTGGTAAGCTAGTTCTGGAAGTTCTTTGTGATTGTGTACGTGGAAACAAACATCAAGCGGTGGCTAAGGCTAAGCTAACGGCTTTCTAAAGATATTTTTGCAGATTTTATGATGTTTTGGAGAATGTATTTTTATTTCATGACCTAAGAGGGAAATGTATATTGATTTGTTCCACAATATCAAGTATTTTACCCAGTGAAATAAGTACTCGAGTCATAACCCCCACCCCCCCCCCCCCGCTCCCCGAATGTGATTCAAGGTCATAGCTACAATAGAAGGAAACAAGTTTAAGTTATTTAAATAGTTAAAAGAATACTCTACATTGAAAATGTGAGTCGTGCGTCTTTCCTAATTAAAGGTGACGTGTCCTTTTGTAAATTAGAACGTTCATAAGTGAAAATGTGGTCACGTTATTGCAATCCGTTGGAATTACTAAAGGTTCAAATGTTATATTTTGACTATTGAACTGTTAATGGGAAATACTCATTGTTACCTTGCTATTTTATTTTCCTTACTGAAAAGAAGAGTTTATGTTGTACAGCACCTAAAAAACCTCTATAGATTAACTTGTGTTGAGTATTCTGAACTCTAAGCCCGTCTTTTATACAGTTCAGGTTTTTTTGTGTGTGTGATGTAAGAAAGGTTGGTGAAGCTCCAGTCTTCCGACAAGCTGATCCGTTTGATGGCGAACCTCCCCTGACCGACAAGGATCCATTACCACACCTCCGAAGCAGCGGCCTCGTGGTACGATCATTGTTGACCAACAACAAGATCGATCACCAGGTTGTCTGGACACGTTGTCCCCCTTTGACTTTTGAGGCGGACTCATTTGGATCCTCACGGAACAATTTTCATAAGGGACAATTTTGAAAAGACACATTCTATTATTCTTGACTTACTACTTTTAGTTATTGGGCCGATAGGATGGCGCACATGCTGTAAACTGTTGCATATTTTGTTTGCACTAACGGTTACACGTTTGCAACATGAAAGCGGTTTCGCTGGCTTATTGCTTCAACTCTCAACTCCTTACGAAGCCAGCAGTGACGGGTCCGTACTCCGAAGTGGGTTACAATATCAAATGTGCTTTGCAAATAAAATTGACATTGACAATGTGATCCAATCAGATCATGCTGAAAAGTGAAACTTTCATCCAAAAAGAAACATTTATAATTGCATTCGTAGCGATGAAATGTGCTGAGCTTCTCCCAGGAGGACGTCGTCGTACGCTGTGGCATGTTTGCGGCTTGAAACGCCACACAGCAAACAATGTGTTTAAGCTAAGAACACAGAGAGAGTGGCAACGGAAATTGGTCGCTAGGGCACTTTCGGTGGCGTCACTTCTCCCAACAGCAACGTGAACGCTGGTCGGCCATCTTTGGACAGGGGGCTGCATTTTTAAATTGCAGTTTTTTTTTTGTTTTTTTTTTACATGGCATATTTGTTTGTTTGTGTCTTATAGAACAACAAAAATGAAAATTGGTTTTAGAATTTGGGAGAGCTGAGTGTAGATTGCTCCACTTATTTCAAAGTCTGTGCTCTCTTGACTGTCACGTTATGAGTGTTCGATCGAGCAGCCCTGTCCCAAGATGGCCGCCCTGTCACGACGTGACTTCTCATGGGCTCACAGCGTCCACGAGACATCTACTTTGTTTGTACTAGTGCTGTCAAAGTTAAAGCATTAAGTCATTGATTAATGATCATTTAATAAAAGTTTGTGTATGATATTCAGAAAATGTGTTCATGTCAAACTATTGAGGTCTTTTTTTTTTTTTCATTTAAGTGACGGATGAGAGTGTGCAGTGGATTAAAAATGTTAAGACCTCATAACATTAAATGTGGAAAGAATTAACACATAACAGGTGCTCTTCAAATTTGGCAGGCAAAAATGTTGCTAAAAAGTTTTTTTAATTGATTAATCGTAATTAATTAATGAGATTTTTAAACAACTTTGATGGTTTGACAGTACTTTGGTTGGTCCATTCATATGTAAGTCCGTGGCCATGATAGGACAGCTGAGCTGAAGTTTTTACACAGGAAGCGGCAGCGCGAGAGAATGATCTGCAAGAAAAATCCGCTTGGTCCAAGAATCGAACCGGCATTGCCGACTTGCTTGACTTCTGTGCGTGGTGCGGGCGCTCTACCACTGAGCTAAACGCTCCGCAGCCTCCGGTAAGTCAAAAGCGTTGAACAAGTCAGTACATAAAAGCAAAACAAATTTGCATTAAATTGTCACGCAGGAATCAGATCAGAGTACAAAACCTGACAAAAACATGTGCATGTAAGGGTAAATTAGTACATCGGTGCTAGAAAATAACAATGATTTCCCCCCAAAATCAAAATATATTCTACTGGTTCGTAGCGAGACCAAAGAATTGTTGGTTTGATCAGGTATCGGTTCCCCACATTACATTCCAAATACTTGATATGAATTATATATTGACGTCCTTTCATATTTGTAAGTTGCATTCATCGTGCTCATTCGGCCCCCTACTCTAGTTTACAATGCATGTCATGGCACGTCTCTGCCTCTGCCTCGGTTGCCGGTAGCAAATGCGATCGGGCTGCCAGATTGTTTCGGGGTGGCCTAACGACGTCACGCTACAGCAGCGCCAACGAAATGCGCCATTCAGATGTGTTCACTTGGTTTCTTTGTAGGCTGTTCACAAATCATCTAACTCATTGACTGGCAGCCATTTTGACTGAAGCAACCCCCTTTGCTCCTGACTGTTTGACTGGATTTGGACTGATTTTGCAAGGCCCGCAGGATATTGCGTTTTATTGCTATCAAAACATGGAACCAACCAAAAGAAAGATTAAGGGGTATATTTCTATCTGTTTCCGTTTTGCAGCAATTCGCATTATAATATAGCTAAGTTTCATCAGTATTCACAAGTCTGCTTTAAATTGGGGGGAAATCAGCTTGGTTTCAAAATGTCCCTGGGTGAGCTCTTATACTCTGCTGCCACCTGCTGGCCGTTTTTGTAATTACTACCTTTGCTTCATGCATTCTCTTCATTTCAGAGGCCGCATCAAAGCCTGTATGCTCTAGCATCAAAAACGTAACACATCTTTGGGAGCAGGGTAATATTTAAAATAGAACATGTTTAGACGTTTTTGGGAGCTAATGAGTTCATGTTAATAGGAACACATTAGCAAAAACTAAACTGACAATATTTGTCACATCTCGGGCAATGCATTTCTGTATTTATCATTTATTCATTCTATTTTATTATTCAAAATATCTTGCTTTTACATTCTCGGGTTTATTGACATTTTATTGGATTTCAGTGGAGCGTGACGTGTTCGTAGGGTGACCCCGATACCATTTGGCAGCCCGATCACATCTAATACCGACACCGGGCCCGTTCCATATTGCTGTCCAAGCCTTGACGACCTCCAGAAAATTGAAAAATGAATGAACAGTGTTACTGTGCCTGGAAAAACACAAGCAGACCAACTCGACGAGTGCAAAAAAACCCACATTTGTCTTTATTCAAACAAACACATTTCTTCACAATATGGCCATCGTGAAAATCAAGTCAATGACAGTATCAACGAGTTTGTTGACATTGACATGATGCACTGCACCGTTAACCACGAAGGAAATGCATGATTTCTACACGTTGATCTCAAGGTCTGAGAAAAAGACGCAACCACTTCAACAGAGAAATGACACAGAAATATCAACACTATCCGTCCGTTGCGGGCGGCGTGCGCGAGGTCCATTTGGAACACAAGATGGATGCTTGCATTTTCCGGAAATGGCAAATCAAGTCCTGGATTGTGCCTTCCACATGTGACTGACTTCATTTTCACCTCATCAGCACTTCCCCTCTTCGATCATGGCCGCCTTGCGGCAAGCGCACAATAACACGAAGCCTCGGAACGATACGTGGTCGATCGCGGCGAGGGCATAGCGTCCCTCTCATTACGTGTATTTTTGACAGCCTTGGCGTCATAAAGCAAAATGCGGCTCGTCATCGACGGGAATTGACGATTAGCACAAGTGCCAAGGTCCGCTCGTCAGCATGACTTCAATGCGTCATACTTCAATCTTGCGCATTAGCCGAAGTCGGTCCAAACGAGGGATGCAACGATAGCCAAAGGTCACAATACGCTCATTATCACAATATTGCGGGGAGGTCGCCCATATCCAAAAAAGCTTACAATACTGTCATAAAACATGTATTTATACATTTTTAGACTTTTCAGATTTTTCTGTCAAATTTGACATTTTTGCCAATTTTATGGAATTTTCTGCCTTTTTTTCCTTTTTTGGGGTTACATTTCATGGCTATTTTTTGGTCATTACTTTCCTGCCTTTTTGCCCTTTTTGGGGGGTACATTTTATGGTAATTTTTGGTATTTATTCTTTTGTTTTCGGACATTTTATGGTTACTTTTTTAGGTAATTTTATTTCTACCCTCCGTCTCTTTTTCTGCCAACTAAAAATTTGGACTCTATAATAAAATATTCAGTAATGTCATTTAAATCAGTAATTAATTAAAGAGGGAAAAAATAAATATGCAAAAAAAAACATCTTAATTTCTACTACATTTTTGAGGGGGGGGGGTCCACATGGAGCCACAGTAGAGTGACTAAAGAACCATATGCAGCTCTCGAGCCGCAGGTTGCAGACCTCTGGCTTAAAACATAGATTTGCCATTGTGAGCAATAATCAGACCAGGTTTTCTCTTTAGTTTGGACTAATTAATTTGGTTGTGTGGGTGTGATTTCTGTAGAACAAAAAATACAAATAAAAGAAACAAAAAACAAGCAGTTGCATGTAAATGTCTGGTCAATACAGTGCTAATTAGCTGGGATCACAAGTACACATCGAGTTGTAGTTCCAGTAGTCCAGGTAAGCTTAACCTCAATGTACATAAACAACCTACAATCACTAATAAGATTTAATATTGAGTCCATTTGTGGAGGAAGTCAAACATATTACTTTCTCTTCATCCGGCTATTGGCGTTAACCTTGCGCTGCAAGCTGACTTCTCGCGGCATGTGTGAGTTTGCGAACCCCCGAGAATACATCTTGTACCGAGCCCACTGATTTTCACCGATCCGTACGCTAGTTGTAGGGACCAATCACAAAGCGCTATTGTGTTTGGGGGCGAGATATGCGGCCGCGCCGAAGCCGTTAATCTGAAGGAAGCCAAACATGGCGACGCGAATGCGAAGACGCTGCAATTGTGTTTCCTTGTTGTACAGAATGTCCCACCTTTCACCAACAAATCACCAAGGAGCCGTCCCAGATTGATATTGTGGACAACTCCCTTGAGTGAATGGCAATGCTCAATCTGGCTATTGCTATTCCTGTTCCATTGGCTAAAAATTCAAATCAAACTGCAGCAATAAACTAAGCAGTGCTGGAACTGCACAAATGCAACTTTTTCACAGATGCGCTGCAATTGTGACATGACAATGACGACATGGTGGCAACTTTAATATGTCGATATCCCGGAGACAGCCGCGACTCTCGTGAGGGTACGCGCTTCAGATTACAGACGATGGCAGGATATCGCAATATCGCCGTCATCGGCGTATTTCGACCGGCTGTCACGGAACGCTCAACCAGATTAGATGAACGCCTTCATCTGTGTGACACTGGCTCTTTACTGGCACCAGGACCTGCGACCCGGTCTGTTCCTATCCTGGTCTGGTCTACTTGCTGGGGCTTTGCTGACTTTGCGTGGAACAAGTGAAGGCGCGGAACGACGGTGGCCCCGCCTCCGCGGATGGCAAGCGACTGCTGGTGCTGATGTCCGGCTCGGACGGGTTTGGCTGTGGACAACGAGATGTTTTCCTGTCAGCGGACAGACCAGAACCGGCCATTTCGTCAGCTTTTGGGAACTTGCCTATTTGAGCCGAGTGCGCCCTCCTGGCCGTATTCTTGAAGCGGACCACCTCTTTGATGCGTTCCACTTCCTGCTGGTAACGCTGACGGTCTCTCGCTGCCGCCTCCTTGGCGCCCCTCAGGGCACCCTCCAGAGATTTCACCCTTTCAGCCGTGGCCCGGAAGCGTTTTTCCAGCTTGGGCAGCTCGCAGCGAAGGTCGGCGTTGTCTCCCACTAGCTACAAGTGCCAAAGGTCACACTCGTCCATTCGACTTATTTCAAGCCCCCACCCAGAGGAAATTCACATGACACTATGATGCAAAGTCAACCCTCAAGATTTGTGGAGCTGAGGGATCAAGACCTGACACAGACGGCAAAAAAAAAAATCTCCCAACAACCTTAATAACTGCCTGTATTGCCTTTCAAACATACTGCTGTAACTATAGGCCAGACCAGGGGTGGGCACACTCGGTCCTCGAGGGCCGGAGTCCTGCAGGTTTTGGATGTTTCCCTTCTCCAACACAGCTGATATATGATCAGCTCATCAGCAAGCTCTGCATAAGCTTGATAACGATTCTGTTGATTAGAATCAGCTGTGTTGCAGCAGGGAAACCTCCAAAACCTGCAGGACGCCGGCCCTTGAGGACCGAGTTTGCCCACCACTGGGCCAGACTATGATCCCAAAACAATTTGACATTTCACACTCCTATTCATTTATATTTGACATCAGTCGGTCCTCAACCCGAGTCCTCGGGAACCACACTATCCAGCCTGTTTTCCATGTCTCCCACAGCCAAGACAGGTGAGGATTGTTATTAGGCTTCTCCAGTGCTTGCTGATTAGCTGAGCATAGGAATCACCTGTGTTGACTGTAGGTGACGTGGAAAACAGGCCGGCTAGTGGTCCCTGAGGTCATCACATTTTTCATGGTACTCAAAGATGCTTTACAATCTAAATGTAAATAAGTTTCACCTGTTTATGGACTTTACTCAGCTGCTCCAACGTGTTCTCTAAAAAGATGATCCTTTGCCTCTGAGCGAGGCTGCCGCCTCCACCCTCGTCGCCATCGCCGTCCGGACACTGTTGGACAAGTTAGCCAACTGAAAACCAAAGCGAGACAGCGGATGGCGACAGTACTCACCCTGAAGCGACTGCTGATGTCCTGGATGAATAATTTTCTCAGCTTGGTGAGCATCTCCAATTCTTTTAGCTGTCAACAAGAGGGAGAATGTCAGAACGGATGGGTCAGGTTTGAAGAGCGGTCGCAGGTCAGCTGGTTAAAGCACAAACCACAGTCTCTTCCAGACCCTGCAGGTCCTCCTTGGCTTGCCGTCTCTTTTCCTCCAGGGACCTGAAAACGCCAGAGAAGCTTAGGCCAAGAGGAGGATTCCAAGGGGAATTGACAAATACCTACATGAGTTTTTCAAGTTTGTCATCTCTTAGGCGCTCTTCCCGCGTCACCCGATCCAGCTCAGCTTGAAGCTTCCGCATGTCCAGCTGCAGCGCCTCGTTTGAGCTGGAATAAAAAGGCTCGAGTGTTTGGCCACAGAAACTTGTTTTGACACCGCAACGTATCCATCCGGACGCTTTGCGTACTCTCTGAGCTGCTCGTTGATTCTTCGCCTTTGCTCGATCTCGTCTCTGAGGCGGGACAACTGTCTTTGGTGGACGTCTCGGTGGTTCTCCATCTGTTCCTCCAGGGTTCTCTGTAAATCACACATTACTTTCCATTTGCAAACAAATAGTGTGACGACGCTGCCGTGTATGTTGCTGCTTTACAAGCACTAACCGATACCAATTTGCCATTTTACTCAACTTGATTTATACAGTGTTCCCTTGCTACTTTGCGCTTCACTTATTACGGATTCCCTCAATCCCGCATTTTCATTTGGGTCCGTAACTCATACATTGTGGGGCTTACCTCGGGTTTTTCACAGATTAGAATCCCTGGATTGACTGCATTTTTTTTCTCATAAAATAAGTGTACTGTAAAGTACAGCTATTTTTCTTATTAAAGTTATTAACTCATTTGCTCCCCAAAACGTATAAATACGTTCTATTTTAAATATATGATCATGGTCCCAAAAACGTACTTATACGTTTGTTTTTCTTATGCTAAAGCATACAGAAGGCTTTGATGCAACCTCTGAACTGAAGAGAACGCTTGACGCAATGGTAGTTGTTACAACAGCGGCCAGCAGGTGGCAGCAGAACATAAGAGATCAACCAGGGCCATGTTGCAAAAATATCTTTTCCCCAGTGTTTTAAACAGATTTGTGATAATGATGAAACTTGGCTACATTCTAATGCTAATTGCTGCAAAATGGAAACGGACAGAAAAAAAATTCCTGATGTAAGAAGAGACTCTTATCTTTCTTTTGGTAGGTTCCATGCTTTTATAGCAATAGAACACAATATTCTGTGGGCCTTGCAAAATCAGTCCAAATCCAGTAAAACAGCCGGGAGCAAAGGGGGTTGCTTCACTCAAAACGGCTGCGAGTGAATGAGTCAAAGATAACAAGTGTTTAGAAAGGTGGGAACTGTTTGGTGAGTTTTTTTATATGGCTCAGTCGATGCGTAACTTGGGGGGATTTAAAAAACAAAATTAAAATTTTACGACATCTACTTTGCATGAATTTGCCTATCGTGGGCAGACGTGGAACGTTTCTCCCACATAAAGTGAGGGAACACTGTAGACAGAGATGGGAAGTAACTAAGTACAAATACTTTGTTACTGTACTTGAGTTGTATACTTTCCTGAGTATGTATTTTTTGGACTACTTTTGACTTTTATCCATTACATTTTAACATGAGTATCTGTCCTCAACACATTTTCAAAATTGTATTTTAATTTTGTTTTAAATGCATGAAAACGATTCAAATAATTGACCTGGAAGAAAGAGCAGCGTCAATGTCACCTGGCTCTATCATATGAAGCGTTAAACACCCAGATTGTGTTTAGCTCAACGTCAAGCTATGACGTGACGTGCAACTGACGAGATTAGAACCCGGAAATATGAATGCAATGCGCGATGCCACTACAGAGGATTATTTGAACTTGATTTTAAAAAAAACGCTGCAGACTGCCAGTTAACAATATGTTCAATCATGTCAGCGAGAAGTGAACCAGCAACATGAGCGAGTGAAACTCAACAATGTGGACTCGACGCAGTGCAAGTCAGAGTCAACTGTCCGATGTCGACCATGAACAAAAATGTAGTCTCGCTCCATTAGCTAATTCTTTAAATTGACATAGGAGGAAGCATCCGATAAAAATACTTCAATTTCAGAGCCTGTACTTTTTTATTTTGACTTATTTGTATTTTTTCACATAAAATTGTATTTTTACTCAAGTAGAGAGAGAATGTCAGTACTTTTCCCATCTCTGGTCACTTCTGACAGTCGCCCTAGAAAGCAAAACTGGTCTTTGTTTTGTTGTCAGTTGTCGACGCACTTTAAGTCTGCTCGAGATTCTAGAACAGCTCGTCAGCAAGCTCTGTTCATCGGAATCAGGTGTGTTGGAGAAGGGAAACTTGGAAAACCTGCGAGCGGGCCGGAATTGCCCACCCCTGTTCTGGAACACGGGCAGGGGAGGGCCACAAAAGTGCGTGTTGCATTGGCCCGCCAGGAAATGTAAAGGTAAGAACATGTACCTCGAAAGTTAAGTATGCAGTGCAGGTATGATGTTGCTCGCCAATGTTAAAGCGACGTGTTACCTTCATGTCCACAGCGTCTTTCAGTTGAGTCATGTGTTCTTTCTCTTTGTCCATCACGCTCACCTGCTGCAATTGATCTGCAACATGTGGCACGCCCAGTCAACAGTTATCCATTAGATCTATTCCATCTTCTTTATTGCTCACCACAATTTATTTGCTCTTTCATTTTTTGACTGCAGCTTCCGCAGTCCAACATGAAGACTTTTTTTCGTCTCGTCAGAACCGCTACTGGGGCGGCATATTCATGGTAGAACACTATGGCTATCACTATCTAATCCATTTAAAATCAATTATCCTATCAATTATTCAATTTAATAAGAATATATATATATATATATATATATATATATATATACACATACACAGTGTTGCTTAAAAATTTGTGAACCTCTTGCGCAATTTGGACTTTCCAATTGTTTCAACCTGATTTTGTTGTTCAATCTGAACCTTTACATTTTATATGAAATAACAGGTGTAGGTTTATCAATTCAATGTTCTTATTTTTTTAATCGATTGTGTAGTCAAAACTTCATTAAAAAGAGTTTTTGGTCAATTCATGTGGGTGCAAAAGTAAGTGAACCCTGAGCTGCATTGCTTAAAACAAGCAGTCAAGTAGGGTCAGGTAGGACAAATTGGTAGCTAAACGAAGCACTGCAATGGACCAATGAAATGAGAGGTTTAGCAAAGAAATTGTGCACCACTGACTGAAACCGAGACAAAAGCACGTCACTTTAGTCTTAGCCAGGTGAAACCCATACAGGTCAGTCATGCTGAGAGGAAGAGAAATCTCAGGGGACCTCAGGAAGTGGGTAGTGACAGTGCATCTGTCTGGGGAAGCTATAAAGTCATCCCAAGAAATTGAGCTTCATCATTCCACTGTGAAGCAGATCATCTGTCACTAGAGAACCCCGAGAACTACTACAATCCTGCCTCGAAGTGGACGACCTTATAAAAATATCAGCAAGAACCACAAGAAAAATGATAATTCAGGTCAAAAGCCAACTGGAACATCACATCAAGGGATTTGCAGACCTCTTTTGCTGCATCTGGGACACGCGCATGCTTCAACAAGCAGAAGAAAAGGCAGTCGACAAGGCTTTCATGGGAGGCTTGCTAGGTAGAAGCCTCTGCTCACAAAAGAAGATCAAAGCTGCCCAACCCAACTTTGCCAGAGGGTACCTGGACAAGACTGAAGCTTTTTGGAAGTCCCTTCTGTGGACAGATGAGTCCAAAATTGAACAGTTTGGTCACAACTAAAACATTCATGTTTGGTGAAAAGTCAACACTGCATACCAGCAAAAGAACCTTCACTCGAGTAAAGCATGGGGGTGAGAATGTAACATTTTGTGCTGGCTTTTCATCCTCAGGACTTGGACAACTCCACATAATCCAAGGAATCATTAATTCGGAGGAATATAGTGAAATCCTGGAGCATAACCTGAAGCCGTCCTTTGCGAAGTTACAGCCTGGTAGACGACGATGGATCATGCAACGTGACAATAATCCAACGCATTCCAGCAATACAACCAAGTTGGACCAATCTTCAACCAAGATTCATGTTCTGGATGTGCCCATTTAAAATCCTGACTTCAATTCTTTCCAAATACTGTGGCGGGACCTGAAGCGTGCAGTTTGTGCTCGACGCCCATCCAACTTTTCTCAACTGGCTGCATTTTGCAAGGAAGAGTGGCAAAAAAATGCCCTAAAGTTGATGTGAAAGACGGATAAGTCACGAAAGAAAGTGTTTGGTTGAAGTTCCCATTGCAAAAGAAAGAGTTTTTCTTAAATCAACAACTTTTGTTCAAGAATGAATGACAATATTATCATTCTTTTTGTTCAAGTCTATTATTTCCAATGTCAGCATTGTAGATTTGGGTATGACTAAACATTTAATAAGGTTAGTTTTATATTTTATACTAAAAGGCTAAACATGCCTGCAGGGTTCACAAACTTTTGAGCAGCTATGTATGTGTGTATATATGTATTCAATAACTTCCAAAAATGGTCACTTATTCAAAATTGAAATCACGCACGTAGTGGCAAAAGGGACATTTTCTAACCAAGAAGCAGCAATCAGTTTCATCTTAAATGTAAAAAAAAAAAAATAATTTTTTTTTTCATATTTGTATGTGTCGGTTGGTCTAAGTTAAGCTGTGAAAAAACAAAGTGGAAAAAACTTGATATCTGAAGGGAAAAAAGCAAATCGAAGAGGGGAAAGCTAAACATTTTTTGTGACGATTTCATCTGAAGGCCATATCGGCCCTAATGCGAAAAGCAGAGGGGATGTGATGAGCGCTGACCTTGAGCATGAAGTTTAGCGACTTCCTCCATCAGAGCGTCTTGGCTTTCCTCCAGCTGCCGTTTGCTTTGCTCCATCTTGTGAAGGTCGTCCATTATAGACACCATCTTCAGCTCCAGCTACAAACGACACGGACAAGCCGTCGGCCATCGGTTGGCCGTTAGAAAGCTACAAAACCCCACGGACGGCCCAAGCGTGTACAATTTACAATTACTTCAAAATCCTGCCCAGAAAGAAGTCCCTCTAAAGCAGGTCAAAAGAGCCAAATAAATCACCCCAAATCTGTCTCGAGCCGCAACACATTTGAAGATTGTGACGAAGGAAACAGTGGGGGTGAAACGTCTACTAAGTCGGGTAAAAATGACAGAAAAAAAAAAATTGGTTGACTGAAAATGAACCAAGCTCCCGGCTGGACCCGTGTTTGCGCTGCCGTCCATATTTCTACACTGACCTTTTTTGCAGACTCACACACTGAGCAGAAAGTTATTGAGCTCATTGTAGCTAAGAGGCAGCTCGGCTTCAGTCGTTTTCTCATGGACTTGTTGAAGCATCGTCTGTAAGTGGTTAGTATTTGTTTACCTTAAATACTTATCGCTAGCGCGCTAAAGCTAATCGCCATTGCAAACCATTTAGCATTGGCTAATTGTGTGGGTGTTTAATAATGCATATGTACAGAAGACAATAAATGAGTAGTTATAAACACTCAATTCAACTTCCGTTCAACCTATCGTGGATTAAAAAAAAAAAAAAATAATGACATTTTATTTTTTTATTCGATGGAATAATCAATAGGTTCATCTATTTGAAAAAGATTTGGTTGTGAGCAAACCTGCGAGACAGTGAGCTGGCTCGCACTGAGCTCCTTGTCGTTGGCTTCCATCTTTTTGACGTTCTGCGCCAAGCTGACCGCCATCTGTTTACTGCGACTCAGCAGTGCCTTCACCTCCGACTTGGTCTTTGTGATATAGAGACGAGCTGCCGTGAACTCGTCCTCCAACATTCCACTGGTCTCAGTCACCTTCAGGTGCACACGCAGCAAAAAGGAGCGTCAGCATACACCCTCCAAAAGCTTCCTGGCAGTCCGTCTCCAAAATTGACGAGGACAATGGCTTTGAGTATTGAGGATTAGCAAAATTGATGTCGTACTGCTTTGAGCTCGGTGGTGCCGAGAGTGGCCCCAATGTCGCCGAGATCTCTTAGTAGAAGACTGAGCATGTCTGCTGATCTCTTCTTGTGATGACTGCTGAGATCCTGCAGTGCCAGCAGTTCCCTGTGGATTTCCTCCAGACTGACCTGAAGCGCACAGCATAAGACAGTATCCATCCACTTCAGTCTTCAGTCTGACTTACAGTTTTGTGGGCGAGTTCCTCGTTCAGTTGCTGGTTGCAGCAACTCTTGCTCTCCACTTGCTGGCACTTGTGGTCATAGTTAACCGCAAGTTCCTCCAAGGCCTGAAGGACCTCCTTCACTTCCTCTTTGGCCGAATCGTTGTCCCTCTGCAGACGTGACATTTCCTCATGCACACGCTGGTAGTCCTGATGCTTGGACACCAACATCTAGAGGAAGAATATCCAGTGTATGTGTACAGGATGAAGATTAGGAACACCAAGACAACATAACAAGACTCACCTCGCCCTGATCCATGAGCTGCTGCTTCATAGCTTCCAGGGTCTGACTCTGATGGTTGAGTTCTTCATCCTAATCCAAAAAGGAATCAGGGTCACAGTGGCTTTCCTCTACCAGTCAATTGCAAAGGATCCCAAGCTGACCTTTTCATCCAGCTGATGGTACAGGTCCGTGATAAGGGTCTCATATTGCATCTTCCCCTCATCTGACAGAGGAAGGGGGGCTGGTGCCGAGCTGTCAATCACTGCATTGCTGTTGCTCTTCTTGCCTTTGCTGCTCAGCTGCTGCTCCGCCACAGGTACAGACTCACCTGGATATGGAACGCTGATTGTGATGAAAATGCTGATAACAGTCTTGGGGTTCAACAACGAGATGGCAGACATTCGTCGTGCCACCAAAACAAGCACCGGGGCGAGTGGGGGCAACAGGAATGCCTTAGTTTGGGCACCCGTGTCCAGGTCGCCAAGCCAGCCAGTGTCTTTACCACGTGTACTTTACTTTTTACATAGCTGAGTGACTACCCTAGCATCCTGCTTTGAGAAGTGCTCTGTTCAAAGAGATACCTGTTATTTTGATGTGGGGGCTACAGGAAAAACAGGTAGTTGCAGTGGCACGAAAAGTCAAAGCAGGGAAACTCAACATGCCAACTTATCACAGCGCATGAGGAGGGAAGCGTGGAAGCGCTGCGACATGTCCTCCAGGAGCCGTCGCATTAGCGCTGCGGAGGGTTTTGCCTTTGTCCAAAAGTGCACTTGGCACCAGGACACCCGAGGCCGCAGTTCCATGATTGACTTTCTAGTCGTGTCATGAGATTTGCGTCCACGTGTCTTAGACAGTCGGGTTGAAGCCAGGGGACGAGCGGTCAACTGATCAGCACCTGGTGGCGAGCTCTGATGGTGAGAGAAGCTTCCGGTCTGACCCGACAGACCCAAACACAATGTGAAGGTCTGCATGGAATGCCTGACAGAGTGCCCTGTCAAAAGGGGTTTCAAATTCCACCTCTGGCAGAAGTTAACCACAACTCCATGCTTGATAGGCGGAAGAAGATGGATGGATGGATGGATGGATGGATGGATGGACAGACACAGCGATCCTGCTGAGACAAACGAGCCCATCACAACGTACTTGGCCAATAAATGTGATTCTAATTCTGACAGCCAACGATAGCCTCGACACCACCTCAACATCTGTTGTATAGTTTGTAATGTTATCATGTTGAATCTTAGAAGTGCAGTGGATTGTCATCCAATTTAGGATTTAAATCTTTTGAGTCTTGAACCTGGAACAAAAGCTTTCCTCACCTTTTCTCCAGCGTTTCAACTCGCTCTCCAATTTCAGGATTGTGTTGTTCAGACTCCGAGTCTTCTCCTTCTCCTTCTCGTACTTCTTCTTCAATTCTTCGGCCGTCAGTTCCAGGTTGACGGACACGGTGTTCTTGATGGTCTTTGCCCTGAAGACAAGCCGGGATGCATTTAAGTCCTGTTGGACTACCAGCAAAAGTGAATGATGTAGCTCAGTGGTGTCCAAACTCGGTTCTGGAGGACCGGAGTCCTGCAGGTTTTGGATGTTTCCCTGCTCCAGCGCACCCGTTTCCATTGAACAGGATCATTGTCAGGCTTATGCCGAGCTTGCTGATGAGCTTCAGGGAAACATCCGAAACCTCCATGACTCCGGCCCTCGAGCACCAAGTTTGGACACCACTGATGTAGCGGCACTGTGAACCTCTGTCCAAACATGAGCGTGGACTTGGTTTCTGCCTCGTTGTAAACGGATGGCGAGCAACAAATGATGATGGTGGTTCTGCAGTTTCCTCCCAGAGAGTCTTGCAGGATTCGGGTCATTTTACTGTCCCGGTAAGGAACGTGACTTTTCTACAGAAAAACAAAGCAAAAACATGGCTTCAAATGAGTTCAAGTGAAATTTTTGCATTCCACCAACGCTTCTTATGAGATGGCACCAATGCAACTGGTCGCATCGATGACGCTCCCCAGTATTGTCTTTGTCATTTTCCTTTCTGACAACCGTTTACTTACATGTTAAGTTTTTTTTTTAATATTCGATGGAATAATTGATTCTAAAAAGATTGGATATTGACAGCCCTAATTGTTTTGTTGTGATCAAGCTCCGCTTTTGGCGACGGGGCCGTCAGGACAACAGGAAGTGACTCACTGACCGTTCCCTCGCTTAGCGCGGCAATGACGTTCCCCAGAGCGGCAAGAGACTTGTTGATGTTCTTGGCTTCATCCAAAACGGCGCCCTCGGCTCCAGTCTTGCTGACCTGGGGGAGCACATGCATGGTCAGTGAGCGAGGAGGGAGCCCGGACCGAAGGCTAACCTAAAGCCAAGCAACCTTCTCGCTGCCTGCCAGGTCTACCAGGTAAAGTTTTCCTGACAGCTTGGTCTCCGTCTCCACGTTCTCTTGCTTGATGCTGATCAGGAAAATGCTGTGACTGCGAGAGCTGTGCTCGTTCATGTCTGCCGGCACAACACGTGGCAAACGTTGGACTACGCAAGCAACGCGTGACCGCAACGCACGATCTTGTACTTGTAACGGCGACATGTCGATTGGCTTTCCCCTCGTCGATGACGTCCATGACCTCCTCCGGGCTGGAAACGAAGCGCTCCGTACATCCCTGATGGTGCACAAACTCAAGTGACCGTTGCACACGCAAGACCGCGGCAACCACCGCACAATGTTACCTTTACGAATGGAACCCTGTTTTTGTCCTCGTGAACAGCCAGGTTGGTCTTGGAAACTGAAATATTGGGCAACATTAATAAGCAACTGCAAGAGGAATAAATAAATAAATCACACAAAGCCAAACTGGCAGAAGAAAACAAACAAGACAGACTTTTCTTTGGAAATGATCTACGACAAGACTCGGCAACCGTTTCCAAAGTGGTTCATGCCAAGGTCGACCAGTTGCAAACGCACGTTATCAAAGATCTCAAATCAGCTTGGGTACGTGTTATTAAGAATCACTCATTGATGTGAAGCCGCTGATCATCTTTATGATTTTTCACAGCAATTGGGAAGCAGACAAATCAAGTCCATCTTGATCTCTTCGACAACATTCCTCGAAAGTGACAAGGTGCCATCACTGGTGAGCTGTTTTACAACGGGCCAGCGGCGAATATGTTTTTATCCAATTTCAAGCACATTTTGGACTGTCAACTGTAAAGTTCATTTTGCTTACCGTCCAGCAAGTCTCGGATTTTATCCAAATAGATTTCAAAGTAGGAAACCTGCAGACAGAAGCGTGGACTTCAACACACAATCCACTCAGGCTGAATTAGTCAGCATAAACATAAGCATGAACGATTCATCTATTCATGCATATTAATCATCGTGGGAGACGTCAGGGTTTCTGTTGCTACTTCGGCTGCTCAATGACGTCTTGGCTCAAAGTTCAATGGCTGACAAGTTGTTGTTGTAACAGCTGCACGTCGCTCATTCCTTCCAGTCCAGTTCCAGGAATTTGGCAACGTCTAGCAAGTCACTCCACTCAGCAGATGCGGCAACTTCCTCGCTCGCCATACTTTGCGGCAGAAACTTTTTTTTTTTTAGCTCGTCCTGGACGGTAAAGGAAGCTAAGCTGGCTGTCAGTTGACCTCTCGGCACCACACACACTGCGATCGTATCGGCTCACAGTTAAGACGACGACGAAGATGAAGATGATGCTAGATGAAGAAGAAAATGATGATGAAGATGATGATGATGAAAAAGAAAAAGAAGATCTGACGGTGACCAAGTGCTGACTTATACTACTGATGAGTCTTGACGGAGTGCCAATGACGGACGAGCATCCCGGCCGCCGGCCAATGACGGAGCAGCTAAATTAACTGAGACGCGCCTTTTCTAATTGTTTTCAAAGTGTGCGTATATCAAGTCAATATTACGCATTGACATGAATTTCAACTGTAGAAATCGTCTGTGGCCGCCGAAAAGCTCAGGTCGCGCTCAGGTCTGATGGGGTGAAAGTACGGTAAAGTCATTTCACAGCCGAGTCAGACAGTCTTGGCCAAGACAAAAAGCGATTTCTCTTGAAATGGTTAATTGATTAGAAAAACAGACTCGGCCCTTTCCCGTCTCGACAGCTAAGTCCAGAATTTGGGGGATTGATCCGGCAGCCGTGGTTCCCCTTACGTTTGAAAGCAGATCTGGCTAAGCAGCAAAGCCCCAAATCCAGCCATGATGGGAAACTGCTCAGAAAGCAGCAAACAAAGGCAGCGCTGAAGGGCGTGGCCGCCCTACCGGCCCACGTGATGCTACGGACGTCACTTGGAAGGAAAGCGTCCGATTACCGTGGCGCTCTGGTGCGACTCGTCACCTTGATGTGGAATTCCAGGTTCTCGTCCATGGAGTAGATGTGGTCGAAGATGTCGCTGGCAATGCGAGGAATGATTCCCATCAGCCGAGGGTCGTGAAGCTGCCCCTGAAACGCACGCAAGCCCTTTGAGCCATGCCGGCGAGCGAGCGCTTCGCAGCTTTGGCGGCTCACCTCCATGGTGTGCGTCTTTCCTGACGACGTCTGGCCGTACGCGAAGATGGTTCCGTTGTAGCCTTCCAACACATCTGAAAGGCACAATCGCTCACTAGTCAGGACGGCAATTTTTGGCTGCGTGTCTTCTTCCCTTTTGCTGTTTGGTGCTGCTGACACTGACAAAAGCAAGTTTACAAAAGCATAGAACCGGACGCCGTCTGATCAGTGTATAAATTACTGTCGTAAAGTCGGATCGAGTTTGAATACGTCGGGGGAGGCGTGGGGCGTTTTCAGTCAATTCGACATGTTGAATCGGGCGTCGAGGCATTTAATCGCTGTGATTTGCTGTTAGCTAGCGAATCAGCGCATGGCAAGAGGAAGTGACAAACGTGGATAAACAGTACTGAGGGAAAGCCTGGACCATTTTTTCTCCCGCTCATTTTGTGCATCATCGCCCTGCTGTAGCCTCCGCATTTGAACGTACAATGTCTGTCTGGACAGAAGATAGAGAAGATGACTTTGTCTCTTAGGTTCAAGAGAGACGAGCATTGTATGCTATTACCGTAAAAGGGGATGCCGACAAAGGTATGAAAGCCAAACGATGGCATGGCATGGGGACGCTACTGGATACAGCAGGTAGGATTTACTTTTGTACTTGAGAAGTACAGCAATTAGTAGTAATTAGTAAATAAAATTACTTTTCACGTTAACTGGCTAACAACATGGTTATGTCCCGCTCCCGTAAAGAGGTTTCCGGTTGCCTTTAGGAATAACGACTACAGCCGCTGATGGTACGAGGGGGGGGGGAATTACTTCTCGCGCATGCGCTGAAGGTACGTAATAGTCTGGGTCGGTGCGGTGTGTATTTACTCGGGATGAGCGAGTACACCACTATCTGTATCTGTTCAACCATCTAGTGAAATTGATATGGATGATCAAAAGTTGCTGTAATTTTTGTTCATTTGAAAACTATTGGTAAAACAGCCTAATTGAGATTCAAGCGTGTCGGCGCCACGGACGGCAGCTGCCGCTCTTCCAATTGCCTCATTCAACATCCAGGAAGAAAATGCAGCCGACAGTACGCACTCGTACTTTTCCCTCCTGCTTGCACGTCACGCAACAGTTCAACTTTCAAAGTCAGACTTGATTGGCGACCCCAAGTGGACAAAAACAAGACCTGCACCCGGCAAGCATCTGTTGCACACTGCTTGATGGGTGGTGAAGCGCAGACATGAAATGTCAATTCCTTTGTTGCTTGGGACGGTTTTAAACGTTAACCTCCCCCCTAGTCCACGATAAACCACGATTGCTGTTCACCATATTTCTATGGAAGTTGATGCGAGCTCAGCTCAAAGATGATTTCGCTATCAGGAGGCAAAAAATAAGAAATGCAAAACTTTTTCTTTTAATGAGTGATTGTCATTTGCATTTTCTGCATGTGGAAGAAAATTGTTCATCTATTTCATTAAAAAGCAAATTTTTGTGAAGTTGAAAAAAAAAGTATGCCAACGGTATGAATCGCATCATGTAGCACTTGAGGCAAAACCAAGTGCACCGCTTGGCTCCGACCAGCAGGAGCGCTCTCCATTGCGTCTCAACTAGTTTGCTACGAGCGGACCAACGCGATGACGTCAGTGACGGGAAACGCAGCGTCCCCTCGTACGTCGTCCCGACTCGCTTGTATACGTTTCGTGTAGCGCTTGTCCTCATGGGCCCGGATTTGAACCCCCAACCTCAAGAATGCGGCAAACATGCCCACCGACGGGGTCAGCGTTCTGCCGGAGCGCCAGCCGATCCCGGACTCACCTTTGACAATGTGGCGGGCGCAAGTTTCATACACCTGCAGCTGCTCGCTGTTGGGAGCCAGAACTCGATCAAACACGTACGGCTTCCCCTGAAACACAGGAAACACCCCGTCAAAATAAGACCACCATGATTGTGATTACTCCACTAAGCAATTCCCAAGACAATTTATTGCGTGAATGCTGAAAGAGATGAGGTGGAAAACATTGTCCTATTTTGGTTTTGGAATCAAAGCCTCCCCGGGATTAACCTGCAAAAAAACCCAAATGTGAAAGTTGCTACGCAAATGACGCCATTGATCTCCTCAAAGAAGAAAAAAAGTCAGATTTGCTTAGGGCAAATCTTGGATGATTTTTTCCCCCTCCAAGTTGAGTCCACATTTCAAAAACGAATGATTTATCACTATCAGTCTTGACAAACACAAATTGATTGGTATTGGCTTGAATAACGAGCTTGTGCATCCCTAGTTGAGATGATTGAAAATGAACACCAATTTCATTTTCCTGAGCAAAAAACAAAAACAAAAAACACACACAGAGTGAGTGAACAAGGGACCATCTTGAGTGTGTCGTCCCAATAAAGAAAGTCCTTCCTACCAACAATCTCATTTTGTTTGGCCAGTTCAGCAAGAAAATTACGGAGGGCTAAAAATGCCAAATAAAACACAATATAAAAATAAACACAAAAATTATACAAATGAAAACAAAAACATCAGAAAGTATCTGTATATAAAACATCAGAAATAATCTGTGTATATGTATACATAAATAAAAGTAACCCTAACCCTAAAAATAAATACAAAAATAAAAACGAGATTTACTAAATTAAAAATAAAATAAACATAAAAATAAATAGAATTACACACCCACCCACACACACGTGTGTGTGGGTGGGTGTATATATATATATATATATATATATATATATATATATATATATATATATATATATATATATATATATATAAACACTGTTCTTATATCCATGCTTCAGAAGTTGTCAGCATGAAATGTTATTCAAATGAGGGGGCGGTCTCCGATTTTTACTTTTATTTATGATTTGTTTGTTTATTTCCATTTACATTACCTTTTGTATATCCGTATTTATTTATTTAGGCGCATTTTTTGGTCCTCCCAGGAAAACATCGCAATGCTAATTTTTTTTCTGTCTGCTTGGATTATCAACAAAGGTTGCATGAAGGCAAATGGACACGTTTCTTTTGTGGAATATCTTTTTATATTCCCATTCTTTTTTTGTGGTTGGCGGAACCATTTGCCTGCAAGAAATGATACCAACAGAAGGAACATGCACGCGCTCGGAATCAATATTGGCGCGCACCCGTTGGGCTGCACAAGGCGGGGTCACGAGCAATAAAGGCAATCGACGTTGAAAATCACTCCGCTGTGCAGTGTGCTGCTTCCATGGCAACGTGAGTGAGCTCATGGGCGGGCGTGCGTGTGTCGTGCGCGCGGCCGCCCGCCCGCCCGCCCGCTTTTGTTTGCCCTGGCAGGAAAAGCAAAAAAACAAAAACAAAAAAGGCGTCTATATTAGTCAAGCAGTCGTCAGCGAACGTTTGGAAAGGCGCGACGTGACGTCGACGCGGGGCGGCTTGTGCTCGCCATGTTTTCCTTCCTTCCACTTACCGCCAGCACCACCGTGTCGTCGCCGTTAAATTTGGGGACGGACTTGTCCCCGCGGCTCCTCTCCGCCTCGTTAAGTGGCCGGAAGCGGCACATCACCTTCACGCCGCACAAGCCGCACGAGCCGCCCTCGGCCGCGCCCGCGCCCGCCATCCTCGATCCCGGGTTCAATAAGCAAAGCGCGTCTGACTCGCGTCGCGTCTGACGAGGCGGTCGGCAATCAGCATCCTGAAGCGGCCGCGCCCGCTTGGAATTGTGGGACATGAAGTCGTCTCGCTGCGCAGCCCTCAAATGAAGACGAGCCTCACGCCTCGATTGTCGACCTCCAGGCAGCCAAGAAGGCTCATATTGGAAGTTGGACAATTTTTTTTATTTTATTTTTATTTTTAATATATATATATATATATATATATTTTATAAAAAAAAAAAAGGAAGTTGGACAAATCTTACGGCGCCCGCCGGTCCAACAGTGGATACACGTCGGTTCTGTACTTTCTGCCATCTCATAGAAATGGTTTCCTATCTGTCAAATAGAAAGATTTGTCCTAAATCCATCCATCCATTTTCTTAACCGCTTGTCCTCACAAGGGGGTTGCTGGAGCCTATCTTGTCCTAAATCCTCTAAGAAATTCAGTGGGAATCGGAGGCGGTTAACAGATTGAGGTGTCAACAATGTTTGTTTGTTTTAAGGCATAATGTATTGTTCTTGGGTCTGCTCGATGTCCTTGTTTATGTGAGTTCAGTTCGGGCTATAAGGTAGTCTGACCTGCATCTTCTCTTGTCATTTGTTGCAATAGAAACTGAATAGAATTTTAATACCGGGGGGTTGTCTAAAGAAATCAGTAACAAAAAAAGATTTTCAAGGTTTGCGTGTGATGCTAATCAAAAAGTCCTGTATTTTGTCCATTACAACAAAGGGGGAAAAATGTACATAATATATACTGCATAACATTTGTAATACTAAAGTGCCCTTTTGTCCTTAAAGGGGAAGTCAACGTTAAACATTTCTTGACAATAATAAGTTATGTTGTTGTGTTGGTGTTGAATTCCCCCTTTAAAAAAGTACAGCAATAATAAAGAGTCCTAGCGATCCGTTTATTGGGTTTGCAAGATCATTTGTGTTTGTTGGTGTCTGTTTTCAAAACTCTTCATGATGTAAATTTGCGCTCCTTCACTTTGATGTGGAAAGGGGAGGGGCTCTCCTCTGACCGGTTATTGGTGGGAAAATATATTGGCTCCATACAAAGTTAGTGGGCATCATCCATGGACTGGTTCTGCATTCAGGCAGACTTTTCTTTCATACCAGGAAGTGTGTCGGGGAAGGCGAGCTTGAACTGGGAAATCCCACTTGTGAAGTTGGGGGGGGGGGAGGACCCCGACCGACTTTGCCGACTGACTTCAGTGTGACGTCACTCTATTATGGAAGCGCAGAACGTGAATGGTAAAACAATTTACTTGAGTATAAAACAAGATAGCTTCGTTCATTCATATTCACTCAAATGTACGTGCGTGACAGCATGAAATCTCCCTGCATGGAATTAGACGCTAAACTACTGAAGTGTATGGAATGCTTATAAGATAAATAGTACATCATATTTTGTCGTTCTTCCCCTTCTATTGGTTTTATTGCGAGAAGGTCAAAGTGTGTTTTCACATGATTTTCTGTTTCTAGGGCAACAAAGCCGCCGTGTGTGGTGAACGCTTGCACCAAGAAGTCTGGGAGAAGATCAGCACTAAGAATTCATTTTCTCTTCTATGTATTGGTCTGTCTGCATCATGTTGTCAGAAGCATCTACAAGGAAATGAACGCAAAACCCAGCGGGACAAAATTGGCTGCCAAATGTAAAGTCACGATTCCCAAGACTGGAATCGTCGCTTGATGCAGCAGCTCCAGTCAAAGCTGTACTAGAAGAGCAAATGTTTTTGTGAATGATCAGAGCCCCCTCAAGTTGGTATTCCAAAGGTAAAAATGAGCGTGTGGAGAGAGAGAGACTGATAATCCAGAAAGTGGTGCTGAAGTCATGCTTTATTAAATCAAAAACAGTAAAACACTCAAGGAGGACGAATGAAGAAAAAACCACAACCAAAGGCTTCCCACAGCAGATGGCGTCACCGTGGCAGAGAAGTCAACCCGGACTAGAAGCTACGACACACAAACACACTAATGAGCCGTCCTCCAAGAGATGGCGCTGCTTCTGCACAGTTGAGAGTCCAACGGGACCTTGTGAAGCAGCCGGCCGGGAGACGTTCCCAATGGGCCGTCCCGTGCCAGAAGCAGCGCTCCTACGTCGAAAGGTGAGAGCGCAGGCCACTCGCGCTCTCACGCGGTCATCAAATCAATTGGTGGTACGATGCAGTCGGTCCAAGCGAGCGCAAGACCCGGTCGCGCCGCTTACGTGAGGGTGACGCAAGCGGCGCTCGCGGTCTTGCGCTTGCGGGAAATCGTAATAGCGACACCGTTTAAAAAAAAAACGAGGTTTCTTTCTGATGTTGAGTAAACGTCAGCAGGGAGACGCTCTACCTGCCGAGGCAATCTTAGACGTCAACGTAGCGTTGAGGCGCACCGTTTGGAGTTTCTGCCTTGAGCAGGATATTCGTTCCGCGCGGGACTTTCTCCTGTTCAACTGCATTTGCTTTCCTTCCTCCACTTCATATTCTTGTCATAAATAACAATGCATACATTGACCATAACCGTCAAATCCGGCTATATACATTATGTACATGTCATTGCAAAAGTGTCATCACATTGGAAAACAAGTGGAGACTTGAGTTTGGCAATCAATGAACGTCAAGTTTGGTACAAAAACAAAACAAAAAAGAGTTCCTATTTACAAGAAGATAAATCGGTGTTAATTCTTGTTGCTTAGTCATGAAACAAACGATTACCAATGAGGGAAATGGGGGGCGGGGGCTTCGGGGGTATGTACCTCCAAGTTGTCATGCAATTTTCTTTTACATCGATCGGACCCGAACGTTGACAGTCGCAGAGGCGGAGCCGAGTTCGTTGGAAAGTCGGAGCATATACACGCCGCCGTCGCTCTCCTGTACCGCGCCGATCACCAGCGTGGAAACGTCAGCTGTGTTGTCCACGCGGTAGCGCTCGTCCCCGTCGGGAAGGCTCCGGCCCGAGCGCAGCCACTGCGCGGATGGGGCGGGTTCCCCAAAGAACGTCCCGGTCACCCTCAGTGGTTTGCCAACCGCGGCATCTATGTTCTCGGGAAGAGCCGTGATCTTGGGCGCGGTGCCTAAAAAGAGCAGCCGGGTTAGAGACTCTCGTTTCCATCCAGCAATCAGTTTATTTACAGTGCAAAACCACCATGGAACACGGTCCCCCCCAAAGAAAACCCAGCTCACTGGCGAGTGGTAGTGTTCGCCCTGAGACTGGGAGGTCGTGGCTTCAGTCCCCAGCCGGGTCATACTAAAGGCTATAAAAATGGGACCTATTTGCCTCCCTGCTTGACACTCAGGGTTGGAATTGGGGTGTTCGATCACCAAATGATTCCTGAGCGCTGGGTTAGGGTTAGGTTCCGCTGTAACGAAAATGACGCTTCCTGTGACGTCACCCAATTCATTTTCGGTCCAAGTCCGATTTGTATGAGTTCCAACGCTGAGGTTCCAATAAAGAAAATGCCGGTTCATGTGACGTCATACAATTTGATCCGAGTCTGCAAATTATGATTTGAGTATTAATTTGGCACGCCGACTTGAGTGAACGACAGAATGACTCGGCATTCATGAACGGCTCTAATATGGGTATCGCGGGCGTCTTAAATAACACAACGTTGATTTTGGAATCAAGCCGATTGTCAAGAATAAATTGCAGGGTCCATGCATTCGTCCACCGGTGACGCCACGTTTGGTTTGTTTGTTTCCCACGGCCTTGGCGCTCCTTCTTGATTTCGTCACAGCCGCATATCCCGCCCCCAAACACACTGTTGCTTTGTGATATGCGGGCTTGTGACAAGATGGATTCTCTGGTTTTTTTCAGAACTCACAAATAGCGCGAGAATTCAGCCTGCAGGCAAGGTGAAACTTCCATTCGTGGCTGAGGAACAAACAAACAAAAATATGCTCAGATCTTTAACATCCACCTCACCTATTTGCATACCGCCGACGTGGCTCGTCTGTGAGAAGGAGGAGGAGGAGGAGGAGGCGGCTTCCACGTGCGATTGAGCAGACATTTGCATGATTCGATTGCTAGTCTCAATGGAGCTGAAAGCGCTGGCCTGCATCGATGATGCTGCCTTCACGTGAACTGAAGAGGCTGAGAAAGCTTCCGTTTTTTGTTCCATGCTTCTCATTATTTGTGTTGCTTCCTCCTCATCAGCTTCAAGAATGCAAAGAACACGAACGCGTGACTCGTTTGAAGATCTCCCTTTCAACATTGTTTAAGCACTAAAGACTTACTGATGACATTGAGGGAGGATGTGGCGGAGCACTGGCCAAGCTGGTTTTTGGCCTTGATGGTGTATTTGCCGCCGTCTGCCGGTGTTGCTTGACGAATCTCCAGAGTGTACGCACTGTTGGTCCAGCTCATCCTGATGTTGGACGTGGCCGACAGCTGCGAGAGAGAACGATGAAGTGAAGGTTGTGTTGTTAAAACAGAGACAAACACAAATACTCACAGTCAAGTTGTCTTTAAACCACTCCACGTCTGGTAAAGGTTGACCCGCAATCTCGCAGGTGAATTTCACATTTTGTCCCTCGTCCACATTTTGGGATCGGGGTTGCAACAGGAAGTGAGGTGGCGTCCCACATTTGAGCTGCTCCAAGTCAACAGGACAAGGTGACTTCTTTCCCACCGTTGGTGACATGACTCGCTTTGGTGATTTGATTGGACTGACAGATGGAGGCGGCGATTTTGCAGTGGGGGACTTGGGTGAAACCGGTGACTTCACTCTGACTGCCTTAACAGACGGAGGTGGGGATTTTGCAGTGGGGGACTTTGGCGAGACAGGAGACTTGACCCTCAGAGGAGACTTGAGTGGCTCGGGAGACTTGATTCTCTGTGGGGTTTTGCCAGGTTCGGGGGACTTGGCTTCAGGAGAGGCGATTCGAGGAGACACCACGACTTTGTGCTTGGAATCAGACTTGCGAATAGTCAGAGTAAAATAGGCTTCTTGTTTGCCACCAGCATTTTCCACAATCAAAGCGTAGTTTCCTTCATCGGATGTCTGAACAGAAGAAATCTCCAAAGAGGAGCTGTACTGCGTAGAGACAATGTGATGATAGCTAGAGGACCCCAGAGTTGCTCCCTCATGAAGCCACAAAATGGAAGGCGCCGGGTCACCATCCACATCGCATAAGAATCTGGCAAGACCTCCCTCCTCAACACTCAGAGACTGAGGTTTGGTCAAGATCTCTGCAGGCACCACGGGCTTCGCCCTTTCCTTTTCGACAACAGTGACAGTTTTTGCCACCGTTTCCTTGACTGCTGCTGCTGAGATGTGGTACACCTCCGTTTTGGCCATGTCTGAGAGATAGGAGGATGGCGGTTCTTCATCCCGCTGGGTGGGAGAGAAGGCAGCATATTCTGCTGCTACTTCTAATGTGGCACTGTCTGAAGTCTCTCCTTTGATGTTCCTGCAGACCACAGAATATGTTCCCGCATCTTCAGACACACAGTTGTTGATCTGCAGATTCAGAAGTCCACTGATGTTGCTCATGTGGTGTTTGCTGCTTGATTGAATCTCTTTTCCATTGTGGAACCACTTGACTCTTGGCTCCGGTTTAGCCTGGACATTCAGGGTGAAGCTGGTGTTGGAACTGAAGGCAACGCGATGCGATCGCAAGCGGATGCTAATGCGCGGGAGGTGGTCGAGACTGAAAGGAGCTTCCGATGTTCTCTCCACAGTTCTCCGCTCTGACCTGAGAGTCTGCTTTCGCTCCTCATACCTGGACAGAAAATCTACTCTGGGCAAAGTCGTCTCTGTTTTGACAACCTTTTCTGAGAAAGGACCTTTCAACTCCGGTTCAGGTGTCCAGAGCTTCTTAATGGGCTTAGGAATATATTCAGAAGCAAAAATTGTCAGATGCTCTGATTCAACGCTCTCTGAAGCTTTTGTGACAGAGACGACTGTTTCCTTTTTCAAACTTTGAGTCTTCTCCTCAAACTCCATGCGCTGCAGTTCACTCTTGTAGGAGGAGATTCTCTGAGCAGTTGTGTGAGGTCGCAGCAACTCCTGATCCTCTCTCTCCTCGTATACCCTTTGCTTCTGTCTGGGAGGTTTGTACGTGGCTTTGTCATGACGCTGCCGCAGTTCAACAAAGCTGGGTCCGGCTTCATATTTGGATGGAATTCTGTACGAATCGTACCTTTGCGAGGCTTCTGCCTCCTCATCGTCGCTGTAGACTTTTACAGATGATGAAGGGCGCAGCGCTGACAGCTCAAAGCGGACAGGGCTGAGGCTGGGCGGAGAAGCGGAGTAACCGAGCTCCAGTTCTCCCTCCAGGCGAAGCCTTTCCTCCTCAATTCTCTTTATGGACAGATAGTCCTTCACCGGCAGTAGCAGCTCCTCATCTGACAGGTCACCCAGTGACCTTCTCCTGATCCTGTGGTAGATGTCCATCTCGGGGGAAGCTGCGCGGTGGTGCCTTGATGGCCTCACCGTCTCTAAATCATCCAGAGTCATGGACGGGATGCGCCACTTTGGCTTGTACTGGTCTTTGATCCTGATAGGCACCTCATAGAACTGCTCCCACCTGGAGAGACGAATGCGTTTCATCCTCTTCTGCTTGATTTTCTCCATGGGCTCCGGGAATTCATACTGATCTCTAAGCTTCTTGTACCACTTCATATCCGAGAGTGGTTTGAAGTGTTTAATTTCAACGTCCTCTTCGAGCACAGCCGGGTTCACGACCCGCGGCGCCGGTACATCGTACGGCATGCGTAGTCTTTTCTCATCGGCCCGTTTCTTTCTCTCCTCTTTTTCTTTCTGTTTTTCAGCCTCAGACTTTTCACCCCGTTTAGTTGTCACAGCAGGTTTAAACATGGTTGCCGCTTCCCTGACTGCCTGCACTGCTGCAGGAGGTAACAGTAAGCCAACGGTGTCTGACAATATCTGATGCAGCCTCACCTTTTTGTCCAGTTCCTCCTTTTGAGACACACTTTCCTGCTTCTTTTGGCCGCTCTCATAATCTTTCTTTACATGAGCGACACGTTCCACTTTTAGTGTTGCCTGGCAACTGGCAGATCCAGCAGAATTGGTTGCAGTCACTCTGTATACGCCAGAGTCTTCAGGCAGTGTGTCTTTCACATGAAGAATGAAATAATCCAAGCCTTCGTGGACAAGTTCGATAGATGGCCCAAAGGTTATGGGCGTGCCATCCTTTTCCCACTTGAGTGCCGGGTGGCCCGAAACTCGGATTTCAAAGCGAACGTTCTGGCCCTCTCTGCACTCGACGTTGGCAAGAAGGCGTTTGAACATGGGCCTTAGGGTGAGGTCTGCCGGTTTTGGTCGAGGAACCACGCTAAGGCGGGCCTTGCAGCTGTCGTCGCCATACCTGTTGCGGGCTACCACGCTGTATTCTGCAGCATCGTCATTGCCAACACTGTGGATGATAAGCTGATACAGGCCTGTGTCGCTGATGAAGGTATACTTTTTGTCATCCTCTCCAGGGATCAGCTTTTGTCCAGATTTGTGCCACGTGACGCGGGGCTCAGGGTGAACGGTGATGGTAACACCGAAGCGCACATCCTCTCCAATGTATGCTGTATGGTTAACCAGAGGAAAGGTAAACTCCGGTGGCTTTTGAAGCATTCTGGCAGTGTCAATCCGACGCTTTGTCCTCTTGACCACGCGAGTCGTGAAGAAGTCACGGTACGACCTGACACCGTTGACGAACAGCTCTGCGTAGGCACTGTCCTCGCCATACTCATTGACAACCTTGCATCTATACGTGCCATCGTCAGCTCTCGTCACCTTGGAGATTGTGATCACAGCCAGGCCGTCCTCATAATCAATTTTGTACTTGTCACCAGCTTCCAGTTGCCTGACACCACAATACCAAGTGACTTCAGTGGCGCTGTCATAGTTGTCAATATTGCAGATAAACTTAACACTGTCGCCCTCGCTGGCCACCAAGTGTCCGACCTGGCCTCCGACCGGTCCGTGTTCAAACGGAGCGATCTTCACCTTGGCGATTAACACGCCTCGCTGGGACCTAATTGAGCCACCGCTGGCCACGCGGGCTGCAGACACTACAGTGCTCCATTCTTTCTTCACCATTGTCTGGTAGTATCTCTTGTGTCTGCTGCTCTGGATGGTTCTGGCGCTCAGATTTTCTGCAGGAGCCGACAACCAAGGATGTGCCAGCGCCTCAGCAGCGGTCATACGATGCCTACGTTCCTTAGTCATTAAGCGGTCTGTGAAGTCTAGTGCTTCGACACTGACCTGCTTGAAGGACTCATCATCATAGCTGTAGGCTGCGTTTGAAACGTTGTCGATCATTTGCTGGTTGGTTTCAGCTATGAATGGATTGAGTCCACAGAGGAGCACGTAGGACAGGACGCCAACTGACCACATGTCAGTCACAGTGCTCACCATGTCACACTGGTGGATCTCAGGGGCCGCGTACTCCGCAGTGGTGTACTGGATCTTGATTTGATCTCCAGGGGTCAGGTGTCTGCACTGGCCCAACTCGATGATTTTTACGTTTGAGCCGGTTCTTGTTGTATAGATGATGTTCTCAGGTCTGATATCAAAATGTCCATAGCTTTGACTGTGCAGAAACTCAAGAGCTGAGCAGATCTGCCGAATGTAATTGGCAATCTCTCGCTCATTGAGCTCAAACTCCGCCATGTTGAGACGCTCAAAGATGTCGACGCCTGAGATGAAGTCATAGATCATTACCAGCTCCTCCGGGCTATCAAATGACTCGTGGAGCAGGAGGAAGCTTGTGTGCTTAGCCAGGTTCAGAGTTGCTATCTCCTTCTTAACGATTGTCTGATCTGAACCCCTGACTTTGACAAATTTAGCCATGTAGGTCTTCTCAGAGCTGATGCTCACACAGCGGTGGACAATACCAAACTGACCTCTTCCCAGTTCTTCTGCAATAGCAAATTTGTTATACAGATTCTTTGCATCAGAGTGCTGGGCTTTGCTTTTGGGAACGTGCCCCGTATCGTCAACCTCCCTGTCATAGAGAAGAACTCTGGATTTGTCCTCCTTTGTCATGACGGGTCCGCTGGTCTCAGACGGCGCACTCTGTCCAAACTTGTTCTCAGCGATGACTCTAAACTGATAGCTTGTTCCTCCAAAGAGATTGATAACAGTGTAGCGGGTGTCACGAGATTGAGCAACACGCTCCCATCGCTCAGCCGTGGTGGGGCACTTTTCAATAACGTAATTGATCACCCTGCTGCCACCATCATTTGCTGGGGCAACCCAGTTAAGTGCGACAGAGTCTCGAGAGACATCGCTGGCTTTTAAACCACGTGGAGGATCAGGCACATCTGCCACATCCAGCTCAACCGTCTGCTGGTCAATTCCAAATCTGTTTTTAGCACAGACAATGTAGAATCCGGCATCCTTCTTCTCCACGCCGTTGGGGAACACCAAAGAGGTGAACGATCGCGTGACAATGACCTGGTAGTGGCCATTGCTGTCGATAAGATCTTGTCCCTTCTGCCATGTGATAACAGGATCTGGCTTGCCACCAAAGGGTATCTTGATATTGACCATTTCCCCACGCAGGGCGGGAATTGCTTCTTTGTCCTTCAGGTTCTTGGGAAGGTGGATCTTTGCAGGAACTGATAACAGAGAAAACATGTCATTGTTGAGAGAACAGCTGTTGTTTCGAAGACTGTTTTGTTTCACATGTACGATATATTGTCTATTATGCAAGATATACTTACTTTCAACATCCAGAGAGACGGTCGCACAAATGGAACCTCCTTGGTTGGTGGCTCTGATCTGGTACACAGTAGAGTCTTCCTCGTCAGCCTCAATGACGACCAGTTGGTGGTAACCTCCCTTGAATTCTTGAATCTTGATCTTCTTTCCATCCGAATGGGTCTCCTTTCCTCGTCTGAACCATTTGATCACTGGTTTTGGCTGACCTGTGATCTTGCAGACAAGTGTAGCATTGCTCTTGTGTTTGACACTCAGGTTCCTCAGCTCCTCCTTGAAGGCGGGCGCCCGAACATCAATGGCCGTTGCGGGAACAATGCAAGCGCTTTCCTCACTGTAGTCACTTTGTCCTCCAAGGTTTTCACACTTCACCCGGAATACGTGTTCGATGCCCTCTAACAAGCGTTTGACAGAAAAGACTGTCTGTTTGATCTCATCTGTAGTCACGGGCGTCCATTCACCCCATTCCTTCTTATCCTTCTTTTGCTTTTTCTCAAGGCAATAGCTCTTGATTTTGGAGCCGCCGTCACTGAGTGGAGGCTTCCAGGAAACCACACAGGAGTCCTTGGTGATTCCAGAAACAACAATTGCCTGAGGCGGTGATGGTTTCTCTGTGGACAAGAAATGCTTTGTCAATATAACAGGTAACATTTTGTCTGATTTTGTTGAGTATTATCTTGTGGATTGAACAAACCCAGTTGGCTCTTAATGAGGATCGGTGTGCCGAGTTCAAGTGGCTCGCTGTTGCCATAGCGATTCTGGGCATATATGCGGAAAAAGTATCCAGAGCTGTCGGTAAGGTTGGGTATGCGACAGGATGTGCCGTTGATGGACGATGACACCAATTCCCACTCGCTTCCTTCCTTGTCCTCGCGCTTCTCCACAATGTAGTTGGTAATCAGGCAGCCGCCGTCATCCTTGGGAGGCTTCCAGCTGATGATGACCGAGTTCTTCAGAAGGGCCTCCAGAACGATGGGACCCTGAGGGACATCAGGTTTGTCTGCAAACAAAGGGTTTGACGTGTACACTAATTAATATGACTTCCACAAAGGCAAACCTAGCGCTCGCCCACTGAGGCATGACGACAAAACATACCATAGATTTCAACATTGAACGCGGTGTCGGCCCTGCCAAAGTGGTTGTGCAGTCGGATCCTGTATTTTCCTCCATGTATTCTGCGCTGCACATTCTTGACAATGAGGTGGGTATAATGCTCTGTGGTCTCGATACTGATGTCCTCTGAGTTCTCCAGGGTCTTGGCTTCTTGCAGCCACATAATCTTTGGCACCGGACGCCCAATGTACACAGCGTGGATGCGCAGGGTTGTTCCCAGGCCAGCGTAGTAGGTGCTCTTCAATGGGTAGTCGGAGTGGAAGGATGGAGCAGCTTCCAGTACGAGAACTCCTGTGTTTTCCGCTTCTCCGGCATCGTTGGTAGCCTTACAGGTGTAATCTCCCTCATCTTCTTGTTGGTCAGTCATGATGGAAAGGGAGTGGTTGCGGCCATCAGAGCTCATCTCGTATTTGCGGGACTGGACAATCTCCTTGCCCGCGTGGTACCACCTGATCTCAGGAACAGGCCGGCCAATGATCTGGCACTTCATTACAGCAGGCTGTCCCAGCTTCTCTGTGACTTCATCCATGTCCTTCCTCAGACTTGGTTTTGTTTCAACTATATCAATTGCAAGCAGAGAAATACATGTGCCAAATGTTAACAGGTGACTCATTGTTTTGTGCCAACTTTCATATCAACTGTCTGGGTACGCACCACTCAGTTTAGTCTTGATGCACGTCGCTGTCCGCCGGGGTCTGCTTATTCCAGTCTCATTCTCAGCAAAGACTCTGAACTCATACTCAGTAGCTTCAGCCAGACCACGCATGGTGAACTCCTGTTCTTTTAGCCTCTCCTTGTTGGATTTCTTCCAGGTGCTTTCAGTGGACTTCCTGTATTCCACCCAATAACCCAGGACCTCTTTCCCACCATCACACTGTGGAGTTTGCCAGCGAATGGTGATCAAGTTTTTAGTCACGGTCGTTGTATCAATTTCACCTGGCTGGCTTGGCTTATCTGCAAGGTACAAACAAGCAAAACAAAGTCAGATGCCTTCATCAAAAGGGAGTGATAGAGACAAGTTATATTTTTTTGTACAAATTGGAGGACATGTCTTGGAGGAAGAGTGACTAATTGGTTGATCATCCAATTTTTGCTTCTGACTTCACTCAAATATAATGACTCACCGAATGGATCTTTGCACGTGACGGAGTCTGACACAGGTCCAGCCTCACTCGCGCCAATGTCATTGGCAGCAAAAGTGCGGAAGTGATAGTCTGCGTTTGCTTTTAGTCCAGACAGGGTAAACATAGTGGAGGGAATCCTGGTGGGATGACGAGACCATTGCTCCGCGGACACCTCCTTGTACTCAATGAAGTATCCTGTGATGCAAGAGCCTCCGTCATGCTTTGGCCTGGACCATGCCAGTGCCACAGAGCTTTTGGTGACATCCATGATTTCTGGTGGTGTGCTGGAAGGCTCCGGTGGACCTGTTTTGCAAACGAGAGTTTCCCGGCTCATCAAAGGCTGGTGAGTGAATTCTGCCACATGACGGGGAAAACAAGAATACTTACAAAGCGGAGTCTTGGGCACCAGCGGTTGCTCCGACTTGAGAGATGGACCGATACCAAAAGCGTTCTCAGCAGTAACCTTAAAGTGATACTCTGTTCCTTCATTTAGGCCCTTGACAACCAATTGATTATCAGTCACCCTGCTGTCCACAGTGTACCACGCATTTCTGGTAACCTCTCTTCTTTCAACGATGTAACCGAGTATCTGTGCACCGCCGTCATCGGTGGGCACTTTCCAGGACATCTTAACAGAATTGGCCTGGATTTCCTCAAACGTTAAGGGTCCTTCTGGAGCACTTGGACGGCCAATGACATTGACCTTGATTTGGGCCTTCTTCTTGCCAACTCTATTTTCCATAAGAAGCTCATACACACCAGAGTCACTCCTCTCGGCTCCTTTAATCACCAGTTCACTGGTGTCTTCCGTGTAAGCGTACATGGCCTTGGCCGACACTGCCCCGCTGCCCTTTGACCATGAGCAGGTCGGGTGCGGTTTACCCTTGATGGGGAGAGAGAGCCGGACCACTCCACCGTGACGGACTACGTACACATCTTTGTATTTCAGCTCAAGCTCACAATCGGGAGATTCTGTCGAACCAAAGTGCAGAAATGCAACAGTTACTTTTCATTGTACTTGCATAACAACAACACATTGGCTGCACTTTTTGCACACATTCTTGTGTGTGCTTACCTAACATCTCTATGATGGTGACAATTCCAGGAACTTCGGCAGGCTCGCCAGAGCCGCCTGCATTGCAGGCCAGTACTCGGAATTTGAACTCCTCTCCTTGTGGCATGTTGGTCAGTGTGTACTCGCAGATCAGAGAGGGCGTGGTGTTGCATTTGAGCCAAGCCACGGTGCCCACCTTCTGCATCTCAATGAGGTAGCCGTCCACTCTCGCATCTCCCTCATCATCGGGGGGACTCCAAGCCAGTGATACAGACGACTTGGTGGTTTCTGTGATCCGAGGGTTCTGCGGGCAACCAGGTGGATCTGACCAGGACAGAAATATATTTCAGTTTTCATGGATCCCACTGTTTTTGTGAAACCAATAAAACAATTTTTTATACTTAACAAAATACAAAAACATATTTAATTTGGGGGTTTTTGGCCTCTCACCGATGGGATCTGATGCCACAGCTGGTTTGGAAGGCAAACTTGGTTTGCTTAGTCCGCGGGCATTGATAGCAATGATTCTGTGCTCGTACTCCAGGCCTTCAATTAGCTCTGTCGAGCGGTATCTATTCATGGTGACGGGATTCTTGTTGGCACGCACCCATCTGTCAGACCTGACTTCTTTGCGCTCAATGATATAACCAGAGACCTCCAGCCCACCATCCTCTTCTGGTGGGTTCCAGGCAACAGTCATGCCGTCACGCGAAACATCGAAAACGGTCGGTCGGCCAGGAGATCCAGACACATCTGTGAAGGAGGCAGAGCGTGTTAGCCTTGTGTCAATGACCACATGTGTTTATGGGAAGAAACAAAACAGCTGTTACTTGTCAAGCTCCGGCAGGTGACAATCTCAGACTGCAAGAATTCTCCGGTGCCGTAGCGATTCACAGCAGCCGCACGGAAGACGTACTCATCTCCCTCAATCAGGTTCTCAAATTTGAAGGTAGGTCGGCTGACCGAGTCAGAAACCGGCACCCAGCCTGGTCTGTGGGCATCTCGTTGCTCCACCACATAGCCGGTGACGGGAGCTCCACCGTCCCTGTCTGGAGGATCCCAGCTACTGGTGACTGTGGTGGCGTCAATCTCATCAAATCTGATTGATCCTTTTGGTTCATCAGGCTTGGCTAAGGGCAAATGCAAAAAAAACAACTTTCAAACCACACTTCTTTTGTTGCATAAAATCTGGTTCAATGTCATCCATTTTCAGAGGTGGGGAGTAACGCGCTACATACAAGTAACTTTTGGGATAAATTGTACTTGCCAGAGTAGTTTTGACGCAACATGCTTTTATTGGCGTAAATTTGTTTTGACGAACAGGTACTTTTTAGCTGCTTCCGTTTTTTGGTCAGCAAGACTTTTTGCTCGGACACCAACCGAACACAGCAAGGCAGCACATGAGCGCGTTCCAATTGGATATTGTACTCTTACTTGAGTTCAATTTTGGCTAC
Source organism: Leptonotus elevatus (assembly GCF_054856555.1). Lineage (NCBI taxonomy): Eukaryota > Metazoa > Chordata > Actinopteri > Syngnathiformes > Syngnathidae > Leptonotus > Leptonotus elevatus. The sequence continues at coordinate 23,694,095 of NC_141250.1, forward strand.
TCTACCCACCTCTGTCCATATTTCAACTTGATATATCTTAAAAAAATCAAACATGATGGCCATCTGCGGGGGTTTCCTTACAGAGAATGACGGCCTTGATGACCTCGGTGGTAACACCAACAGTGTTCTTCAACTCCAGAGTGTAGTTTCCGGTGTCGTCAATGGTTGTGTCGGAAACGGTTAGTTTGGAAAACTTGCCAGTGCTCTGGATCTTGACACGGTCTGTGATTTTGATCCTATTGTCACCAAAGAACCAGAAGCAAGACGGGGGAGGCCTGCCAATGATTGGTAGGTTCAGCTCCAGTGTTTTTCCGGCCAGAACGTTGATGGTTTTCTGGGGAAGGCTGGTGAAATCCACTTCAGGCATCACTAAAAGATTTTTTTTTTTGAAAAGGTTAAAAAAAAATAAAGGTTAATCACGCTGGACCCTTAAGCGAGTGAGAAAAAAATGCTCTGACTGACTGTGCTTCTCACCTCTTTGTTCTTGTACAGTCACAGGTGTCACAAGCTCCTTTGCTTCGCTGGCACCTCGACTGTTGATGGCTTTGATTCTGAACAAGTACTGCTCTTTCTCATTCAGCTTCTCAATGGTGTGTTCAAAGTCAGTTAGCTTGAGGGAGGCCACTTTCATCCACTTTTCAGTACCAAACTTGCAGGCCTCTACCATGTAACCGGTCAGCCTGCCGCCTCCGTCATGCTCAGGCTTCTCCCAGCCCAACGAAACGGTGCTCTTGGTGACGTCGATCACCTCCAATTTGCGCGGCGGCTGAGGCACCTCGCAAACCAGGATGACGTCGGATGTCTCACGAGGCTCACCGACACCGTAAATGTTTTCAGGTAGGACTCGGAAGTAGTACAGCATGCTCTCTATCAGGCCATCAATCTTAAAGGATGTCTTGCTGCACTTGGAAGTCACCGTTTTGTAGGCTCTCATGGAGGCCTCGCGCCTCTCAATAATATAATTATTGACAGGAGCGCCGCCGTCCACCGTCGGGGCATCCCAAGAGATGGTGGCTTGCTCTTTGGTCAGTTCCTTGATCTTGATTGGTCCCGTTGGTCCCGGTGTGTCTACAATGACAAAAGTTTACGCTTTAGATACAGCTCTCCTAAATACTCAAAATAATAATGTATAGTGTTTTTGTTTGTTTTTTTATAACATGAACTCATGATATGGTTGTCCGCTTACCATAGACTTTGACCAGAATATAGACTTCCCGTTTCCCAGCAGAGTTCTCAGCCACCAGCGTGTATTTTCCAGCATCATATCGGTGGACCTTATCAATGATGAGTGTGGTTGACTTGTTGGTGACCTCTATGAAGCCTCGGTTGTTAAGGTCAACACCTGGCTTGCTCCAAGTGATTGTTGGAGCAGGACGGCCAGTAATATTTACAAAGAGGCGCAGAGAACCGCCGGCACGCAGGCAGATGGTTTTCTTCAAGTCATCGTGGAGCTCCAAGTCTGGAGTTTCTATTGGGCCAAAGTAATGAAGAATTAGGGTGTTGAGTTGCGTTGCATGGGCAAAAAGCGCCACACCTAATATTACTCTAAACTCTACTGGCTTGCAAATTTGCCAAGTTGAATGTTTTCTTTCTTCCTGAGCTTTACAGAAAATGATATGATTAAGAAGATTGAATGGGCAACATACCAATTCTCTCCACTGGCTCCGTTTCAGCACAGTGCTCACTGAAGTCTCCAGTGCCATTGATGTTGATGCCGGCTACTCTGAAGCGATACTTCTTGCCTGGGCAAAGTCCGGTCACCGTATGTTCTGAAGTACGCAGTGTCTTCTCATGGGCCTTTATCCACTCCTCTGTTCCCGCTTCCTGCATTTCCAGTAAGTAGCCCAGCACATCAGCTCCTCCATCCTCCACAGGGCGAGACCAAGCCAAGGTAATGCTGTCAGCATGGGTGTCAGTGATACGAGGTACAGAGGGCGGAGAGGGGGTGCCTAAGACGGGAGAAGATCAAGCTTAAAAACAGCCATCGGTGGTCAAGATTGGTTAGATGCAAAACTAGCCTGTCACCAATTAAATGAATTCACCAATCTATTAATGTTTGGTGGGGTACTGGGAACAAAGTGGACTTACATGTTGGCTCTCTGCAGACAACATACAGAGAGACATCACTCGGTTCGCCCTCTCCAGCCTTGTTGATGGCCGTCACCCTGAACTGGTATATGTTGCCTTGGGTCAAACCGGACACCTTCAGTGTCGTGTCGAGGTGTGCTCCACTCCGGTTCACCTTCACCCAGCGGGCACTCTTCTTTTCCCGCCTCTCAACCAGATAGTGGACCAACGGACTGCCACCATCGCTCTCCGGCTTCAGCCACTCAATAGTCGCAAAGTCCTTTCCAGACACCAGGATCTCAGGTGCACCAGGTGGAGTTGGCACAGCTGTAAGAAGACGTTCTTAAGGTTGAAATCAACAACTACAGCAGGCTGATGTTATCATCAGGGGTGGATATCAACATTTTGACATAGTTCTCATTTTGACAACCCAGAGGTTGTTGTTTGGTGCCCAATCAAACAACCTCACGGATGAACTTGGATTTATGGCACCTCTGGGCAGGGTTTATCGTTTATCGTTAATGTCTAGAGATGTAATTTTAGTACAAATGAATACACTTTTTTTTTTTTACAACATACTTATACCGGAGCGAGTCATTGACAGCTTATTAAAACCATACCATTTACTGTTTTATAAAAATACATTAAATTCTTATATATTTTTGTGGGGGGGCGCCACGGACCGCGTAAGGACATATTTTGTATCGGCAGCGACACGGCGATAACCGTCAAAGCTGGAGGCTCTCTTGCACACGTTCAGCTAACCCTTTAAGCTAGTCAAGTCAGCCGCCACGTTTGTTGATAGGATTCTATGCAATGCACTGTGAGGTTTAATTAGAAAATAAAATCCGAACGAGTAATACTGTACATGGATAGCAATGTCTTATCTGGCCTTTATTTGGAAGTTTTTCCTGGTTGAAGCGGCTGATTTGACTTGTCGAAGTTGGCCTGACCTACCCTTTATTGTCCAAAAGTGCACAGACAGACTTTGAACTGGAGCAATATTTCAATTTCCACTGCTCATGCGCACTGGGGCACCGCTTATTTGCAACCCTGGTTATAATAACGATAATTGCTGGAGGGCAAGGCAATGGTATATCGGAATGTGGAGTTACAGTCACATAGTTGGGTCAAGATTACAACCCAAAGCACCAATTATTTATGTTTGGGAAAATCATTAGCAATAACTTCCACTGCAGATTACATTATAAAAGTAAAGTATATCACACACATTTGACAACGGTTGGACGAGTAAACTCACTGAAAGTGTTTCTGGCGACCATGGGCTCTGAGACAAGGGGGACTCCAGGGCCATATTTGTTGAGTCCCCGGACTCTGAATATGTATTCTGTGTTCTTGAAAAGCCCGGTTATGTTGCAGGTCAGCTCCTTGCACTCGGCGTGCATGAAAACCCAGTGCAGTCTGTTGGTGTCTCTCCTCTCCACGAGGTAGTGGGACACCTCATCACCGCCATCCTCCAAAGGAGGCTTCCAGTTCAGAGTGCACGACTCCTCTGTTATCTTGCTGATCTCGATGCTGCCTTCACACACTCCCGGGGTGTCTAGAAACATGCGATATTGTCTTGTTAGTCGTCTTCTATTCTAATACGGATTTTGATTTCCAATAGAATGCACGTCTACTCACCAAGTACTTTGACATTGACTTCAGCAGTCTTTGTTCCACTCAGATTCCTCACAGTAAGAATGTACTTTCCGGTATCATCTCTGTCACAGAACTTGATGATGGCCATTGCCCGGTTGGGCGTGTATTGCAGGTGGTACTTCTCACATAACTCTAGTTCCCTGTTGCCCTTGGACCAGAACGCTTTGGGCTCAGGCCTGCCACCCACTGTGGCGTCCAGAACTAGATCTGACCTAGCTCTCACCATAACAACTTCAGATAGGAGTTTGCCGTCCAGCTGAGCCCTTGGAGGTTCTGTCGGAATATAAAAACACATTTACACTAGTTACATCTGAGCTGTCAGCCTGGGTATTTGGCACATGTGACATTTGGTCTTAGGGCCGGCATGGCTCAGTGGTAGAGTGGCAGTCTCACAACCCGAAGGTTCTTTGTTCAGTCCTCAACTTTGACCATGTGGTAGTGTCCTTGTGCAAGAAAGATACCGAACGCCAATTTGCTCCCAGTGGACTTGGCAGCGCCTTGCATGGCAGCAGCCTCCTATTAGTGCACGAATGTGTGTGTGATTGGGTAAATGGGAGCCTTTGTAAAGCCCATTGAACACCATTTGATGTAGATAAAGTGCACACCATTAACCGTATTCGATCACAAATAACTAAAGTAGCTTACCAAAGTCTGTCTTGCACTGCACAGAGCCGGTGGAAACTGATGGGGTGCTGAAGACTTGGTTGGCATTCTTGGCAATGACTCTGAACTCGTAGGGCTCTCCTTCTCCCAGGGCGGTCACAGTGTAGAAAGTGTCTGTCACGTTGGTGTAGTTACACTTGAGCCAGCGGCCTTCACCAGTCGGAGTGTATGGTTTACGTTCAATAATGTATCCTACAATTGGACTGCCACCGTCATTAAGCGGAGCCAACCATTTGAGCGACACTGTGGTCCTGGTTACATTTGTCACTTCTGGCTTACTTGGTGGATCTAAAAACACAGATGTCAACTTGTGTTAGTTAATAGGTGACCAACGCTTGCAGGACAAGCAATACTCACCAACAGGGTTTTGGGCGACTGCACCTTTGGAGGCTTCACTGGCCTTGCTCAGACCAGCACTGTTCATGGCATAAACTCGGAACTGGTACTCTAGACCTTCAACAAGGTCTTCCGCCTTATAAAAGGACTCAAAGCATGGGATCTTGTTTTCCCTCACCCAGAGAATATTATGCCTCTCTTTCTTCTCAATCCAGTAGCCAGTCACCTTGCTGCCGCCATCGTGATAGGGCTCCTCCCACTTCAAGGTCATTGTGTTGGCAGAGATATTAAAGACGGTTGGCCTTGTTGGGGGTCCAGGAGGTGCTACAATAGTCAAATGTGAAGTTTGTTAGTGATTCATGACTTTTATGATAAAAATTTGTCATTCAGATTTCGGAATTGTACTCACTGTAAGGATGCTCTGCAACGATGGTATCCGACTCAGTCGTTTTACTTACACCAAATCTGTTCTCGGCAGATACCCTGAAAGTGTATTGCATGTACTTAGTCAGATAACTGACGTGGAGAGACGTGCGCTTCACACTGGAGTTGATCAGCTGCCAGGCAGTGGAACCAGATTCACGCTTCTCCACTATGTAGTTGGTAATGTCAGTGCCGCCATCATCCTCTGGTGCATTCCAGCTAACGACACAGGATTCTGAGGTGATATTTGAAATTTCAACAGGCCCCGCTGGAGGATTGGGTCTACCGATAACATTGACATCAATAGTAAAGGTCTTGGTTCCGGCAACATTCTCCAGGGTCAGGTAGTATTTTCCACCATCACCCCTCATGGCATCCTTGACTGATATGCTGGTTCTGTCTTTAGTTACTTTAATGGAAACCCTTTCAGAGTTCTTTAGCCTCATCTCCATCAGCCTCCAGGCTACCTTGGGAGCAGGTCTCCCGCTAATAGGAACATCAATTGTAAAGATGCCACCCGATGTGCATGTGATCAGCTGATTGGTGATCTCACTGAGATCAGCTGATGGTTCAATGTGAGGCTCTTTGACCAACACTGGGGCTGGAGTTCCCCTGGGGCTGCTGTGGCCGGACTCATTCTTAGCTTTCACACGGAAGTGATACTCATCACCCTTGTTGAGCTTTTCGACCGTGTAAGAGAGGTTCTTGGTGTTGCCAACCACGAACCATTTATCCGTCCCCCTGGGCCTGGCCTCGATGACATAGCACTGGATACGGCTTCCGCCATCGTGCTCTGGCTTCAGCCAGCTCAGTGACACCGAGCTGTCTGTTGTGTCCACAATGTCCATTCTCTTTGGCGGTGCTGGCTCGGCAGTGGCAATGACAGGCTCTGTCGTCTCCAAGACCTCACCGACACCATGCTGGTTCTCTGCAGATACCCTGAAGAAGTATGGCACTCCCTCCAGGAGGTCCTGGATTTTCATCATATTCTGAGTGCATTTGCCTCCAGACTGTTGCCAAGTGCGACGGGTTGCCTCATGCCTCTCGACAAGATAGTGGTGGATTTGCGCTCCGCCATCATTAAGCGGAGGCTGCCATGCAAGCGTGACTGAGCCTCTGGACACCTGTTGGAAGACTAAAGCCTGAGGAGCTCCAGGCGTGTCCATGACATTCACCGTGAAAGTCATGGCCTTGCTACCACTACTGTTCTCCAAGTTCACAGTGTATTTGCCCGAATCGTTTCGAGAGCACTTTTCAATATGTAGAGTACTTTTGCCCTCTGCAGTTGTGACCTCTGACATCACACCGAGTTCTCCTTCTTCTTTCAACCAGGTAGCAACAGGGACAGGCTTCCCCCTGAATTGGACACTTAATTTCACTGAACCTCCAGCCTTGACAATATGCGTTTGCTTGAAGGTGACATCAATATCCATCTGTGGTGGTGTGAGTCTGTCAATGGCCTGAGCCGGTTCGAGAGTTGCCATATCCTCACCTCGTCCGACTTGATTTACGGCGGCAACACGGAACTTGTACTCAACCCCAGTGTGTAGACCAGTGACTGTGTACTCTGTTTTAGCCACCAGCTCTTCATTTACTCTATTCCAGTCAAGTTCATCGCCCTTAACCATCTCCACGATGTAGCCCAAGATGTCAGAACCTCCGTCATCTGCAGGCTTGGTCCATTCCAGACTGATAGAGGTATTTGTGGAGTCGGACACACAGACCACAGATGGAGCACAGGGGATATCCTTTGGCTCAACAGCTTTAATGGGCAAAGAGATATTGCTGGGAGCGCCGATTCCGGCATCATTCACAGCCGTGACCCGGAACTCATACTCCATATCCTCAGTGAGATGAGAAACCTTGTGAGCACATTCAGTGATGGGTTTCTTTGAAAGCACTTTGTAGAACCGGACAGTCTTCTTCTCTCGTTTTTCCAGAATGTAGTACTGAATGGGGTTTCCGCCATCAGATGTTGGAGGAGTCCAGGCCAAAGTTATGCTTTCCCCCGTGACCTCGGTGGCATCTGGAGTGCCTGGAGAATCGGGGGTAGCTGGGAAGAAATTGTGAATGGAAAAGTTGTGAAGACCCCAAAAAATATATATAATTTCGGCAAATGAAAATTTTCAATCTCTTGACTTACTGTATTGCAACTGTGCAATAATAGGGCAGGATTCCAACGGTCTGCCAACACCAAACTTGTTGACAGCTGAGACTCTGAACTGGTACTCATTGATCTTAACGAGTTTGGCTGCAGTGAACGTGCACTCGTGACAGTCATCTGACACTAACGCCCAAGAGATCTTGGATGTTTCGCGCTTCTCAATGATATAATGTGAAATTTCTGAGCAGCCATTGTTCTCTGGTGGATTCCAGGACAGAGTGCATCTGCCCTCTGAGATGTTGCTAAACGTGATGGGTCCTACTGGTTCTCCAGGTGTGTCTGCGTCACAAAACAATTACAGTCAAGTTAGAAGCAGTAATTGATTTGTAAAAAAATATATCCTGTAATAGACCGCGACAACTGCACACCTTGTACTTGTACCAGAAGAGCCTCCTTTTTGCTGCCTGATCCATTAGTCGCTTCAACGGTGTAGAGACCGCGGTGAGTACGGTCAGCATCTCTGATGAAAAGAGTGCTGTATCCAGGAACAGTGATAATATCCATCATCTTTTTTGTGATTTCCACGCCGTCTCTGTACCAGACCACCTTGGGAACGGGCCGTCCAGTGATGGCCACCTTCACCCTAATGTTGTCACCCGCTTTGACAGTCAAGCCTTCAAAATACTCGGGGCCAAATTCGATGCGAGGGGAAGCTGGTTTGGAAGAAAAGGCAATAAGTAAATTGCTAACCATTTGATCTCCTACTCTGGGCTATTGCTGGCTTATCTTCACTTACCATTCTCGCTTCTAACCACAATCAAACCAGATGAGTTGGACGGGGGGCTGACGACACCAAAGGCATTTCTGGCAATCACCCTAAACTCGTAGCGCTCATTCATTGTCAAACCAGTCACAGTGTGCTGGCAGTCGTGGAAATCAGTCAAGTTGGCCTTGAACCAACGACCCTCGCCCTGTCGCTTCTCAATGTTGTAAGCAGTAATCTTGCTACCTCCGTCACGTTTAGGTGCATCCCACTTCAGCGTGATCGAGTCACTAGTCACGTCAGTGTAGTCGGGCTGGCCTGGAGGATCTGAAAGACGGAAGTCACGTTTAGAATTTGTCTTGTAAAAGAGTTTATGAGTTTATTAATACTCATTGAAAAATGTGTAAGCCTATGGACAAAGTTGGAACTCACCAACAGGACTGACAGCCATGATGGGCTTGCTCTCTTCACTCATTCGGCTGCAGCCAGCATCGTTCTGTGCGTACACTCTGAACGAGTACTTGAGGCCTTCAATGAGACCCAGGACCCTGTAATCAGTTTCTTTGATGAGCACCACGTTCACCTTCTGCCACATGATGCTGTTCTTTTCCCTCTTCTCCACATGGAAGCCCTGGATGGGGGTACCTCCGTCATAGATGGGCTTCTCCCACTGGATTGTCATGCCATCATTGGTGATGTTATACACCACAGGCCTGCCTGGTGGGCCTGGGGGCCTGAACTGGTGCTTGGCAATTACTATCTGAGAGACCAGGGGTTCACTGACACCATACCTGTTCTCTGCACACACTCTGAACTGATACTGGACTTCCTTGACCAAATTGGCCACTCTGAACTGAGTTGCCTCCACTCTGGAACAAGCCATCTTCCAGTCAGGCTGCGAGGTGTCACGCTTCTCTACAGTATAGCAGTTGATGTCTCCACCGCCGTCATCGTTGGGCTCATCCCAGGAGATCATGATGCTTTCTGCTCTTACTTCATCGAGGCGGATGGGTCCAAGGGGCTTCGATGGGGGTCCGAGGGTAATGACATGGATATGGAAGGACTTTCTGTTGATGTTGTTGTCAAGAGTAAGTGTGAATTTACCCTCATTCTCTTTCTTCACATTCTTGATCATTAGTGTGGCTTTGGTGTCTGTTTTCTTGAAGCGGATTTGATCGCTTTCCTTCAGAGGAAGGTTGTCCTTCAGCCACAAGACCGATGGTTTAGGTTTACCTCTGTATGGCAGCTCAATATGGACATTGTGACCTAAGCGAACGCAGATTCTTCCATCTGGGTAGTCTGCAAGGCTCGCCTCGGGTGTTATAACATAGTCAATGACCTTGATCGGCCCTATTTTCACAAAGTCACCCTGACCTTTCTCATTTCGAGCAGCGACTCTGAACATCACGTCGGAGCGCTCCTTTAGTTTTTTTACCTCAAACTCACAGTGTCGACTCGTTCCTCCCAGTGTCCAGTCCTCACCTGCGGCTTTCTTTTCAATGATGTAGTCAGAGATTATGCTGCCGCCATCGTAATCAGGCTTAAGCCACAGCAGTGTGACAGAGGTCTTAGAGGAATCCTTCATAGAAACTTCTTTGACTGGTCCGGGAGTCTCTGTAGCCTTCACCGGTTCAAGTGTTTCGCATGGTTCACCAACACCATTCTCATTCTCTGCTAGTACACGGAAAAAGTAAGATGCCTTTTCAGAGAGATCTTCAATCGTGTAGGTTGTGTCCGTGCATTTGCTTGTTACTGCAGAGTACGTTCTCTTTGAAGAGTCCCTCTTTTCAACAATGTAGTTGGTGATTTCAGCACCGCCATCGAGGAGTGGGGTCTCCCAGCAAAGGGTGACTTTTCCACGGGTTACGTCTTTCAGTGTCAGGTTCCTGCATTGAGCTGGAGAGTCCTGGACCTTGACGGACAAGGTTAGTGTCTTGGGCTCTCCTACACCATTGTCAATCTTGACCGTATATTTTCCCGTGTCGAGCTTGGTGACTTCACGCATAACAAGGACTGCGGTCGTGTCTGACTGGTGGAATTCATAAGAGGGGTTGTTGTGAATGCATAGATCTCCTTTGCTCCAGGAAGCCTCGGGAGACGGTCGACCCTTCAGAGGAACAGAGAGCTCCACATCCTTGCCGGCCTTTACAATGTAGTGAGTTCTCATGGCAACATCTGAGTCAATCTGGGCTTCCTCTGTGAAAATTATGTTTCGGTCATTTCAAACAAAACAAAACAAAAGGAAGGAAGTTGTTCCTCAAGTCTGCAAAGTTGCTTACCCAGGATATCTTTAGCCTGTACAGGCTCAGTTATCTGCAGAGGTTCTCCACGGCCGGCGCAGTTGACAGCAGAAACTCGGAAGAAGTAGTTAGTGTCTGGCTTTAAGTCATGTACGGTGTATTCGGTCATCTTAACCTCTCCCTTTGAAGTAACCATTGCCCAATCTTCCTCTCCCTCCACAAGTTTCTCTACCATGTAGCTGGTCACCCCACTGCCTCCATCCCACTCTGGCTTGGACCAGCGCAATGTGATAGAGGTCTTTGTGGAATCCATCACCTTCAGCTTGCAAGGCTCATCTGGAGCATCTGAAAGTCAAATGAATGTATGGGCACAGGCATTCCCTGATTCTTATTTTGGAAGCAGGGTCTTTGATCACTTACCAATAGGATCTGCGGCCTTATAAAAGTCGGATACACCAGAGAAGGGTCCTTCTCCGGCCTTGTTAATGGCACAGACACGATACTGGTACTCATTTCCTTCGTTTAGATGGTAAACAGTCTGTTTGTTGTCAGAAATGGGGTCTTTGTAAACTCTGATCCAGCGCAAACTCTTCTTGTCACGCCTCTCCAGGTAGTAGCCAGTAACTGTGCTACCCCCATCCACACCTGGGCTTTCCCATTCTACCACCATGGTAGTCTTGGTGATGATGTTCACCTCGGGAGTATGTGGCTGACCCGGAGTTACTGATGGAAACGCACAAACAACAGATGTGTAATGCGTTTGTTTCTTGTGATTGGGGACACAGGAGAACAAACAGGAGCCATACAGTTGCTTGATTATGGAACCGAAAGTGAAAATAAGCTTACCAAAAGCATTCTTTGCAACAACAGCCTCGGATTCCAGTGGCACTCCCACGCCAAACTTGTTAACAGCCATGACGCGGAACACATATTCATTTCCTCGCACCAGTTTGCCGACAGAGATGTACGCCTGCTCGTGCCGCTCTGAGACTGTCGACCAGACCACTCTGCTGGTTTCACGCCTCTCGACAACGTAGTGCGTCACCTCAGAACCTCCATTGTCAGCCTCACATACAGGCTCCCAACGGAAGGTTATTCTGTCTGCTGTAACGAGGGTGAAATTAATGCTGCCGGCTGGGGGTCCGGGTTTGTCTAAGGAGGGATGAAAAGGAAGCATGATTTAACAAAAAGCACTGAGGGATGAGAGGAAAATTTTCAAACGTGAAAAAAGAATGCAACATTGTCAAAATACCAAGGATTTCAACCGCAATTGTGGCACTTGCTGAGCCCAAGATATTTTTTATCTTGATCTCATACGAGCCGGTGTGTTGGCGGGTCGCATCCTTGATCAGAATGGCTGACGAGTCGGTTGTGCTTTCCACACACAAGGAAGAAGAAGCTACAAGTTCCTTTCCATTTTTCAGCCACTCGATGCTTGGCTGAGGTTTGGCGATGATTCCTACTCCGATTTTAACTGAAGTTCCAGCTTTGTACTGAACCACGTCCAAATACTCTGGAGGAAGGTCTATGGCTGGAGCACCTACCCAACAAAAAATATTGATAACATTTTAAATGTGTATTTTTTTCTTTACACATTTCTAATCACAGTGATATGAGAAGGAATGAAAATGAGCACTCACCACATGCATCAATACAAGCGACTGGGCCGGCAATAAGAGAAGGGTTACTGACAGAGCCGACAGCATTCTTTGCATAGACCCTGAACTCATAAGACTCGTCCTGGTTCAGCGCAGACACTGTGAAGCCCATCTCAAGGATATTTGTGAAGTTTGCCTTCACCCATCTGCCACTGGCTGCTTCCCTCCTCTCCACACTATAGCCGGTGATCTTGCTTCCGCCATCGTACGGTGGCCTCTGCCATGACAGGCTGACTGAGTTCTTTGTGACTTCGGTGACATGGACGTTTGCAGGAGGCTCTGTCATAGAGAAGTCAGAAGACGTGACAAATGATATTGGCGTACAGGGAAGGGCCGACTATATGAATGATAATAAACTTACCACATGCGTCAATAGCCAGCACCTCTTCAGACGTCTTACTTATCTTTCCGATACCAGCAGCATTTTCAGCTGCCACCTTGAATTCATAGATGAGACCTGGGCAGATGTTGGTGACCCGGAACTGGTTTCCTTGTATTGCTGTTTTATTCATCTTTTGCCAGAGAATACTGCTCCTTTCCTTCATCTGAAGATGATATCCGGTCACGGGACTCCCGCCGTCACTTACCGGTTCGTTCCAGCATACAGTCAGGTTATCTCTACACACGAAACTAATCCAAGGGGTGGATGGGGGTCCAGGGAAAGCTGGAATAAAAAGGATATTGGTTAATGGTACATTTGAAAAGTTAATTGGTTAACTGTAATAAAACTATGAGGTCCTATTGACTTACTGAATGGAAGCTTGATCATAACTGGCTTGCTGTCAATGTAGTCGCTGACGCCATAGCGGTTCTGAGCCTTAATTCTGAACTGATACTCCTCCCCCTTGGTCAGCTTCATTACCTTGATTTCGCTTCTCGCAATGTTAGTTGACACCTCTGCCCAGGTAGGAGTGCTAGTTTGCCGTTTCATGATGACATAATTGGTGACGGGGCTGCCTCCATCGTATTCTGGAGGAGCCCATTTCAAGTACACTGTAGTCTCTCCAACTTCTCCAATCTCCACAGGTCCAACAGGGGGTCCAGGTCTATCCAGTACAATGAAGTTCATGAATATCTTGGTAGCACCACCGGGGTTTGAGGCGGTTACTTCGTATTTTCCAGCATCGCTTGCCATGCTTTCATTCAGTGTGATAGTTAAGCTGTCAGGAGTGACTTCGGTCAATAGTCTTTTAGATCCCTTGATGACAACATTGTTCTTGGACAGAGTCACTTTCGGCATTGGCTTGCCAGTAAGTGGAATATCAAAGGTAAGGTTGGATCCAGCTCTTACATAAACCGTATTCCTGGGGTAGTTCTTCAGATCAAACTCTGGAGCCTCTGTTGAAATTCAAGCAAAACTATGATGAACAATGCAAAGTACACTTAAAGAAGACAGAGTACTGAAAGCAAACAAGCGCTCCTTCTATGGCAAATCTTTTGTGTTACATACAATATATACTGGAGTTGCAGCAGTGTACATTTGGGTGCTGCAGTATTCATACATTCGCAGATATGTAAGAAAAATTACCTTGAAGTTCCTTGACGATAACCGGTACGATCATCTCTTTTGGTTCACTTAGTCCAGCATGGTTCTCAGCTCGCACTCTGAAGAAGTACTCTGCGCCTTCCCTAAGGCTTTTTATGGTGTGGCTCATGGTCCTCACTGTGGCACACTTGACCCATTTGGTCTGTCCCTTCTCCAGAGCATCAATGAGGTAAGCTTTCACTCTACTACCACCGTCGTACTCGGGACGTGTCCAGGCAATCATCACACTGTCTTTAGTGACATTTGCAACTCCGAGTTTCATGGGGATGCTTGGCACCTCTGTGACACAAAATGGGATCATTGAATTAGTTCCTTTTGCGAACACAATGAAATGAAACGCGATCTGACTGAACCTTACCTGTAATCTTTGTGCCAGCTTTTGCTTCCTGTGGTACTCCAACTCCATGTTCGTTCTCTCCGATAACTCTGAAGTAATAGATGGCTCCTTCCAGCAGGTCTTCCACTTTGTACGTCAATGCATGGCAGTTAGTCGTGACAGAAACCCAGGCCTTTTTACTGGCCTCGCGCTTTTCAACATGGTAGGCCTTCACTGCATCGCCACCATCGTTCTCAGGCGCTTGCCAAGTGAGGGTTGCGGAGTCCCTGGTTACTGCTGAAACTTTGACATTGATTGGGGGCCCGGGAGAGTCAAGCACCTTGACAACTAAGGGTAATGTTGCTTTTCCTAATGGAGATTCAATACTGACACAGTATTCCCCAGAGTCATTTCTTGTTGACTTTTCGATGGTCAGTGACGTGCTGGATTTTGTTGAATCAATTGTTCCTCTCACCTTTAGATCCGTGCCCTCCTTGGCCCATTCCACTGAGGGAACAGGTTTACCATGGAATGGAACATTGAGGGTAAATGCTGTGCCATGCTGAACCACAAGGACTTTGCGCATCTCAATGTCCACATTGAATGCTGGCTCTGCAGTTCTTTCCACTGCTGCAGCCGCATCAGAATAGCGACTGCGCACACTGGTTCCAACTTTGTTTATTGCTTTAACACAGGTTTCATAATCCATGCCAGATTTGAGTCCAGTAATTGTGAACTCCAAACTTTTGGTAAGTGCAATGGCCTCAACCCATTTCTTCAGTTCTTCTGGTGACTCTGGTTCCTCCTCTTCCCCTTCTTCATATTCCTCCTCATCTTCCGCCACCACCGGTACTGGTTTGCGAATGCAGTCCCTGTATTCTACACTATATCCAAGAATAGGAGCACCTCCATTATCAGTAGGTGGTTTCCAAACAATGGACACACTGTCCTTGGTTGAATTCAAAATCTTGGGCTTGGATGGAGGAGCCGGAACAGCCAAGGGATCGACTGCTCTAAATGAAGCGGAGGTTTCACTTGGAGGGCTCAGACCAGCGGCATTTTCAGCATAGACCCTGAACTCATACTCGCAACCCTTACGCAGTTTGGTTGCTACTGTGGTACATTCAGCGACTACATTTTTATTGACACGGATCCAGTGCATGCCGGTCTTCTCCCGGCGCTCGATCACATAGCCTGTGATTGGACTGCCTCCGTCACTTATTGGTTTGCACCACGTGAGGATCATGGAATCTCCAGTAATGTCAGTGACATCAACGTTAAGAGGAGCTGTGGCAAAAGTGTATGGATCAGTGATCTTGACAGCCTCACTCTCCAAAGCCTCACCACTTCCATGCTTGTTAATGGCCAAAACCCTGAAGATATATTCATTGCCCTTCAGCAGTCCTATGACAGTAAAGTATGTTTTGGTGACATCGCCCTTTACTAGTGTCCAGGCCAAGCGGCTGGTCTCACGCTTCTCAACAACATAGTGTGTGATCTCAGCACCGCCGGGCTCCTGGGGTGGACCCCACGACAGAGTGCATTCCTCCCCTGTGAGACCCGTAATCTGCAGAGGTCCTGCAGGGGGGCCTGATTTATCCAGAATGACACAATTTATTGGCATGCTAACGGTCCCAGCAATGTTCCGGAGAGTGAGTACATATTGACCAGAGTCTCTTCTGATGCAGGCTTTAACAGTCACTGAGGTACCAGTATCTGTCGAAGCAACCTGGACTCTTGCTCTATGCACAATCTCACTGCTGTCTTTGCTCCAGGCAATAACAGGTGCAGGGCGGCCTGCGATGTCAGCATGAATCTTCAAAGTTTCTCCTGCTTTCACAAATATTGTCTCTCTGTATTTGACATCCATCATGATGCGTGGCAGCTCTACATCATCCTTGACAGTGATTGGGCCAGTGCTGTCAGACGGTTCACTGAACAATCCTGCGGCGTTCTTAGCAATGACACGGAAGTCATATTGGCTGTCCTCTGTAAGGCCTGTAACATGGTAGTGAGTCTCAGGCACATTGGTGAAATTGCACCTTGTCCAGCGACCTTCTGGAAGATCTCTGCGTTCAATGATGTAGCCAGACACCTTGGCACCACCATCATACTCTGGTTTGTCCCAAGACAAGGACACAGATGTTCTGCTAACAGCAGTGATAACGGGGGCTCCTGGAGGATCACATGGATCTCTTGCCGCTACCGCTTCGGAGGCCTTGCTGCATTTACCGATGCCAGCAATATTTTCAGCATAGACACGGTATTCATACATCATACCCTCTTCTATTCCACTGACTTTGTATTCGGAATCCTTGATCATTACTCTGTTCATCTTGGTCCAAAGAATGCTAGCGCGCTCCTTCCGCTCTAGGTGATAGCCAAGAACGGGACTTCCCCCATCATTGACAGGCTCGTTCCATGTCACCACCATGTAAGACTTGGTAGCAAGCTTAATTGCAGGTGTGGAAGGAGGTCCAGGTTGCTTAAAGTTGTACTGAGCTGTAATTGCAGGAGAATCTAAATGTGCACTCTTTCCATAACGGTTGACTGCATAGATGCGGAATTGGTATTCTGCTCCGTGCATCAGGCGGCCGGCTGTGTAAGCGGTTCTGGCCACACTGCTTGCAGCCATTTGCCACTCTTGTGTATTGGTATCTCTCTTCTCAACGATATAGTTACTTATGGAGCAGCCGCCATTGTATTCTGGTGGTGACCAGGAAAGTGTGATGCTGTCAGAGGTCACAGCGTCCACCTTAATTCTCGTCGGTGGACTTGCTTTATCCAGCACAACTACGCTTAGATGTGACGTTACTGTTCCTGCAGTATTGGCCAGGGTGATCTCATACTTTCCAACATGCTCCCTAGCAGCCTGCTTAATGAGAATCTTGGATGAGGTCGCCGTGTTTAAAATTGTAACCGAAGAAGTTTGCTTCACGGGAAGACCATCCCTCTTCCATGAGACGACAGGCTTAGGTCTGCCTCTCACTGGAACCTCAACAGTCAGGTCATCTCCGGCCTTCACGCTGTATGTTGTGAATAACAAGTTGACAGATGGCTCAATTGCCACATCCTTTGCAAGTACGGGCAAACCAAGCTCCTTGGGGTCACTCTTTCCCTTCTCGTTGATTGCAACAACTCTGAATAGGTAGCTTTCGTTGGGAGTCAGGTTTGGAATAGTTGCCTCTAGCACCTTGACTGTGCTAGCAGTACCCCATTTTTCACCACGCTTGGGCTTGAAATCCACGTTGTAGCAGATTACTTTACTACCACCATCGTGTGCAGGTTTGTCCCATGAGAGTGAAACGCTGGTTTTAGTCACATCAACAAGAGTTACATTGCTTGGTGGCAGGGGCACCTCAGACACTTTAATTTCTTTTGTTTCAACCATAAGTCCTTGGCCATACTTATTAACAGCACAAACCCTGAAGTAGAAAATGCCACCCTCGGGCAACTCTTCAATCTTGAATGTGTTGGCTGTGCAGTTGCTGGTTACAGTAGTGTAGGCCTTCCGGACAGACTCTCTCTTCTCAACGATGTAGTTGGTGATTTTAGACCCACCGTCGGTGAGCGGCGTATCCCAAACAAGCGTTACGGAATCCTTTTTGAGATCCTTCACAGTGCAGTTCTGCGGTGCACTTGGCGTATCCAAAATTCTCACGGAGACAATTGCAGACTTTGAACCACTGCTGTTCTCCAAGGTGAGTGAGTATTTGCCACTGTCCCAGCGGTTAACATTGTCAATTACAATCATGGTGTACGAGCTGGTGGTGTCAATTGCAGCCCGATCTGTGAGAGTACCATCAAGTTTTTCCCATTTTACAGCAGGTTCTGGCCTTCCTCTGATGGTTACAAACAGACGCAAAGTACCACCAGCACGTACAGACACCACCTTTCTGAGGTCAGCATCAAGCTCAATCTCCGGTGCTTCGACCCTGTCCATAGCAACCACCGTGCCGTGGACATAACCAGCCTCACCCACTCCCTCTGAGTTGATGGCGCAGACACGGAACTGATATTCCTCAGATTCTTTTAAATCCTGGACGGTAAGTTTAGTAGCCTGGATGCCAGAAGGTGGCGTGCACATAGCCCACTCTTTTTCGACCGGTGTGTCTACTGCCGGGGCGACTTCTACCTCCTCTGTCGATTGTGGTACTGGTGTATACTCTCGCATTTCAACTATGTAGCCCTTGATATAGGCGCCACCATCAAATTCAGGCTTGCCCCAGGAAAGAGAGACGGAGGACTTTGTGTAGTCAAGTACCTTGGGATGTTGTGGGGGTCCTGGGGGTAGTGTGGCATCACAGGCTCTATAAAGTAGGGACACTTCACTGGAGTCTCCCATTCCAGCCTCATTCTCAGCTGCAACGCGGAACTCGTAAAAGTGATCAGTCATCAGTCCTGTCACTTTGAGGTGAGTGTCTGTCAGTTTTTGTCTGTTACACGTTGTCCATCGGACACTGTCCTTGTCACGTTTTTCTAGGCGATAGCCTTCAATATCTGCCCCACCAGTCTCTTCTGGAGCTGACCACGACAGAACTATTGAATCTTTCGTGATCTGACTTCCCTCTGGTGTTCCAGGAGCACTAGGGGGTTTGTATGGATTGCGTGCAATGATGGGCTCACTCTCAAGATAATCACCAATACCGTATTTGTTAACAGCCCTGACTCGTAAAATGTATTCATTCCCTGCGAGCAGGTTTGTTAGGTTGTAATACAGACTCTGGATATTGGCAGCGGCCACTGTCCAGGATAAGCTGCTGGTCTCCCGCTTCTCCATGATATAGTGAGTGATATTAGCACCTCCGTCCAGGGATGGCTCTGACCAGGCGAGGTTGCATCTGTCAGCCATGATTCCCGTTACTTTCAAGGGTCCTGTGGGGTTTCCTGGTTTGTCAAGGACTTTGACTGTGATTGGGAAGACTTTTGTTCCACCCAGGTTTTTGAGCACAAGTTCATAGTGCCCACTGTCCAATTTGGTCACATCCTTGATATTCATGGCAGCACATTTGAGAGTATTTTTCACTTCAATGCGCAGAGCTTTGTCCATTTCCTTGCCTTCCTTGAGCCAGACCACATCAGGAAGTGGTTTCCCGTAGATGTCAGCATCAAGAGTTAAATGTTCTCCAGCATTGACAACAATAACGTCCTTGTACTTGGGGTCCATTGAGGCCCTTGGTGGCTCTATTTCATCAGTAGCAGTTATAGGTCCAGAGCTGTCAGAGGGCTCGCTGAAGACGCCAGCTGCATTTCTGGCAATAACCCTGAATTCGTATTGCTCGTTTTCTGTCAGACCGCTGATCTTATATTCAGTCTCCATGATATTCGTAAAGTTTTCTCTGACCCAACGTTTATCGGGGGAGGCAAGGTCTTTCTTTTCAACAATATAGCCATTGACTTTGCTGCCACCATCATACTGAGGCTTTGTCCAACTGATCTTGATGAAGTTTTTAGAAATGGTGACAGTCTCTGGAGCACCAGGCGGGTCACATGGATCACGAGCAACAAAAGACTCAGAGACTTTACTGCATCTGCCGACGCCAACAATATTTTCAGCATAAACCCTAAACTCGTATCCAATCCCTTCTTCAAGATTACAGATCTTGAACTGAGTATCAGTGATAAGTGTTTTGTTCAGTTTGTTCCACAGGATACTGCTCCTCTCGTTGCTCTCCAGATGGTATCCGATAACGGCACTTCCACCGTCATTGACTGGCTCATTCCATTCAATGATCATCATCTCCTTAGTTGCAGATTTGACATATGGTGTTCCAGGGGGGCCTGGTGGCTTGTATGGGTACTGGACAACAATAGCCTTAGAGTCTAGAGGAGGGCCTTTTCCATATCTGTTTTCAGCAATGACCCTGAACTGGTATTCCACACCTGTCGTCAGCTTGGTCACTTTGAAAGCCGTCCTAGCGAGCTGTGTGATGACTGATTGCCACGTATTGCCTGTGCTCTCTCGCTTTTCTACGATATAATGCTTCACCTGGCATCCGCCTTTGTACTCTGGAGGTTCCCATGAGAGGTGGACAAAGGTGTTGCTCACCTCAACAACTTTCAGTGGACCGCTTGGTGGACCAGGCTTGTCGAGAATAATGATGTCCATGTTCTCAGTAAATGTGCCCACAGTATTGCTCGCTGTAACTGAATACTTTCCAAAGTCCACCTTGCACGCCTCAGTTATCTGAATCCCGGTTGTTGTAAGAGTATTCACCACGTTGACTCTGGAGGTCACCTTCAGGAGCTGACCATCCTTTGTCCAGTTGACTTTAGGTTTGGGCCTGCCAAGTACAGGGAACGTCAAGGTCAGATCTTTTCCCGCTAACACACTGTAAGTGTTGAACTGCATCTTAATGCTTGGATCCAAGCTCATGTCACTGGCAACAACGGGTGCCGCAAGTGCCTTTGGCTCACTCTTTCCCTTCTCATTATAAGCAATAATACGGAACAGATATTCCGTACCACTGGTAAGGCCTGTGACAGTGCCCTCGCATGTCTTTGTGTTTGTGGCAACACCCCACTTATCCGTACCCTTGGGCTGCATCTCAATGAGGTAGCCACCAATCCTGCTACCGCCGTCATGCTCGGGTTTTTCCCAGGCCAGTGACACACTGGCTTTGGTGACATCGACGAGAGAGATGTTTCCGACAGGAAGCGGTACTTCGGACGCCTTTGACGCCGTCTTTGTTTCAATTGCCTGGCCAACGCCATACTCATTCTCGGCCATGACTCTGAAGTAATACATAGCACCCTCAATCAAGTTCTCAACCTTGAATGTTGTCTTTGTACATTTGGTCGAAACATTTGCATAAGCCTTCCTGGTTGACTCACGCTTGTCAATGACATAGTTCTTAATTTTAGAACCTCCATCGATTAGTGGCGCTTCCCAGACAAGAGTGACTGAGTCCTTCCGAACATCTTTCACTACAAGGTTCTGCGGGGCTCCTGGTGTATCAAGGACTTTAACAGTAACAAACTCAGACACAGACCCACTGCTGTTGGTCAGGGTTAGAGTGTATTTTCCTGAATCACATCTGTCACAAGAGTCAATGGACAGCTGTGTGAAGATGAGACTCTTTTCAACCAGTGCCTTTTCAGTTAGATTTGTCTCATCCTTAAGCCACTTAATCTCAGGTGTTGGTCTGCCCTTGAATGGAATACGGATCCTAACCGATCCGCCGGCCTTCACAGATATTCCCTTCCTCAGCTCAGAATCCAAGAGGATTTGTGGTGGCTCTTGCCTTTCTTCTGATTTGGCAGTTCCCAAGAGAATGGCGGGCTCACCAACTCCAAGTTTGTTCAGAGCGCACACCTGGATCTTATATTCCTGACCCTCTGTCAGTCTGGGGATCTCATATTTGTTAACACGCAAGCCGGTGGGGGGAGTAACCATGGTCCATTCTTCTTCCTCAGCCTTGCAGACTTCAACAATATATCCTTGAATGGTGCTACCACCGTCAGACAGCGGCTTGCCCCATGACACCGTGATAGAGCTCCGTGTGGAGTCAACGACGTTGACATATGCAGGGGACCCAGGTTTGTACTTTGGATTGCAGGCCTTGTAGTAAGAGCTCGGTAGACTGTGCTCTCCCAAGCCCACAACGTTCTCAGCAGCCACTCTGAACTCGTACTCGTGCCCGGTGGTTAGGCCCGTTACTCTGAAGGAAAGGTCAGTGACATTCTGTCTGTTGCATCTGGTCCATTTAATTCCCGCTCTGTCCTTCTTTTCAACAACGTAATTTGAAATTTCACTGCCACCGTCAGACTCTGGGGCAGTCCAAGTGACAGTCATGCTATCTTGAGTAATGTTGGTTACATCTTCAATGTGAGGCGGAACAGGAAGAACAAAAGGAGTCTTCATAACCACTGCACCAGACTCCAGGGGGCTGCTCATTCCATAATTGTTGACCGCCGTAACACGGAACATGTACTCATTGCCTTCCAACAAGTTGGTGACTTTGTAACATGTGGTGGCGCAGCTGGAAGAAACTACAGTCCAAGCAAGACGGCTAGTCTCTCTTCTTTCAATGATGTAATGCGTAATGGGATTTCCGCCATCGTGTAAAGGAGCTCCCCACACTAATGAGCATCTATCCTCAGCTACCCCAGCGACGTA
Organism: Leptonotus elevatus; assembly: GCF_054856555.1. Classification (NCBI taxonomy): domain Eukaryota; kingdom Metazoa; phylum Chordata; class Actinopteri; order Syngnathiformes; family Syngnathidae; genus Leptonotus; species Leptonotus elevatus. Next base: position 23,715,992 of record NC_141250.1, read on the forward strand.
AAGGGGTCCCACGCAGGGGCTGGGTCTGTCCAAGACCACCACTTTGAATGGCACAGTTTCAGTGCCTGCCTCATTTGTTAGCTGGAGCGTGTACATTCCGCTGTCAATTCTCACAGAGTCCTTAATGACTATCAGTGCATGATTTTCCGTATTTTTTAACTCAAGCCTGAGTGTATTTTCAATTGGAACATCATCCTTGAACCACTGCATTGCTGGCAGTGGTTTGCCACGAACATCTGCATCCAGTTTGAACGTCTCCCCAGCATTGACGACAATGGTCTTGGTGAATGCAGGGTCAACGGAGAATTTGGGCGCCTCGATCCTGTCGCTCGCAGTGACTGGTCCACTGTTGTACGATGGCTTGCTGATGGTGCCGACGGCATTTTTGGCCAAGACTCTAAAGTCATACTGGGAATTTTCCGTTAGGCCAGTGGCAGTGAACTGGGTCTCAATCACATTAGTGAAGTTTGCCTTCACCCAACGGCCTTCCGGCAAGTCACGCCTTTCCACAAGGTAGCCAGTTATTTTACTGCCACCATCATATTCCGGTTTAGTCCACTGGATAACAATGGTCTCTTTGGTCACATGGATAGCTTCTGGTGTACCAGGAGGATCGCATGGGTCTCTGGCCACGCAACCCTCTGAAACCTTACTGCACCGTCCAATGCCGACAATATTTTCAGCGTACACCCGGTATTCATATTCAATGCCTTCCTCTAAGGGGTGGCTCTTGTAATTTGGCTCATGAATGAGTGTCTTGTTTATTTTGACCCACAGAATACTATTCCTCTCCTTTCTCTCGAGATGGTAGCCGAGGACCGGACTGCCTCCGTCCAAGATGGGTTCATGCCACTCCACCATCTGGTGATCTCTTGAGAGTGAGGAGATGAAAGGCGTGCCTGGTGGGCCAGGTTCTCTGTATGGGTACTGAGCGACAACAGCAGATGAATCGAGGCCATGACTCTTCCCGTAGCGGTTCTGAGCAATGATCCTGAACTGGTACTCGGCTCCAGGCTTCAGTCTGGGCACTTTGATTGTGGTTCTGGCACAGTTATTATTGACATTTTCCCACGTTGTTGATACAGTATCCCTTTTTTGCACAATGTAGTTTGAAATCTGACAACCACCATTGTGTTTTGGTGGATCCCATGAAATAGTCACACTCTGTGTTGTGATTTCATCAAATCTCACTGGGCCAGATGGGGGTCCAGGCTTGTCAAGTACTATGACTTCAATAGTCGCTTCTTTCTTCCCAGCACAGTTAGCGGCAGTAACGCTGTACATGCCGCCATCGTCACCTGCTGCCTTCTTAATGCTCAGACTTGTATGAGTCTGGGCGTTATGAATGTTCACTCGGGTTGTGAACTTCAGAGGCGCTCCATCTTTGGTCCAAGCCATTGTTGGTTTGGGGCGTCCAAAGATTGGCACTTCAATTATTAGATCTTTACCAACATGGACACTGTAGCTGCTAAAAGTCGGTCGAACATCGGGCTCAAACATCAAGTTCTTCGTAATGACATGGCCAGAAAGGACTCTGGGGTCACTTTTCCCCTTGTCATTTATTGCTGTAACTCGGAACAGGTATTCCGCCCCTGGGTTCAGATTGGAAACGGTTGTCTCCATTGTTTTGTATGTGTTAACACCAGACCACTTCTCTTGGCCTTTAAGCTGTACCTCAAGCAAGTACTGGATGACTCTGCTGCCGCCATCATATTCTGGATGTTCCCAGGCCAAAGAGATGCTCATATTTGTTTGATCTGTAACAGTCAAGCTCCTGGGAGCCTGCGGCACTTCTGAGACTTTAAGTGGGTCAACAGTTACTGCGGGCAGACCAATACCGTGTGCATTCTCAGCAAGAACTCTGAAATAATAACTGCAACCCTCCTGGAGTGGCTCAATCTTCCATGAAAGAGCATGGCAATTTGTTACCACAGCAGCATATGTTTTGCGGGTACTCTCTCTCTTTTCTACAATATAGTTTTTGATTTTGGAACCACCGTCTAAAAGCGGTACTTCCCAAGCAAGTGTCACGGACTGATTTGTAATTTCTTTCACTGTCAGATTTACAGGAGCGCTCGGTGTATCGAGAACTCGAACGACAACAAATGCAGATTTGGTTCCACTCGAATTCTCAGCGGTGATGGTGTATTTCCCACTATCAACTCTGCTCATCTGGTCAATCACGAGGGCCGTGTAACTGCTGGTCACTTCAACTTGAGCCTTCTCCTTAAGTGGAGCACCATCTTTGTCCCACTTGATGCTAGGAGTGGGTCTTCCCTTGATTGGAATAAAGAGTCGAAGTGAAAGTCCAGCCTTAATTGTCACAATCTTTCTCAGTTCTGGGTCAATGTCAAGGTCCGGTTCGTCTGCTCTGTCCTGGGCAACCACTGCTCCAGCAACATCGGCATGCTCGCCAACCCCAACCTTGTTGCAAGCACACACTCTAAATTTGTAAGCTTGATTTTCTTTCAGGTTTACAACCTCAAACTTTGTCTTCTTGACACCCGTTGGTGGTGTGCACATGATCCAATCCTCTGCAGGTGCATCTGTGGAAGGCACCTCTGCAGCCGGGGCTTCAATCTGTGCTTCACCAGCTACGACTTGCTGGGTGGAAGTGCAGCACTCGATGATGTATCCCTGGATCTCTGAGCCACCGTCACAGATAGGCTTGCTCCATGACAAAAATACTGAAGATCTGGTTGTGTCTGTAACTCTCGGGTTCTGTGGCGGACCAGGCCTGAAGACAGGGTCGAGGGCTTTGTAGTATACTGTTGGAGAAGTAGGCTCACCAACACCCACAGAGTTCTCTGCTGCAACCCTGAATTCATAACTGTGCCTTTCCAGGAGACCTGTGACCTTGAAAGTCAAGTCTAACACGGCTTGCCTGTTGCATCTCGTCCACCGTACACCTTCTTTGTCATGCTTTTCAATGATATATGTGGTGATAGGACTGCCTCCATTCTCAGTGGGAGCCTCCCATGTGAGCACCATTGAGTCCTTTTTAACATCTGTGATCTCCAAGCCTTTGGGTGATCCAGGGGTTGTGTAAGGATCTTTAATTATGACCGGCTCGGATGCAAGTGGTGCACTACTACCAAACTCATTTACAGCGTGGACTCTGAAGATGTACTCATTGCCTTCCAGGAGCTTTGTCACCTTGTGGCTGGTGTTTGGCACTTTTTGATCCACAATAGTCCAGACCAGTCTACTGGTTTCCCTCCTCTCCACGATGTAGTGAGATATTTTGCTACCGCCGTCTTGTATCGGTGCTCGCCATGAAAGACAGCATTGGTCTTTTGTTATATCTGTTACAGTAAGAGGTCCTTGTGGTTCTCCAGGTTTATCCAGAACGACCACATTCACCTGTAAAGCCTTTTCTCCTCCTGGATTTTTCAGCAGCAGAGTATAGGCACCTCCGTCAGAAAGTTTAGCTTCTTTAACAGTGACACAAGCATGGGTCGCTGTGTTCTTAATCTCTCTGTGGATCGTGTTTCCCAACTCCTGCTCTCCTTTCAGCCAAGTGATGGAGGGCAATGGCTTGCCATGGACGTCTGCATCAATCTTAAAATTGTCTCCTGCTCTTACCACAATGGTCTGCGTGTACTCGGGGTCAATGCTGATACGAGGGGGCTCAATCTCATCCCTGGCGGTGATGGGGCCAGTGCTGTATGACGGGAGACTGAAGACACCAGAAGCATTTCTCGCAATAACGCGGAACTCGTACTGTTTATCCTGCACGAGTCCAGTTGCAGCATATTCAGTCTCTATGACATTAGTGAAGTTAGACTTCAACCAACGACCTTCGGGGAGCTCCTTCTTTTCCACCGTGTAGCCTGTAATTTTGGCACCACCATCGTACTCTGGCTTTGTCCAAGTGATGTGAACCGAATCCCTCGTAATCCTGGTTGCCTCAGGTGTACCTGGAGGGTCACAAGGATCTCTGGCGATGTGACCTTCGGACACTTTGCTGACTTTGCCAGTGCCCACAATGTTTTCAGCATAAACTCTGTACTCATATTCCATTCCTGGTTCTAGGCCCGTGGTCTTGAAGGTTTGGTCTTTAATAAGAGATTTGTTCAGTTTGACCCAGAGGATGCTGGTTCTTTCCTTGCGCTCCAGATGGTAGCCCAAGATGGCACTGCCTCCATCATTTACAGGTTCATTCCATGCCACCACCATGCTGTCCTTTGTGCATGCGGCAATGGAGGGTGTTCCTGGTGGTCCTGGAAGCTTGTATGGATACTGAGCTACAATAGACTCTGATTGAAGAACCGGGCCTTTCCCATATCTGTTTTCCGCTGTGATTCTAAATTGATATTCTGAGCCAGTCTTCAATCGGCCTGCTTTGACTTTGGTCCTTGCAAGTTTTGGCGACACAATCATCCAGGTAGTTGTGGACGTGTCTCTCTTTTCCACAATGTAATTTTGGATTGGGCATCCGCCGTCATACTCTGGTGGGTTCCAGGAAATGACCACACTGTCAGAAGTGACCTCTTCAACCTTAACTGGACCACCTGGCTGACCAGGTTTGTCTAGTACAACAATGCTGATGTCTGCCGTTGCCTCCCCCGCTGTGTTGCCAACTGTAACGTGATATTGGCCAAAGTCATCTTTGGAAGCCTCTTTTATGCTGAGGTTCAACATTGCTTCTGTTGCACCAAAGTTTACTCTGGTTGTTCTTTTAAGTGGCTGCCCATCTTTGAGCCAGGAGACGGCTGCTTTGGGACGGGCGACATACTGAACCTCGACTGTCAGGTCTTCCCCTGCCAACACACTGTATGTGTTGAACAACATTTTGACAGCGGGTGCAATGACAAGATCTTTCACAATAACAGGCACGCCTATTTGACGAGGGTCACTCGTTCCCTTCTCGTTTCTTGCTGCGACACGGAACATGTATTCTTCACCTGCGTTGAGGCCACCAACGGTAGCTTCTGTTTCTTTTACGATCACAGCCTGTGTCCATTTATCTACACCTTTAGGTTGGACTTCCACAACGTAACAGCCGACTCTACTTCCACCATCATGCTCTGGCTTCTCCCACGAGAGTGTGACACTATTCTTAGTAACGTCTTTTAGACAGATTTTGCCAGGAGGTTGTGGTTTCTCAGACACTTTAATTGATTCGCCAGTCTCAATGGGCAGGCCAATGCCATATTCGTTCTCTGCCAAAACTCTGAAGTAATAGTTGCATCCTTCGAGGAGCTGCTCGACAATAAAGGTAGTGTGATGGCACATGGTGCTGACTGTGGCGTAAGCCTTTCTTGTGGACTCACGCTTTTCAACAATGTAGTTTTTAATCTTAACTCCACCATCGTTTGCTGGTGGATCCCAAGTTAGAATGACAGACTGATTTGTTACACCGGCAATTTTCAGATTCTGTGGAGAACTTGGAGTGTCGAGTACCCTGACTTGGACTGTCGCTGTCTTAGAGCCAGAACTGTTCTCAACTGTGAGGTTATACTTTCCGGTGTCAAATCTGTTGACATTTCCAATGACAAGGGATGTGTATGACGTTGTGGTGTCAATAGTGGCTCTCTCGACAGGTTCATCGTCCTCCTTGGTCCACTTTGCCTGGGGAGCAGGTCTGCCTCTGATAGGAACAAACAGTCTAAGTGTGCAGCAAGCTCGCAGAGTGACCACCTTGCAGAGTTCTGCGTCCAAATCAAGCTCTGGGGGCAGGAGTCTGTCCTCAGCCTTGGCGTTGCCAGGTATGGATGTAGGCTCGCCAATTCCTTCGCCATTAATAGCAGAGATGTTGATTTTATACTCCTGACCCTCCGTCAGATTGACAATTGTGAACGAGGCAGCAAGTAGGCCTTCTTTGGGGGTCACAATTGTCCACTCCTCCTCCTCCTCCTTGTCAGATGGAATGCAGTACTCAACAATATAACCAGTGATGTCAGAGCCTCCGTCATAGGCCGGTTTGTTCCAGGCCGCAGTAATAGATGACTTGGTCGTGTCCAGGATTCTGGGGTTGCATGGAGGGCCTGGTTTGTACAATGCGTCGCTGGCCTTATAGAATGCACTGGAGAGGCTTGGTGCACTGAGACCAGCAGAATTCTCCGCAATGATCCTGAATTCATATTCATGTCCAACAACAAGACCTGTTGCCTTGAATTGCAGATCTTTGACTTTCCTCTTGTTGCACTTGACCCAGCGGAGGCCTACCCGGTCTTTCCTTTCAATGTTGTAGTTTGTGATTGGTGTTCCACCATCACTCTTTGGCACCTGCCACATAACGACCATTGAATCCTTGGTGACAGCAGTGACCTCAGGATTCTCAGGCACATCCGGAACCTTGTATGGATTATCGGCAATAATGGGCTCTGAATCAAGAGGTTCACCATTTCCATATTTGTTGACCGCCATAACTCTGAAGATGTACTCATTTCCTTTAAGAAGCTTAGTCACCTTGTATTCGGTAACCTGCAGGTCTGAAGCAACATTGGTCCAAACGAGTCTGCTTGATTCCCGCTTCTCAATGATGTATCCTTCAATCTTGGCACCACCGTCATCTAGAGGCGGGGCCCATTTCAGTAAACAATTGTCAGCTGTGACATTTGACACCGCAAGAGGTCCAACTGGTGGTCCGGGTCTATCCAGTACTTTCACTCTAAAGATGTGCTTGGAGAAGCCCCCAACATTTGTGGCAGTCAAAACAAATTCTCCTCCATCAGATCTGATGGAGTCTTTGTTGCTTAGTGTAGTTGTCAGTTCATTGAACTTAACGTCCAGTTTCAAAGTGTTCTCAACCTCTTTCTCATTCTTGGTCCAAACCATGGATGGGGTCGGTTGACCCGCGATGTCAGCTTCAAGCTTGAAGGACTCTCCTGCCTTCAGCAGAAGCACATCCTTAAAGATGGCATCCACCATGATGCGCGGCTCAATGATGCTATCCTTGCATGCAATGGGGTCCGAGGGGTCAGATGGTGCACTCACAGCTCCTGCAGAGTTTCTTGCCATGACACGGAACTCATAAGATACATCTTGAGTCAAGCCGCTCACGGTGAATGTTGTCTCGATTATGTTAGTGAAGTTTGCTCTGATCCATCGACCAGCAGGGAGTTCTTTCTTCTCCACCATGTAGCCAGTGATTTTGAATCCGCCATCATACTTGGGCTTTGACCACTTAATGGTGATAACATTTTTTGTAACAAAAACAGGCACAGGCTGACCTGGGGGATCCACAGGGTCCAAGGCCAATATTGCTTCGGAAGCTTTGCTGGGCTTTCCAATTCCAGCCATGTTTTCTGCCGTAACGCGGAATTCATAGGCGGCTCCATCTTCAAGCCCGCTAGATTTCAGCACATTTCCTTTCACAAGACCCTTGCTGATTTTTTGCCACATGATGCTACTTCGTTCTTTTCTCTCAACGTGGTATCCAATGACTTCATTTCCACCATCAGACACAGGTTCATTCCAGCCAATTGTTATGGATTCTTTGGTGAACGCCACAACGTAGGGTGTACCAGGCGGCCCGGGAACTTTGAATGGATATGCAGCCACTACTGACTCCGAGGTTATGGGAGGTCCTACGCCATATCGGTTCTTTGCCTTGACTCTGAACTGGTACTCCGAGCCAGTCGTTAAACGTGTGGCTTTAAACATGGTGCGAATGGCCGTGGAAGTTAGCTCTGTCCAGGTCTGGGTGGTGGTGTCTCTGATCTCAACCACGTAATTGTTAATTGGAACACCCCCATCGTTCTCTGGAGCATCCCATGCAAAAATACAGTAGTTGCGCGAGGTTTCAGTAATTGTAATGGGTCCTTTGGGTGGCCCTGGTACATCGTGCACTCTGACAAAGATGTTTTCAGTCACAGAACCAACAATGTTTTTTCCGGTCATGGTGTACACTCCGCTGTCTGCTCTGATGCATTCATTGATGGTGAGGATAACAGTCGCAGGAGTCGTCTCCACGTTAGTCCTCTGGGTGAGCTTCAAGGCAGTTCCATCCTTCTGCCATGTGACCACCGGTCGGGGGCGCCCCATCACAGGAATTTCAACCTTGATGTCGTCTCCGGCTTTAGCAATGACAGTAGACTGACATACACCACGCAGGTCAAACTCTGGCAGGGAGGTCGAATCCTTGACAACAATAGGCTTGCTCTCGCGTGGACCACTTCTTCCGGAGTGGTTGACTGCCATCACACGGAAGGTGTATTCTTCATTCTCATTGAGATTCTTCACAGTGAAGTCTATGTTCTTGAGGCTTGTTACATGGGCCCATTGATCAGTTCCTCTCTTCTGGGCTTCAAGGACATATCCCGTCAGCCTGCTTCCACCGTCATGCTTGGGTTTGGTCCAAGCCAGGCTCACACTGTTCTTGGTGATATCAGTTGGGATTATGCTTTCGGGAGGACTTGGTGCCTGGGAGGCACGAATAGGTTCTGGAGTTTCAACTGCTTCACCAACACCAAATTCGTTCTCAGCAGACACCCTGAAGTAGTACTCGCAGCCTTCGCCCAGATCACCGATCTTGACTGAAGTTGTTGGACAGTTTGCAACAACGGTGGCAAAAGCCTTGCGTGTTGATTCTCTCTTCTCAATAATGTAATTTGTGATCTTGGCACCACCATCGATGAGAGGCATCTCCCACCGAAGGACAATTGATTCTTTATCTATTTGGACTGGTTTTAGGTTGAGAGGTGGCCCGGGTGAATCGAGAACCCTCACATGAATATTTGCTGTCTTTTTCCCAGCAGCATTTTCGAGGGTAAGCTCGTATTTACCGCCATCGATTCGTGCGCTTTCGGGAATGATCAGCATCGTAAATGACTCGGTGCTGTCAATGACGGCACGAGGCACAGGACCGCCCTCTTTGGTCCATGTTACTGTCGGCGTAGGACGCCCCTTGATGGGCACAAAGAGGCGAATGGAACAACCGGCTCTGACAACAAGAGTTTTCCTCAGCTCGATGTCCAACTCCAAATCAGGTTCAGCTGCACGCTCCACTACTTCAACCAGTTCCTCAGTTTGAGCGGGTTCACCTGTGCCCTTAGCATTTACTGCACTAATTCTGAAGTGGTATTTGCTCATGTTTTCCAGCCCTGGAACGACAAACTCGGTGATTCTAAGCATAGACTTGGGTGTGTCCTTATTCCACTCTTCTGTTCCTTCTTTTCTGTGCTCGATCACATAGCCAGTGACATCCAGCCCACCATTATCCAGTGGTTTTCCCCAGTTAAGAGTGGCAGTGGTTTTGGTAGTGTCTGTAACCCTTGGATTTACTGGAGGTCCAGGAACATCTGCCAAAAAGCCATAAAGTCTGCTTTTACCACACACATGACACTTTATATTAATATATCATTTTCATAGGCTTTTTTTTTTGGGGGGTAGGGGGATTATTTTTACTCACAAGTAGCAATGATTGTTGTAACTGGCATAGACGGTTCACTTGGTTCTCCAAAGCCAGCTCTGTTCTCAGCAAGAACACGGAACTCGTACTGTAAGCCTTCAGTCAGTCCAGTGACAACGTAGCTGAGCTCGACAACGGGTTTTTTGGAGGCCCTCATCCACCTCATTGCCTTTTTCTCCTTCTTCTCAACACAATAACCAATGATATCACTTCCACCATCTTCAGTGGGTCTTCTCCATGTCACCGTAGCTGAGTGCCCATCAACTTTTTCAACTTCTGGTTTGGATGGTGGACCTGGAGGACCTACAAACATAAAGGTCATAAGGATAAAAAGCACATCATGTTTAGTTTGACTATAACTAAGGGTGTATTCAGACCTGCACTTTTTGGTCTGCTTTAAACGGACCAGAGTTTGTTTCCCGTGCTGATCCGGCCGGACCTGTTGTGTAGGTCTGAATACACACAAACGAATCCTGGTGCGGACCAAACAAGCAGACCGAGACCCATATTTTCAGGTGGTCTCGCTCCGCTTCCAAAAGCACTAGGTGCAGTTCGCTTCGCAGTCTGAATACAAACCACGGCTGAGCCACTCCAACTGCGGGAGATATGCGCCTTTTGGGGCTTAACAAGCCACTGTAGCCAAGCATCGCGGGAGGTGTGGGTGGGGGGTTGGGTTTTTTTTGGGATATTGCCCAGTAGTGGATATTGTGCTTCATTCATTCATAATCAATCAGATTCTGTTTAGCCACGCTGCTGTCAGCATGTTGTGGTGGGGGCGGGGCACGCGGGGCGCAACGCTGCACGCAATCGACGACGGGTTCCAAAATTAGAAACAGCGGCGTGATTACGCAATATAGTCCACTTGCAAAAAGCACAGTCCGCTTTTGCTCCGGACCAAACAAGCGGATTAAAGGACTTTTATGGTCTTAATACACCGTAAATACAGTACATAGAATGCTCTCAGTTGGCTGAACTGATACATACCAAATCTATCGACCATCTTGACAGGCTGAGAGTGAGCTGGCTCACTGTTGCCATACTGGTTCACAGCTGACACTCTGAAGATATACTCGTTGTCCTGGATGAGTTTGGTGGCCACGTAATGACAGTCAATGACCTTCTCTTCCAGAATTGTCCAGAGAAGGCGACTGGTTTCCCTCTTCTCTAGTGTGTAGTACTTGATAGGAGTCCCTCCGTCCTCGGGAGAAGGTGCCCAGGTCAGGGTGACCTTCTCGGATGAGACGCCGCTGCATTCAATGAGACCAGGAGCCGCAGGAACATCCAGCACTTTCACCTTAACCGTTTCCTCCTTCACGCCAAATGGATTGCTTGCTGTGATGATGTAATCCCCGGAGTCCTTCCTAGTGGCGTATTTTATTGACAGAGTGGAGGAGGATGCAGTGGCTTCAATATTAACGATGTCTGAGAGCTTCAAGTACTTTCCCCCTTTAGACCAGCAAGAGGTCGGGGCGGGCTTTCCAAGAATACTTGTGGCAGTCACCACTATGGTCTCCCCAGCTCTGACGGTCACACCGGCCTCCATCACCTGAGCATCAATGATAATGGTTGGTGAAGCTTTTGGAAAAAGAAAAGAAACAGGATTACAAACCACACCACTTTGACTCAGGAAGCAAGTGTGCCAATTGAATCAAACCAAATCACCGTATTCATCGACGCAGATAATAGTATCCGTCTGGTCGGACGGCGGACTAAGGGCACCGGCTGCATTCTTTGCTCGTATCCTGAACTCATATTTGCAGCCCTCCTGGAGATCAGTGACTGTGTATGCGGGTTCCACAACGTTCACACTGTTGGCCTTCACCCAGATCTTAGAAGGAAGGTCACGCCTCTCCACTATGTAACCAGTCAACCTGTGGCCACCGTCAAACTGTGGCTCAGCCCACTGAAGAGTCACGGTGCTTCTGGTGACGCTGATTACGTCTGGTTTGCCGGGAGCATCTGAACGCAAACAGGATCATTCATGTAGCAAAACCAACATTGCCAGTGCTAAATTTCATTGCTCCTCACGTTTGACACACTTACCAATTGGATCAAGGGCAACTTGTGGATCAGTGGGAGGACTTGGTCTGCCAATGCCAGCCAAGTTAATCGCCATTACCCTGAACTCGTACTCAAGGCCTTCAGTCAGCCCGGTCACCTTGTGTTCCTTCATTCGCAAGGCAGTCGGGCTTGACCTCTTCCACAACAAACTATTCCTCTCCTTGAACTCGGCGTGGTAGCCTGTGCATTGTTTTTGTGGTTAGGGAGAGCGTCTTCATAAATGCGATGACATGCAAATAGTAGCGTGTACTTCGCTCACTAACGGCCGTACCTGTGATGGGAGAGCCTCCGGTCTTCCTGGGGTCCGACCAGGCAAGGTAAGCAGAGTCATGGCGCATACTCATGACCTGAGGTGAAGGAGGCGCGTCGGGAACATCTGGAGAAAAGCACAGATGTTGCAATTACGCAGGTGAAAGTTGATGTTCAGGACAAAAAAAAACAAAAAAGCACAAGTTGCTTGCTGACACTTACTGAATGGATGTTTTGCAATCATAGGCTCCGACTTAAGCCCCTCTCCAACGCCATACTTGTTCTCAGCACAGACTCTGAAAATATATTCTGTGCCCTCGTGGAGACCAGTTACCCTCATGGTGTTCTTGTCTACCGTGGAAGAAACAGTCACCCACATATTGGTGATAGAGTCCCTCTTCTCTAGAATGTAGTTTGTGATGTCTGAGCCACCGTCATCTTTTGGTGCCGCCCACTTCAATGTGGCACCATCAGCAGTTACGTCCTTGAACTTAATAGGTCCTACAGGGATGCCAGGCTTTCCCACCACCCTGAAAGAAAAATCTGGTTGTCACCGGACAGACCACAAAAGCAGGACAATGCATCCATGAAGGCATCTGATTGCAACCTGATGAAAATTGTGGACTCTTTGCTGCCAGCACTATTCCTCAGGGTGATTGTGTATTTTGAAGCATCACTCCTCTGGCAATCCCTGATCAGTAGAGTGGTGTTGACTACAGAGGATTCTGCACAAACACGTCCAGTGTCTGTCAAGTCTTCATCCTCTCCCTTTTTCCAGGTCACCTTGGGTGTTGGTTTGCCCATGATTGGAATCTTCAGACGCACTGTACTGCCCTCTTTGGCAACGTAACACATGTCAGGAAGATCCCTCAAGTCACAAGTGGGGAGAACTGTGAAAACGAGTGTCACAACACATGAAAATCACAAGATACAAATCCAAGCAAGGAGTGTTGATAAGGGAACCACAGGAACAATAATCCCATGTGAATATTTCTGCTTACCGAGTTGGTCCTTGGCAACTACTGTCAGCTCCTTGGCAGCACTCTCCCCAGTGTCATTTACAGCTTTGACATTGTATTTGTACTCTTTACCCTCTACCAGATCTTTGGCACTGTACTGCATGTTCCTGGACCTCATCAACTCCTTGTACTTGTCGTCACCATTGAGAACTCCAAGCACATAGCAGATAATGCGGCTACCACCATCAGTCAGAGGTTTCTTCCAGCTGAGAGTACAAGAGTCCTTGGTAACCAGCAATGTCTTGAAGTCCATTACAGGACCAGGCTCCTCTGTATGAGTAGAAAAGGAATGGTGAGCAGTGGGCAGTGAAATGAAAGGGAATAAAGCAGCGGGAAATGTTCTCATCACACCCACCAGAGGCTCTGACTGAGTCAGGGGTCTCGCAGCACTCTCCAGCGCCAAGCTGATTGACGGCTGACACTCTGAAGTAGTAAGACCGTCCGGCATTCAAGTCTGACACCTTCAAAGACGTCTTGGTACAGTTGTTAGAGACCGTAGACCAGGCCTTCCTCTCAGTGTCACGCTTCTCCACGATATAGTGGGTGACTTCATAGCCACCGTCTAGGAGAGGAGGGTCCCAGTAGATGGAGGCACTGTCCTTTGTGGTCTCTTTCACCACCAGGTTAATTGGTGGCCCGGGAGTGTCTAAAAAAACAAATGAAAAAAGAAAGTGAGGGTCTTTTTCAAATTTTTTTATTAATTTTTTTAATCATTGTGCTTTTACTGCTGATTTAACAATGACACTGAGATCAAGAAGGAGAAACGCTTTCTTACCAAGAACCTTGACAATGATGGTGTACATCTTCATGCCAGCCGCACTCTCCAGGTTAAGAATGTATTTGCCTGCATCGTATCTGTTGACATTCTCCACCACCACAGTGGTGTCACTTTTTGTGGACTTAATGATGATGCCTTGACGGTCCTTGATGTTGCTGTTCATCTTTGCCCAGATGACCTTGGGCGTGGGGTGACCCTTGATTGTGGCATAAAGCTTCATGGTGCTACCAGCTCGCAGCTCCAGGCCCTCCTTCAGCTGAGCACTCAGATCCGCCTCGGGGGGTACTAGGAGATCATCAAATGGTATTCCCACTAACATCATTTCCACTGTTTTAACACACTTTCATTTATGTAATAATAATAATAATAATAATAATAATAATACATTTTATTTGAAGTGCCTTTCAGGTCACTCAAGGTCGCTGTACAAAACTTAAAAAAAACCACAAAACCAAGTAAAATCTATCAAACAAGGTAAAAATAGATCATGTAAATGAAATGGTTGAGATAGTTACAGATGGGTGGAATAGAACAGCCTGAACAGGTAGGTTTTAAGTTTAGTTTTGGACAGTGGGAAGGATTCGGTGGCACGAAGTTCAGGAGGGAGGGAGTCCCAGAGCTTGGTAGCAGAGTGACCGCATCCCATTGTGGCCAGGCCAACACGGAACACGGAGTTGGACGGTGGATGAGGAGGAGCATGAACGGGCAGGACGAGCAATGTGAATGAGGTCAGATATGTCATGTGGAGCAAGGATATGTAGAGCTTTGAAAGTATGCAATGAAGTCATTGTTTAATGAGGAGCCAGCCAGTGCAGGTGTTGAAGGAAGGGGGCGTGATGTGATGGGAGGAGTTGAAGTTTATGAAGGTATTTATTGGGGAGGCCATACAGGAGCGAATTACAGTAGTCAATTGCTGTGAACAAGAATGGCAATGGCGTGAGGGGTGAGAGATGTTACGATGTTAGATGGAAATATGCTGACCGAGTAACGTTATTGACATAATGTTACAATCAGTATTTAGGCCTTGAAAGAGTCACTTAGTTACTTTACTGATTATTTGATATGCAAAGTAGCTGTTACTTTACTGATGACTGATTTCTGAAAGTAACCAAATCAGATTACAAGTGACTTTATTCGTTACATTCGGCAGCTGCAATCAACATGAAAATGACAACCGGTTTTGCCATTACTTTATTGGAAGCTCGACTTCACCCTTATTGATTGAGGGGAAGTGCTTATTGGTCAGCGAGAGCCAGTCTCAGACTATGTGAAAATGTCTTATTATTATTTGTATTTCTTGTTTCTAGTATACGTAGTCTGTATGTTTGTTCCACAGATTATATCTTGTATTCTTTTCCATGTGTTTAATTTCTACTCTGTCCTTTTTTTGACCAAGGACAAGAAACCTCTATTTAAAAATTGCCATTCATTTTTTCTCTTCTCTTCTTTTTTCTTTTTTCTTTTTTTTACTGCACTTAAGAGTCCCCGAGCTCGTGTAGCTGTCACCGAGTTGACTGTCTCTGCGTGACATATAGCTCTTTGAAACAGCATTAATGGCAGTATTCTCGCATGGAACAGACTAGAAGCGACAAAGAGCAGCAGAAGCTAAGCTTAGCCACTCCTTGTGAAGTTTGATTGAAATCAGGACATTTAATCAATCATTCAACAAATCCTTACTAACCAGGAATGCAGTGTCGGAACTATAATCTAACTGCTGGTCTGGAAATTGTAACGTGTTACCGGTATCTCTGGTTCCAATTCTAAAAAACTGCACAGTCCACATGAACTTGTTATGATCCGTTATCACTTCTTCACACATGAATGAAAGAACATTGTATAGAAGAAAGCCTACCTATGATGTCTTTTGCAATGTGCTTGCCGGGCACTTCAACTGGTTCACCGAAGCCAGCCTTGTTGACAGCAGTGATACGACACTGGTACTCAGCCTTGTGTATGAGGTTTTGGATGGTGTAGCTGGTGTCCTGCAAGTTCCTTGGAACATTGCATCTGATCCAATCTGCTGTGTCTGTCCTCCTGCACTCCACAAGGTATCCCAAAATTGGGCTTCCACCATTGTTGGCCGGAACATTCCAGCTGAGGCTTAGGGTGCTGTAGGTGGTGTCATTCACACACGGGTTCAGCACAGGGCCAGGAGGAGCTGTAGAAGTGCATTTTGTTCCACTTGTTAGAAACAGGTACCAATAAACAAAATCAACTTTAAGAAGTCATGAAACTCACTGATGGGATTTTGTGCTGTGGTGGCATCTGAGGGCTCACTGGGTTTTCCAAGACCTGCCACATTAACAGCAATGACTCTGAATTCATATTCGACTCCCTCGCTAAGGCATGTGACATCAAAGGTCCTTTGCATTAAGGGCTTCCTGTTTGTCTTGTTCCAGTTAATCTCCTTGGTTTCCTTCTTCTCGAGCATGTAACCCAGAATGGCGGACTTCCCATCATCAGTGGGCTCCTTCCAGCTCACTGTCATAGCATCCTTGGTGACATTGGTTATCAGTGGGGCCTCGCAGGGGCCTGGGACAGCTGGTAAATACATCGTCACTTTTAGTTGAGACATTTAAATTATATTCATGTGAATAAAGGGAATATCTTCAAAATAAAAGACCAATATCGACATAACTATGCTGCCAGTACTTGCAGCAAGTAAAGGCCACACTCACTGAATGGGTTCTTGGCAATGACGGGGGCAGTGATGAGACTGTCTCCAACTCCCCATGTGTTCTCAGCACGGATTCGGAACTGGTATTCATGACCCTCGATCAGCTTCTCCACGTTTAGTTCAAGATTTTCACCCTTGATCCTTGAGGAGACCTGAGCCCAGTTGGCCCGGCTGGTCTCACGCTTGTCCAAGATATAGTTAGTAACAGGGGCTCCACCATCCTTCAGTGGTGGCTCCCAGGATAACTTCATTCTGTTGGCAAACACTTCAATGTATTTGGAACTGGCAGGTGGACCAGGCACATCTGCACAAAGACACAAATTCCAAATACATCATTGGTCTTCACTAATCAAAGCAAACACACAAATTGGATAGGGCCCAAAAGTATTCACCCAAAATGGTAACATGAATGTCAGCGGTCTTGGAGCCACTGGCATTCTCTGCAAGAATGGTGTAGACTCCAGTGTGCTCCTTGGTGGCTGACATCATCTCCAGTTTGAACTGATGTCTCTGTTGCGTGATGACCTGCCCTTCACTTGACCTCAGACAATCATCACCTCTCTTCCACGTGACTTTCGGCATTGGTTTACCAAATACCTCGGCCTCCAGGAGAACTGAGGTTCCGGCCTTCACCTTCAAACCCTTCTGCATCCTGGCATTAAGTTCTACCCTTGGGGGCACTGTAGTAAATGACAGGACCCGAGTTTATCACCCAACTTCAAGTTAGTTGGACATTTTTAAAAGGAAAAAAAAGTGTGTCCCTCTCACCATTCTCAGCACAGACCAGTATTGGGTCTGTGGGCTCTGAGGGTTTGCTAATGTTGACAGCTGTTTTGGCAATTACTCTGAACTGGTACTGCAGGTCCCGCTCCAGGCCAGTCACAGTGTACTCCTCCCTTGGGACGTTCTGGCAAACGGTGTTACAACGCACCCATATGTCTCCAGGCACCCGCATGGCCTCTACGTAGTAGCCGATGATCTTGTTGCCACCATCATTCTTCGGCCGGCCCCAAGCAAGAGTTACGGAGTTCTTGGTCATATCCAGGACTTCTGGTTTCCCAGGGGCATCTGAGACACAATGACGTAGATGAGAAAGTGGAACAGAGGTGAATTTGTTAAATACTTGATTGCACAGGTGTTGATCAGGAACCCACCAATGGGTGTTCTGGCAGTTACAAAATCAGTCTTCTTGCTTGGCTTGCCCTGACCAGCACGATTGATGGCTGACACCCTAAAGGTGTACTCCAGGCCCTCAATCAGGCCAGCACACGGGTACTCGGTGGTGCGTACAACAGTGTCGTTGGCCTTCACCCAGAGGAGGCTGTTTCTTTCTTTGCGCTCAATGTAGTAACCTGTGACGGGGCTGCCGCCATCACTCTCTGGCTTGTACCAGGCCACAAACATGCAGTCCTTGTTAGTCTTGTTGATGTGACAGTTAAGAGGTTCACTGGGGACATCTGTTGAAGAAAACAATCCAACATTATTTCTGTCAAATGAACGGCTTTGACATTCAATGGCCATGTGCTGAGTTTCACCAGCTGTACTCATTGCCCCCTTGAAAGTAGAGTAGCTTATAGCTAACAGACCATCATCAATCAATCATCAATTCATGGGAAAATTACTTATTTTCCTGAAGAAATGAAACCTACCAAAGGGGAACTTGGCAATCATCCTATCAGACTGGATGGGGTCCGACACCCCGTAGCGGTTCTCAGCGCGGATGCGGAACACATACTCCTTCCCGGGAATGAGTTTGCCCAGCCTGCAGCTTGTCTTCTGGCCGGAGGAGACGGCGCTCACCCAGTCACCTCTACTGACATCGCATTTCTCCACTAGGTAATTAGTGATTTTGCTGCCTCCGTCCTCCAGTGGTTGGCTCCAGGACAGAGAGCAGGCATCTGAGTCAATGTCACTGATCTCCACGGGACCCCCTGGAGGTCCAGGAATATCTGCAATACGCACGGATCAACACTGTCAACTAGCCATGCAATACGTGATTTACTGCTTCCCCAGAATAGAGAAAACATGGACACTGACCTCTGATGATAATCCTGAGAGCCTGGACCACCTTTGCAGAGGTGTTTTCGGCCACAAGGCTGTACTCTCCACTGTCTGTCCTTGAGACATCCTTTATGATCAAGACACACACATTTCCAGAATGGTGCACAGCCAGACGGCTTGAAGAGACCAGTGGTACATCGCCAGACATCCACTTGCAGGTTGGAGGAGGTTTTCCAGAAATGACAGCCTCAACCCTGAGTTTGGCTCCAGCTCTTTCACTGACCATGTCTGACATTATGATCTTTGGCTCCACTGGGGGGGAGCAGAAAGGGGAGTCAATAAATATGAATACTTTTCATGGGAGGTGGAAACACCTTCTTTGAGCCCATTTTCAATCTTTGATCATATCGATCTGATGTAGGAACTTACACATCTGTTCCTTGATCTCAATTGGCTCCCTGGTCTCTGTGAACAAGCTCAAACCCATGATGTTCTTGGCAGCCACTCTGAACTTGTACCTCTTGCCCTCTTTCAGGCCACTGATGCTAATACTCAATCCCTTCACAGTGGTATAGGCGTTCCAAACCTCCTTTTCAGGCTGCCCAGCCACCTCCTTCATACGTGGAGGTGGTGGAATCGGTGGGGCAGCTTTCCCTTCTTCTGGGATCTGCATTTGAGATACACAGTGTGAATTCCTGACGACACAACTTGGCAGGCAACACTTTTGATCACAAATAAATTTTGCAAGATCTGAACACCACTTTAAAAAAAATCATTGGCAGTGTCAACAGAAAACAAAAATGTATCAAAATTACAAACCTCCACTGGAGCTGAGGGTTGAGGTGGAGGTTTGACTTCAATGTACTCAATCACGTAACCGTCAATCTTGGCCCCGCCATCCCTTGCAGGCTTCACCCAGCCAATTGTGGCACTATTTTTTGTGATCTCTAGAATTTCAATTTTCTCACAAGGATCGGGTTTGCCTGGACAAAAAAAATAGGTGCTCTATTATGACCGTGAAAATGGGATAGGAAAGTAAACATCGGCAGTGTCTCAGGGCTCATTTGTCATTGTCAGACCAAGTAGTCATACTCACTGACAGGATCAGAGGCTAGATAGGACGTGGGTGACACCCGGGGAACTCCTGAGCCATATTCATTGACAGCAGTCACTCTGAAGTAGTACTCTGTGCCTGGCACGAGACCGCTGACCTTGAAGGGAATCTTGCCTTTCTCAACTTCGGCCTTGACTGTTGCCCACGTCTTGCGATCAATTGCCCGCTTTTCAACGATATAATGAGTAATTTCACTGCCACCATCAACCTCTGGAGGATTCCAAGACAGCATTGCTGACGTCTGTCTAATTCCAGAGGCCTCCAGATTCATCACAGGTCCTGGGGTGTCTGTTTAGTGGGGGGGTGCAGGTGCAAGTTTGTTTTTAAGTCTAGTAAAACAAGCACAGAGTTGCGACGGCAGAAGGCATGACATACCGAGGACCTTAACGTTGACAAACACGGCCTTTTCTCCAGCAGGACTCTGCACAGTCAAACAGTATTTGCCAGAGTCATCACGTGTGCTATCAGGAATGACCAAGAAGGTCATGGTGTCGATGAGGTCGACATGACCCTTCCTGACAACATTATCGATGCCCATCCTCCTCCAAATTACTTTGGGAGGTGGTCTACCTCTGATGGTAGCACACAGTCTGATGGGACAACCAGCTCTGACTGTTAGTCCCTGTTTTAAGTTGGCATCCAAGTCGATCTCTGGCGCCTCTGTTAAAACCAAGGTATGTATTCATAGAAATGTCCATTGATACCATACAGAATACAGCGTACAGTCAACTTAGTGTAGCGGGTAACCAAATCAATTCTCACCAAGTATCTCCTTGGGATTCACAGCTGCCGCCAGGTCACAGGGCAGGCTCAAACCCACCTGATTCTGAGCTGACACTCTAAAGTCATACAGAAGTTTCTCATCCAGACTTGTGACCATGAACTCACAGAAGACAAGCTGAGCAGCCACATTGCAACGTTTCCAGCTGTCATCGCCTTTCTTGCCACTTCCCTTCACCCTCATCTCAACAACATAGCCGATGATGGGTGCTCCACCATCAGACACAGGCTTGGTCCAGCCTAGAGTTACAGTGGACTTGGTGCTGTCCAGGACCTTCATGTTGGTGGGAGGTGCAGGAGGCTCTGTAAGAAAACACGCAAAGGCGAAGTTGTGCAAAACCAATACTAAGAGGCGGCCAACAGAAAACTAGCGGCGGCATACCAATTGCGTCCTTAGCTGTAACAGCCCACGAGGGTTTGCTTGCACTGCCGACGCCGATTTCATTGACAGCTTTCACTCTGTATTGGTATTCGTGCAGGGGCAGCAATCCTGTTACGGTGAAGCGAGTTGTTGGCATGGCCTCCTTGTTAACGGTGGACCACCTTACAGCATGCTCCTCCTTCTTTTCCAACAGGTAACCGGTGACTGGCTTTCCACCATCTGTGTCAGGCTCTGACCACTGCACTGTCATCTCCTCCTTAGAAATGTTGGTGACTTCTGGTGCTTCGGGCGCACCCGGGACACTAAACATTGTGCCAGCGACAATGGCCTCACTTTCCACTGCGGGGCCAGGACCCATTTTATTCTCTGCACGAACTCTGAAGATATATTCATTTCCCTCAATGAGACGAGTCACGTTGGCCTTGTTGGTGATGACGGCATTTGAGTGGACGGACCAGACACCCCTCTTGGTGTCACATTTCTCAATGATGTAGTTGTAGATCTCACAGCCTCCATCATCCTCTGGGATGTTCCACGCCAAATGGCACCTGTCGATGGTAACGCCTGACACCTTGAGATCCCTAACCGGGCCGGGTCTGTCCAATACATTGACCTTGGCATGTGCGGAGCATGTTCCTGCACTGTTGATGGCACTGACAACATATTTGCCACTGTCCGTACGCCGAGCGCAAGTCAGAAGCAACTTTGAGAAGTCGGAACCGGTTTCGATCTGAAGCCTGGGACCCTTTTTGATCTCTTCAGTGCAATCATCCTTGGTCCATTTGACATCAGGCTGGGGTCTTCCCTTGACCATAGCCTCGATGGGAATTGAGTCCCCGGCCTTCACCACAAGGGTTCCATCCAGTTTGATCTTGATCTCTGGTTCTACAAGCTGTTCCTTGACTAGGACTTCAGCTGTGGTTACCCATTTGCTTTCACCGCCGTCATTTTTCGTCTGAACTCTGAACTGGTAGACCTGGTTTTCAATGCACCTGTCAGCCATGAAGTAAGTCTCTTTTATTGCACCCTTATGAAGTCTTTCCCATTCTTCGGCCCCCTTTGGCTTCTTCTCCACGTGGTAACCCAGGTTTCGACTGCCTCCATCGTAGTCAGGCTTCTTCCATTTGAGGAAGCAGAAGGTCTTGCCAATCTCAGATATATGGAAGTCGATTGGTTCACCAGGTTTCTCGATGGGGTCAACTGCCAGCACAGCTGTCTTGGTCTCTGTGGGCGGTCCAACACCAATCTTGTTTTCAGCGCTAACACGGAAAAAGTATTCGCAACCCTCTGACAGAGGAGCCTTCATCAGGCGCTTTGTGCAGTCACTGGAAACTAAAGTCCATCCCCTCTGGCTTGGTTGACGGCACTCAATAATGTACTGGGTGATCTCTGTGCCTCCATTGTCCTCTGGGTTCTCCCAGGACACCATGCAAGAGTTTTTGGTCACGTAAGCCACCTTTATATTCTGGCAAGCTCCTGGTGTGTCCAGTACATTAACAATAATAGTGGCTTGTGCCTGTCCACTGCTGTTCTTGGCGACAATGGAGTATTTGCCATAGTCCGACCTGACAGCATCATTGATGACCAATTCACACAGAGGATAGTGGTTGTTCAGCACAGTTCGCTTGTCTCGGGACAATGCTCTGGCATCCTTGGTCCATGTGATCTCTGGGTCAGGTCTGCCCTTAACTCTGGTGATCAAACTGATGATCTGACCGGCCCTTACTGTCAGAGAGTCTCGGCACGATACATCAACAACAACCTCTGGAGGAACGAGAATGTCCTTTGCCAAGATGGTCTCGCTTAGCTCCCGGGGTTCACTCTCTCCGACCTTGTTTGCGGCTCTGATACGGACCCTGTATTCCATACTTTCAATGAGACCTTGTACTCTGTAGGCACATATTTTGATCAGTTCCTTGTTGATCCTGTCCCACTGAGCGGATCCTGACTTTTGAATCTCTACAACATAGCCCAGGATAGGACTGCCACCATCTCTTGTCGGTTTGGTCCAGCAGATATCCGCATGAGACTTGCTCCAGTCCTTTAGTTTAGGATTTCCAGGAGGTCCCGGCTTGGTGATGGGCCGAGTGGCCTTGATGGGATCAGAGGTGAGGGATGGCTCGCTGACACCAGCAATGTTCTCAGCAAACACTCTGAACTCATAGCTGTTCCCTTCAAGGAGACCCGAAACTCTGTATCTGAGATCCAGCACAGGAGTTTTGTTGACACGGATCCACTTGCCTGTCATCTCTCGGCGTTCAATCACATAGCCACTGATAGGACTGCCTCCATCATGGTCAGGCAGCGACCATTGCACTGTCACAGCATTTTCTGTGATATCAGAGCACACTGGGAGGGCTGGGGGACCGGGAGGGCTGAACATGTGCTTGGCAATGGTTGGAGGACTCTCAAGCCCGGCACCAATTCCGACCTTGTTCTCGGCGCGGATACGAACAATGTACTCACGACCCTTCTCCAGGCGTGACACCTTGGCTTTGGTGCTGATACCGCTGGAGCTTACGACTGACCACGGCTCCCACGACTTCTTCACGTCTTTCTTTTCAACCACATAGTTAGTGATGGGTGTACCGCCGTCATCCTTAGGTGGCCTCCATTGTATCATCATATGATCAGGGGTTACTTCTAAGATGTTGATGGGTCCAATGGGTGCACCTGGAAGATCGAGCACAGTGACGTGCAGCGCGACAGTCTTGCTGCCTGCAGGGTTGGACACAGTGAGGATGTACTCCCCAGTGTCTTCTCTCTTGCACTCTGGTATGGTGAGAGTGGTGGTGGTCCCAGTGGATTCGATGTTATAGTGACCTTCTGATGCGATTTCCTTGCCATCTGTCATCCACTTGGCAGTGGGGACGGGGATCCCTTTCATCTTGGCAGGCAGTACAATAGCGCTGCCTGCCTTAACAGTAATACCCTCAATAAGCTTCACATCGACTTCAATAGTGGGTGGTACTGAAAGACAAAAAAGGACTTGTGTAAGGCATGTCAATGAAACACTCATGTAGATGTAGTCCAAACCTATGACGTCTTACATGTCTTTTCCTGACAGGTGACAGGAACGCTGGTGTCAGGACGACTCACGCCGATAGCGTTCTGAGCCATTGCCCGGAAGCGGTAGGTCTTGCCTTCACCCAGACCGGTGACATGCGCCTGGTTATTGCTGACAGTCTTGTAGGGAACCCAGTCTACCTGATTCTCCTCCTGGTACTCGATGATGAAGCCTGTGATTTCACTTCCGCCGGTGCGATCAGGCCACTCCCACTCTAACCACACCTCTGTCTTGTCTGCATCAGTGTGGTGTAGGTTCTTTGGGGGGCCAGGTGGATCTAAATAGTAAGGACAGATGTTTAGTCTGTTGCTCTTGATGTTAGGAATCATATGCATGATACGGTGGTGCCTTGACTTTTAATTATGGGTGCCACTTGAGTGAAGTGGGGAAAAAAAATTGGAACAGTCAAAGAACTGTAACGCCCTTGCTTTGTGGCAAGCAGAGCCACAGTCTCTGATGCACTTCCAGCCGTTTATTGAATGAGACAAACAGCCAAACACACAAACCCAGACGCCCACACACAGACTATCTGGCCAACCGGCCCCGGCGCCTGACATCACTCACTAGACCGTGCCCCATACAACCACACATCCAACACATGAATTCTAAAGTATTCACAGTAGTTATACTTTATAAAACTTGTTTATTCCTTGACATTCTATTCTATTCCCTTAGTATTTTCCCACAATGTTGTGCTATTCTTGATTCAAAACGCGGCAAAAATAATATATTTTTAAGGGGTGGTGGAACCAATTAATGGCATTTCAACTACATTCATAGGGGGAAATGATTTGGGCCATCAGTAAATTGAGTTAGGAGCAAACCAAACTCAGAATTCAACGTAGCAGTGTACAGAGAAAACACACAGCATGGCACTCACAGAGAGGATCAACAGCTTTGATGGGAGTCTTTGTGATAACATAATCACTCCTGCCAAATTGGTTTTCTGCTGCCACTCTGAACAGGTACTGGATTCCTTCCATCAGATACATGGCCATCAAAGTCCGCTTCTTATTGGCTGCAGAGACCGGCACCCACTGCTCAGCAGCAACATCTTTCTTCTCCACAACATAATGGGAGATAACCGCACCACCGTTGTCCTCCGGAGCTTTCCACGTCAGGTAGGCAGACTCGCTGGTCACCTCAGAGACCACCAAGTCTCTCGGAGGCGTTGGTTTGTCTGAAAAGGGGAAGACAAAAAAGGAATTCAAGTTGAGCTAAAGAAATTTTCAAACTTAGGGTAGAAAAAGAAATTTGAAAACAGCATCTCAATCACAAATATTGATCTTCTTGACTCACTCAGAACCAGAACAGCAACTGTGGCCGTTTTCTTTCCGGCAGTATTTTCCACCGTGAGAGTGTAGTTGCCAGAGTCGGGGCGGACGCACTTGGGAATGAAGATTTTGCTGCCAGAGGATGTGACAGCAACAGTGATATGAGCTGGCATTTCGCCATCGTCTTTCTTCCAGCTGACGGTGGGTGTGGGCACGCCCTTGATCGTGGCACTCAAGGTGATGTCGGTGCCCAGCATGGCTAGATGGTCGCGCGCCATGTTGGCATCCAGCAGCAACTCTGGTGCCTCTGCAGAGGGAAGCAGAAATGAACTGAATTATCAGCTTATTGGCTTTCAGCATAAGTGGGCTACAAAGTAGACAGACAGACAGACAGACAAAATATAGATAGTCATACCGAGTCTGTCATGGACCTTGATGGTCTGTTTGACATATGCTGGGTCAGATTTGCCTGCGGCGTTAACAGTGTAGATCCTGAAGGCGTACTCTTGGCCGTCACTCAGGCCTGTCACTACATAATGCAGGTCAGGGCACTGCTCTGGACGCTCATTCGCCTGAATCCAGTCTATTGCACCCGGCTTCTGGTACTCTACGAGATAGCCGAATATCCGTCCTTTTCCGTCATGGCGGGGCATCTGCCACTTAAGACTCACAGAGTCTTTTGTCTTGTCGTAGGCCTCGGGGGTCACTGGAGGACTAGGCCGCACTGAAGAGAATGGAGCACACGTATGATTTGATGAGATGCGACTGCAGTACGACCAGCTCTGTTTGCTTTAGTCACACTAACCAATGGGATCTTTGGCAAGAATGGGCTTTGAGGGTTCACTCGGATCTCCGGTTCCCAGCTCATTTTCAGCCGTCACACGGAACTCGTATTCACAACCCTCCACCAGGTCCTGGACTCTATACTGAGTAGCAGGGTACAAGCGTTCTCTTGTTGCCCTTGACCACCTATTTGCAGTGGGCTCCTTCTTCTCCAGTATGTAGTTGGTGATGGGCTTTCCTCCATCACGAGGCCGGTTCCAGAGCACCAGTGCATTGGTAGCGTACACCTCCCTGACAGTTGGCATCTCAGGGGCCTCTGGAACTCCTGCAGACCAAAATGTAGTGATATATTTGTCATTTGAAACTTCATTTTAGCCAGTGGCTACAAAGTTGACTGTCTAATGCCAGTCATATAGTAAAGCTGGAATATTCGGTGAGACTGGTTTCAGTCTGTTTGAAATGTGAAATGCCTCCGAAATAAAAGTTGCATCAAGGGATTTTGTAGTGAGCTTTGGGAAGTCTTGGCCTGTGTGAAGAACTCACTGAAGAGGTCTTTGGCTCTCATCTCTTCAGAGTCCAGCGGGTCGCTGATACCGTACATGTTCTCAGCAGAAATCCTCATGATGTAGTCCCTGCCCTCTGTCAGTTTGGGGATCTGAAATGATCAAAAAACACTTGAGTGTTGCATCTACATCCTCAAAAAATATTTGAAGACTAATTCATGTGCGCCAACCTTGCATGTGGTCTTAGTGTTTGCTGAAGTGACAGTGTTCCACATTTCTCTGTTTGTGTCCCTTTTCTCAATGATGTAGTTGGAAATTTCAACGCCACCGCTGTCCAAAGGAAGTTTCCAAGAGATCACCATGTATTCACGGTGCACCTCCTCAAAGACAACCGGACCCACAGGAGGAGATGGACGATCTGCGTAGACAATGGTCACGACAATCACTTTACTCAACCACTAATCTCAAACGAGATGAATGGTTTTTTTATTTTTTTTTAGTTGCCTCCACACACACTTGACATCGTATTGCCCCAAACATGATACCTTGGCCTTTGGCAAATGGCTACTGTCAAATGGCGGTTGTAAATATGAAGGCGAAGTTCGTACCGACAACTGTGACGTTGCAGACTCCCTTCCTGGAGCCGGTGCTGTTCTCCACCACCACCACGTATCGGCCGCTGTGGTGGCGCTGTGCCTTCATCACACCCAGCGACATTATGGTCAGCGTATTCTTGAACATGACGTGCTTGTCGGCCTTCAGCTCCTCGTCATCGCGGTACCACACGATGGACGGAGAAGGCTTGCCGGTGTAGCGACCCTGCAGTAGAAAGCTCTCGCCGACCCGCACGATGAGCTTGTCACGGAAGTCCAGCTCGATAGTCGGTGGCTCTGGACCAGGTAAGGCAAAGTTAGTCAGTTGAGTTTTTCAAATGGCCTACCGGGAGGGGTTAATGACATGAAGCTTACCGAGTTCATCCTTGCAGGTGACCGGTTTGGAGCAGAATGACGGTTTACCCGGCCCAACCTCGTTGACAGCACTAACCCGGAACTCGTAGGTGTCGCCCTCCTTCAGTCCGTCAAAAGTGTACTTCCTCTCCATCAGCCTTTCCTTGGTCAATCGAGTGAACTTGTCTTTGCCAATCAAACGCGCCTCCAAGATGTACATAACGATCTCAGAGCCACCGTCAAACTTGGGCGCTTTCCACGTAACGTTGATCAAATCTTTTGTGACCTTGGTCACCTCGAGATCCTCGGGACGGTCAGGTACACCTGAATGAGACACGCCAAGTGTTTTGTTTTATGATTCTTAGGAGGACTTGATTTGATTGCATTTGAATGAGAGTAGTTCCTTTCATTCAAACTTGCTGTTGACTTACTCAACGGTTCCTTGACGATGAGCTCGGCTGCTGTCTCCATGAAGGGTCCGATGCCAATGGCATTCTCAGCGGCAACTCTGAAGAAATAAGCCTTGCCTGAGGTGAGGCCAGTAGCCACGGCATTCTGTCTGCTGGCGGTGAATGAGAGCGACGTCCAGGCCCTTCGCTCTGCCTCGCGCTTCTCAATCACGTAGTTGCTAATGGGAGAACCGCCATCGCTGTCTGGGTAGTACCAGCTGATCTTGCAGGAATCGTTGCTCAAGTTCTCTGCAATCATGGGGATGCCAACAGGGCCCGGAACATCTGTTGGGAAAGAATGCCAAGGACTTGAAATGAAGCTGAATTAAGTCCAGCCCAAAGTGTGCTGACAGTTCCTAAGATCTAGAACATGTCATTTGATGGTGCGGAATGTCTTACCCAACACTTCCACGGTGATATTCTTCTTCTTCTCCCCTGCAGCATTCTTTGCAGTCAGCGTGTAAATGCCGAGATGCCTTCTTGTACATGCTTTGATGACCAAAGATGAGCTGATGGCTGTTGTCTCCACCTTGGCCTCTGGGGGTAATGCCATTCCATCCCTGTTCCAGGTGACTTCTGGCGATGGCTGTCCTGACACGTAACAGATGATCCGGATCACCCCACCGGCGTGGACCACTATCCTTTCCTTCACCAAGGCATCCAAATCAACCTCAGGGGCAACTGAAGAGAAAAGTTCCATGAAAATACAAAAGGATTGTTGGACCACAGTGCTTCTGCTCTTTACAATCTACTTACCGTTTCTGTCGTTGAGCTCCAGCATCTCAGGCACTTCACCTGGTTCACTGACACCGGCAAGGTTGAAGGCCATGACCCTGAACCTGTACTGACTGCCACTCTTCAGACCAGCAATCACAAAGCGGGTGCCACGGATTTCAGTATCCTTGGCCTGGAACACACAAAAAATGTCACCGCTGCCCATTGGAGCAGGAAGAAACCATGCATCATGATGTGTTTTGAAAATCTCATCTCTTCTTATAGTTTGGAGGAGCTGCTAAACATTAATTGGTAAGAGTCTAATTCAATTTTTTTGGACCAGGTTTTTTTTTTTGTCACCTTGACCCAAGCCTCTGTGCCCTCCTGCTTGTACTCCACCCAGTAGCCGATAATTTTGGAGCCTCCGTCCTTCAGCGGGGGGATCCATTCCAGATCCACGGTGGACCTTGTCCAATCTGATACCTTTGGTGTTGGAGGAGAGGGTGGGGCTAGGGAAAAGAGAGAGCATTGTTCTTTGAAAGACAATTCTACTGGTTTTGGTTTATTTGACTGCTGATTTGTCTGTGAGCGCTTACAGATGGGGTCTCTGGCAAAAATGGGATCAGTCGGGACACTGGGGAGTCCAGGACCTGCAGCGTTGATGGCTGTAACTCTGAAGATGTACTCGGAACCTTCAATGAGTCCGCTCACTCTAAACGATTCACTCAGGCCCATGGGGCGGATCGGGTCACGGGTGACACGTGCCCAGCGTTTCCCAGTGGTCTCCTTGCGCTCCAGCCAGTAACCAGTGATTGGTGTGCCACCGTCGTCCTCGGGCTCCTCCCAAGTCACAGTCATGGAGTCCAGGGTGATGCTGGACACGGTCGGCTTCTCGCATTGGCCAGGCACAGCTGCAGAACACAAGGACATTTTTTCATGTGGTCGCAGCAGTTTGGAACTGTACCCCATGTGAGAATAAATGGACTTACTGTAGAGGTTTCTGGCCACCTCTGGATCACTGTCTAGCGGTTCACCGACTCCGTACTTGTTCTGGGCCATGATGCGGAAAACATACTCGTGGCCCTCCATCAGGTTTTCCACTGTCCAGATGCGTTCTTTGGGCTCACTGGTGACGGGGACCCAGGTATTTCTGTTCGCCACACGCCTCCAGATGACATAATTGGTGAGTTTGGAGCCCCCGTCATCCTTGGGCGGCAACCAGGAGAGAGTGATCCTCTCTGCCCCGATCTCCTCAAATTTAATGGGAGCAGAGGGAGGACCGGGACGACCTGGAGGAAAAACGGCATTCCATAAGGCTGCGGCAGGCCAACATTTGACGACAAAGTTTAACAACTGGGCAACGAATGGTGGTCAGGATTGCCCCAAAGTAATAAAACACTCCCCAGCTTTTCCATCCCAAATCACAAGCAGACTGAAGGTGCTGCCTTTGAGCTTACCAAGCACGTTGAGCCTCATCTCCTTGGACGCTTTGCCAAGGCTGTTGGAAGCCACAAGCGTGTAAAGGCCAGTGTCGGGACGCTTGCCCTGCTGTATCAATAGCGTGCAGCTGTCGTCAGACACCATCTTGTTGATATGCTCGTCGTAGCAGACCTCCGCCTTATTGTCGGATTTGTGGGGTGGGGCCTTGTACCAAGTGAGCGTAGGGAATGGGCAGCCACGTATCCTGGCCACAATACTGATGTCACTGCCTTGCTCAGCCTCCATGAACTCTTTCAGCTCAATGGTTGGAGTGCCTGGAGGTGCGGTGCAATGTCACAGAATAGGAACAGCCAAATGTCAATGTCACTTCATGAAAATGAATTTTTCCACATGTTCTTGTTGTTCTTACAGGTCTGGTCTTGAATGAGAATGGGCCCAGCAGTAGAAGATGGTCGGCTGGGTCCCGCCTGGTTGTAAGCAACCACTCTGAACTCGTACTCATCACCCTCTGTCAGGTCCTCCACCTTAAAGCTTGTGATATCAATGTCTCTTCTGTTACACCTGCAGCCAGTAGTCAAACTTTAAATTTGGGCCGACTCCATATCCAACAAACAGCTGTATTGGGCTTTAAGATATACCTCCTCCAGGACTCTTTTTGGGTGCCGCTGGCATCCCAGCAGAGTAGGTCAACACTATAGTGAGTGACAGGTGATCCACCATCGTTTTTGGGAGCCTTCCACGTGATGGTGACTGTGCCCTTCCTCACACTCTCGATCTTAAGCCGGGTTGGAGGATCTGGAGGATCTGAAAGCACAGGAAACAACTGAGTTGCAAGTCCCAAAAATATAGCGCAGCCTTAAACATAACACTGACGTACGGATAGGATCTCTGGCTGTGATTCCCTCAGTGGTCGTCACGTAGGGCCCAAAACCAAACCGATTCTCGGCACGGATGCGGAACAGGTATTCCTGGCCTTCGATCAGGTCCGGGACCACTAGAGACTGCGCGGCACATGATGAATTCACCTGAGTGAATGAGATCAGGGTAGAGAAAGTTGAGTCACTCACTTTGTGTTGCGTCCTTCATGTTTTTTGGATCTAATTTGTTTTGGGTTATCAAGCACCCGGTTAGAGTCCGCATGGCCATCATTAGTTAACAGAATACATGACAGCTAAGATGTGCTTCACCTTTGTCCAGGCTTTTCGCACCACAGTCTTCTTTTCAATGAAGTAGCTCTTCACCCTGTCTCCTCCATCATTCTCTGGAGCTTTCCAGGTGAGTCGGCAAGTACCTCTGGTGACATCGCTCACCTTCGGGTCTCGAGGTGGTCCTGGAAGATCTGTGGCCCCATTGAAAAATGACATTTTGTGGCGTTTTAACAAAGTTGCTTTTGATATTGAAAAGGCAGTATGGGTTGAGGGACTTATGTTACGCACCGAGGACGTTGACTCGCACTTTGACTACTTTGTGTCCGGCTGGGCTCTCTGCATTGATGATGTAGCGGCCAGCGTGGTTCATTTTGCTCTCGGGAATGATGACCACGGAGGTTGTGTCGGTGGAGTGAATCTACAGTGAGGATTTTTCACAAACAGTCTAGCAATGCCTCTTGCGTTGATGTGCTTGTGTTCAAGAAAGCCTACTCCGGTCGTTGTCATTATCATTTTACCTCTGAGTCGATAGGAAGTATATGAAGTTCATTTTTCTTTTCAGTCTCGGCTGTTCCGTCAAAGGTCCAGGATACTTTAGGCACTGGACACCCACTGATGGTGGCGGGAATCCTGATGGTGTTTCCAGCCCTGCAGTTCAGCAGGTCGTGAACACTCACATCCAGAGACACTGTCGGCTCAACTGGAGGACAGACACAGTGGAGGAGTTAAACATCTTTGTGTGGTAAAAAAAAAAGAAAAAAAAGGCACACAATTCTTACCCAGGATGTCCTGAACAAGGATGTCTGCAGTCCTGGCAGGTTCAGAATTGCCTGCAGCATTCGCAGCGTAGATCCTGAACTTGTACTTCTTGCCCTCTTTCAGGTCGGGGATGGTCATCTCAGTAGATGGGTGGAGTTTGTCGCCAGGATTCACCCTTCTCCAATCAGGGGACCCTTCCTCATGGACCTCAATGATGTAACCCTTGACGGGGCTGCCGCCGTCCCTGTCTGGGGGACTCCAGGTGAGTGTGACACTGTTCTTGGTCTTGTCTTTGACCCCAGGAGATCCAGGTGCAGTAGGAGGGCCTGAGCGCCAGAAAAGATCAAAATTTAATTGTGTGCAATCAATTCAACTTCAGGGCTGCCGAAACCGACCTAAACTTGCAGCACTTTTCTAAATCACAACATGAAACCGTTTTCCAGCTTCAGAGAAAGGTCAAGACTCACTGCATGGATCCACAGCAAAGCGGCACTCTGACGACTCGCTGGGTGGCCCGACCCCGGCAGCGTTGCTCGCCGCCACCCTGAACTGGTATTCTGTTCCTTCGATGAGCTTGAGAACAGTGTACTGCAGAGCCTTCACGGCTGGTTTAGTAACCGGGCACCGGTTAACACGCCCCCAGTACACAGCTCCACGTTCCCTCTTCTCTAGCCAGTAGCCTTGTATGGTGGAGCCGCCGTTGTCTAGCGGAGGATCCCAGGTCAGAGTCATTGTGTTTGATGTGGCAGCGATGATCTTGGGGTTTCGTGGAGGTCCAGGAAGTCCAAATGGATCCTTGAGATCTACCTTCTCCGAGTCACAGCCGTCACTGACACCGTATTTGTTCACCGCCCTGATTCTGAATTGGTAGCTACCATTCAAATTCAGTTTGTAGACCTGAGTGGACAAATGCCAGACAATAAGCGTATGAACAATAGGTCACATTTCTTCACCTCGTATTCCGTCAGGTCAGCGAGCATGCAATTGTATTCACCCCATAGCGACGATCAATGAGGTTGGAGGTCAGTGCCTCAAAGTCGGATTTCTTCTTGCTGGCATCCCTGTGCTCGATTACATAGTTGGTGATCTCACTGCCTCCGTTGTCTTCCGGGGCATCCCAGGTCAGATAGCAGGAGTCCGCCTTGATGTCAGAGACCACAATGTTCCTCGGGGGAAGAGGGCGGTCTGCGAAGAAGAGGACATCATGTCAGGCAAGTGACATTCTGCATCAAGCAGTCCCTCCTGCCTCCGAATGTGTTCGTACCAAGGATCTCTACGCGGATGATGTGCTGAGCTTTGCCGTAACTGTTTTCGGCTACAAGTTTATAATTGCCTTTGTCCTGCCTGATGGTTTCAGGCATGGAAATGGTTGTCCTCAGTGTCGTGCGATTCACCTGGTAATTGAAGAGTTAGCAAACAACATCCAGTGTCAGGATATTCCCCTTCATTAGGGAATATGAAATGCCAATCAAGAAGGTGTACGCAGAGAAGCGCTAAAAGTGCTGCTCACATAGAAAGAATGCACTCTCACCTCCTCGGTTTCCACCGTCATGCTCTTGTCACATTTGTCTATCAACTCATCGTCCTTCATCCACTTGATTGTGGGAAGAGGAAGTCCCTTCACCTCAGCTGGGATGTCGACGGCGCCGCCTTTTTTTACAATGATGGCGTTACTCTTGAAGTACTTGAGAATTGTAATAACTGGTGCAACTGTGAAATCAAAGGGTGACACGTTTCATTCATTGCAGCGGTTGTTTTTGTTTCACTTGTCAAAACATTTGACAATTGCTTTATGTCACGTACTTTCATCATCCTGAACCTTGGCTGTTATGGGCTTGGATGGAGCACCATCCCCAACCTCATTCACGGCTTTGACTCGGAACTCGTACTCCTGGTTCTCTGTCAAGTTCTCAACGATACCATGGCACTTGGTAAAGATCTTGCGGTTGGCCACCTCAAACTCGTTGCCGTCAGATCTCATCTTCTCTATGTAATAGCCAATGATGGGGCTACCACCGTCATTGCGTGGTGGCTGCCAGGCCAGGGTGATGGTGTTCTTGCTTCTGTCAATGTAATGCAGCTTCTCGGGAGCAGATGGTGTACCTGTAGGGAAAGACCGCAGGAAGAGTTTCAGTCATAACTGTCCAACTGTGGCAAGTCATGTCGTTTGTGGAAATTGTGGCAGCACCTTTGGGATCTTCAGCTAGAATGGGTCCAAGGTCTGCTGGAGCTCCATCTCCATACTTATTTCTGGCAATGACCCTAAAATCGTATTCTTCGCCCGTCAGCAGTCCCTGGACGTCGCACTTGCAGGACGCCACCTCAATGGGCTGGCGGAAGAGCTTCATCTTGGCATCCTTTCTCTGGACCTCGTAGCCAATGATGTCACTGCCACCGTTGTCCAGGGGATCGGACCAGGTGAGGGTGATGTTCTTCTTGGTGACTGTCACAGTCTTCAAGTCCACGACAGGCCCCGGGACATCTGCACGAAAACAAAATCCCCCCCAACAATATACGTAAATCGAGAGGACACATCCAGTAGTCTGGAAAGTATCTGATCAAAACAAAACAAAAAACAGCACAAGCTTCATTCTAAAAAAAATGACTCGTCAAATGAATGTCACTGACCCATGACGTCAACTTTGGTTTCGGCAGCCGTAGTCCCACTGCTGTTGGTACCTGAAATCTTGTACTTGCCATGATCCGCCCTTACTGCATTCTTGATGAAGAGACTGCAGTTCTTGCCATCAGTCTCCACTATCATTCTCTCCTTGTCAATTTCCGCATCATCTTTGGCCCACTTGACCTCAGGCTGCGGGCGGCCAGTCACCACAGCGGGAAGCTTCAGTGACTCGCCGGCCTTGATCATGACGCCATTCTTCACAGACACGTCAAAGTCAACAGCGGGAGGTTCTGAAGGCCACAGAAAATAAGAAAGTGTATTTTAAAGATGACGAGAGATTTCCCAGCAACATGCATAAACTCTGACTTGTGCTTGTACCTTGAGGCTCCTTGACAGTGACAGGGTCTGTGACTCCGGGGGCTCCGGGGCCCGCATCGTTGACGGCGATGACTCTAATGTAGTAATCAGTTCCTTCAGTCAGACCTGTGACTGTGTAGGTCAGCTCCTTGCACCTGAACTCCGTGCTGCGGGTCCAGTTCTTCTCTCCGGCCACCACCTGATATCATTACGGGAAGAGAGATTTAGCTCCGAATGGCTCCTGTGTCAGGGATCACCCAGAATACTTTCCGGTCATTGTAGGGATTCGTTTAGCAGCCACATGAAAAAAAATGCAACATCACGATCCTAACCTTCTCAACGTGGTAACCCAGGATGTCCCCTCCTCCATTGTACAAAGGCGGCTTCCACGCCACGATGACTGAGTCTTTCCCGGTGTCTACGATCCATGGTGTTGGAGGGCCAGGAGGTACTGAAGTAGCAGTGGGGATTGTGACCAATACAGACATGTGGTTACCATGCATGAATACAAGATTTACATTTACTAGATGTCTTGAAAGTGGTTGTAATGCTAATAAGGGCTTCATTCAATGTTGTGCTGCTGGCATCAAACACAAAATCATTATCTAGTAAGTATCACTCCCCGTGAAACAATGTTTTGTGGTACGACACTAATATTTGCATTCACAAGTAAAGAAACGTCAATAATCCGTAACAGGGCTACGTATATAGGGTTAGTTGCGGGTGACTGCTAACTTCCACGGCTGAGTGACTTACGGATGGCGTCCTTGGCAACTGTGCGGTCCGTGGGCTCACTGAAAGGTCCAGGCCCTGCCAGGTTCTCGGCACACACCCTGAAGATGTAGGTGAGTCCCTCCATCAGGCCGCTAGCTTTCACTTCCAGAGAGTTGAATAGAACACGATTGACACGAGTCCAGTGTTTGCTGTTCACTTCTTTCCTCTCAATCCAGTAGCCCAGAATGGGACTGCCATTGTCCTTTGGCTCGTGCCAAGAAATGTGGGCGGAGCTTGCAGTGACTTCGTGAACTCTCGGGGTGTTGGGTGCATCAGGAGGATCTGATGTCAAATGAGTGGCAAAGTTAGACCGGGCTCTCTTAAACAGCCGCATCACATTGTCAACGCTGCAGCTCAGGTTGTGACCCGTACAAAGAGATCAGAACATATCACTACAGTTCTCAAGTCTTTTCACAGGCACATCTTTACACTTCACTACGGTTCAATAATAAGGTTGTTTGTCTTTATTCATTCAATATAAATCAATAGGAGTGTAACAAAAAAATATTTTAATCAGAAGATCGGCTTTGATCGAAAAAATGCGAGTGCATCGAATGCCACCGCATCAAATCGTTTCACTTGAAAATATATCGAGATATGTATGAAATTATTTTTGTTTTGGAGAAAGAGGCATCTTGGAAGGAAATGCCCCATTTACAGGACTGCCAGTTCTTTCATACCCATGTAAGAACAAGAAACTGACAACATCATACGCTCCCACTTTGAAATCAAAGCACCCTTGAATCATATTGCTCCCCATGTATCGAAATACGCATCAAATTGTCTTTCATTGAAGAGATGCACGTCCCTCATTGTAAATATTCAAAGATTTGAGATTCCGATGACTTGTCTTCAGTCAAATGAACATCGATGAAATGTACCATAAAAGAAGACAAGATATCAAAACCTTGGATTATCATTCACTCACCAAACGGGTTTTTGGCAACTAGCGGTTCAGAGATCAAAGGTGGTCCACATCCAAATTTGTTCTCTGCGCTAACTTTGAAGATGTACTCCTTCCCTTCGATCAGCTTGGTGACAGGGAAGCTGGCACCCTTCAAGGTGGAAGTAATGGTGATCCAGCCAATGTCATCATTCTTGTTATCTTTTTTCTCCAGCATGTAGTTGAGGATGTCACTGCCACCGTCATCCTCAGGAGGCTCCCAGTTGCACACCACTGAGGTGTTCCTGATGTCATCAAAAGTGAAGTTGACGGGCGGACCGGGTTTGTCTGTCGCACAAAAGATTACGATCATCAGGGCTCACTAAATAGTTTCAGTTCAGCTTGGTTTAACGCTCAAAGCGGAGTCTTTTATTGTTATTTATTTATTGTTTTCTTCCACTTTTGAGACGCCATTTAGCGCACTTACTCGAAGGTAAACTTACCGAGGACGTTGACGACACAAGAGGCACTGGCAACACCGTGAATGTTCTCAACCTGGATGGTGAAGTTGCCGTGGTCCGCTCTGACCGCCTCTCGGATCATCAAAGCCGAGTGACCCTTCTTTGTCTGGTCCAAACCGAGGCGCTCGCGCAGTGGTGTCACAAACTCTTCCTTGTCTTCAAAAACCTGGAAGAAAGAATCATACCAAGCCCGGATAAACCACAGACAGCACTTGAAACGCACTTTACTGCTGTCACCAAACCAACCTTGGCCTTGGTCTTCTTCCTCTTAACCAGTGTCACAACCTTCTTGACTGGCTCTTTGGTGACGTCTTCATTGTTCCTCATCCAGGTGACCTTCGGGTAAGGCGAGCCCGAGATGTTCGCATCGATGCGAATCTCTTGGCCCTTCTTAACGCACAAACCAGACTGCACATAGGCATGCAGGGTGACTGAAGGTTTTTCTGAAAAAAATACAAAGGAATCTCAAATTCAAGTACGAAACATTTAGATGTCACATAACGTGGGAATCCCATCACAAACATTTGACACGTGCATCAAGTCGAGTGGAATTGTTTGCAAAACATACCGATGGGGTCGGCGGCCCGGATGGGTTGTGTGCTTCTAGACGGTTCACTGATTCCGGCGGCGTTCTCGGCTCGGACCCTGAATTGATATTCCGTGTCCTCCTTCAGACCAGTCACCACATGGGAGAAACCCGGGACCAAGCTCGGGGTAACCCTCTCGTAGCTGTCGCCGTCCTTCTCCATTTTCTCCACAATGTAGCCTTGGATGGGGCAGCCACCGTCGTAATCGGGAGCTTTCCAAGTGATGGTGATGGATTTGGATGTTGGCTCTTGGCCTTCCACTTGGATTGGTGCATCTGGTTTCTCTGTAAAGTGGATGACTCTTTAATTCGACTTTGCACATTGGCCAAGTGGACCTCCTGCATGATAACTTACGTTTGAGCTCCTCTGTGATGACAGGGTTTCGCAACTCCAGGTATGCTCCAGCGCCTACCTTGTTGACGGCCTTGACCCGGAAGTAGTACTCGCAGTTAACATACAAGTCTTTGACCGCGCGGCTTAGAACATTCTCTCCCGACATGACAGGCATGTAGGTCTTCTTGGAGGCTTCGCGGCGTTCCAGCGTATAACTAAGAACCGGTGTCCCGCCGTCGTCCTCAGGTGCTTCCCAGCTGATCTTACAGGAGTTCTTGGTGACATCGCTGGAGCTGATGTCTTTGCACTGACTAGGAAGCCCTGCGAGAGATTATGAAGAGGCAGGCATGAATTTCCTCAAGTGTGATCAAGTCCATCCCTCTCCACAAACGATAGCGCCACTCAATTGCTTCTCTCTTTGAAAGCCATGAATTTGCTGAGCCCTCACTATCTCAACGTCCTTCACATGAACACAACCATATTCCACTTCTTCTATCCTTCCCCCGCCCGCCCGAAGGTGTTGAGAGCCTTCAGCCACTCACTCAGCCTTCCCCCCTCCTTTGAAAGACTCACCCAC
Source organism: Leptonotus elevatus (assembly GCF_054856555.1). Classification (NCBI taxonomy): domain Eukaryota; kingdom Metazoa; phylum Chordata; class Actinopteri; order Syngnathiformes; family Syngnathidae; genus Leptonotus; species Leptonotus elevatus. The sequence goes on from NC_141250.1 coordinate 23,754,150, forward strand.
CTCACATTAGAAATTCAGACCACATTCAAGTTGTTACTCAAAACACAACTCTTAAGGGGCATATTGATTGTAAATGGTTGGGTCAGACTGGTTCTTCTGTTTTATACTACTTTTTTTGCTTCCTTTCTTTCTTCATGTTCAATTGTTCTTTTAACCCTGTGGCGTGACCTCGAGCACCATTAAAGACATCCAAAATAAAATGTAATGATTATTTGGTCAAAAGGTGACGGCAACATACCAATGACTTTGACATTAATGTTTCCACTGGCGGTCCCCAGGCTGTTTGTGAGGGTGACGGCATAGACGCCTGCGTCAGAACGTGTGCATCTGAGCAGTTCGAGGTGAGAACTGTTCATCTCCACAGTCATGGAGAGCCGCTCGTCTTTCTTGCATTCCACCTTGTCCTTCTGCCACGCCATCTGCGGAATCGGGATGCCCTTGTAGGGAACGTTCAGGTGCAGCTTCTCTCCCTCCACCACCACCACATCCTCGGTGTCCAACTCCATGCTTGGGGCACCTTGAGATCAGTTGACCAGTCGTATTAGCAGTTTGAGTATACAAAGTTGCAGTACATTTTACAGCACATTCTCCTCATACTTACAGTCCGGATCTTTGGTAAAGACCTTGTCAGAGATCTCGGAGGGATCGCCTACGCCGATGGCATTAACAGCACGAACCCTGATGACGTACTTCTTCTCTGGTTTGATTCCATCCTCAATTTTAAACTTAAGGTCTTTGATTGGTCTGTTGTTGACCCTGAGCCACTTCAGTTCCGGACGAGCCTCAGCCACCTCCACGTGGTAGCCGATAATTGGGGAGCCGCCGTCCTTGACAGGCGGCTTCCACGACACATTGATGTGCTCCCTGCTGCTATCCGGGACAGTTACCTCCAAGGGAGGAGATGGTGCACCTGAAGACAAAGACCGACCACCATGTCGATTCTGATGCTGGACTGTGGAGCACAAATGTGACTTACTGGTAGGATCTTCAATGGTAAGGATCTCAGTAGGTTCACTGGGCTCTCCAACCCCTGCCTCATTTTCTGCCCGCACTTGGAACTGCACCTCTGAGCCCTCGTCCACATCGGTCACCTTGAACTGAGTTTGATTGTCTGGAGTCTTGCAGCACTTCAACCAACGAGTCCCCAGTTTGTCCTTCTTCTCAATCACATACCTGCCAGGTCACAAGCAATATGAACACCAAGACAAGACCACAAGATTGACCTTGACTTTTTTTTAATCCAACAAGCCTCGCATAATGGACATCACTTCAAATGGCGGGTCTAGAATCTTACCTGGTGATGGGTCTTCCACCGTGGCTTTTTGGAGCTTCCCATTTCAGCTCCACATGTCTCTTGGTGACCTCCACTACAGTCAGAGCGTAAGGAGGCCCGGGAGTAGCTGCAGAGAAATCCCGCTGACATTAGCGTGTGATTATAAGGCACATATTTGGACGTGCTGAATACGGAAACAAATTGGGTCAAGCACGAGCAAAGTCGGAGCTTACTGAAAGTGTCTTTGGCAAGCACAGCATCCTGCAGCTCGCAGAATTCGCCCAGGCCTGCTTTGTTTTCAGCAGCTACGCGGAACACATACAGCGAGCCTTCATTGAGCGGTGTCACCGTGTATTTGAGCTCCTTGACGGTGGTGTCGATAGTCTGCCAAGCCTTCCGCCGCACGTCTCTCTTCTCCACCACATAGTTGGTGATGGGTGAGCCTCCGTCGCTGCTGGGCGCCTGCCATTTGAGATCTGCGTTGATCTTGGTGATGTTGGCCACATCCAGCCACTGAGGCGCAGATGGGGGGTCTGTTACATGACAACAGGGAGAAGTTTGCTTTCAACTACGACACCGGGCTTTTTACAGGATTATACTTCATATGGTTGGTTTGGTTTGAAATCCTCAAACAGAGGCAGCTCGGTCCAAGTATCCGAGACTGCCAAAAGTTAAACACAGATAATCTTTCAGCTGAGATAATAAAGCTGGTTCATCCCAAGGACAAAATCCCCAAAAGAAAACTCATCAATGTTGTTTATGCAGCACAGTGTAGTGAGGAAAGCAATGCAAGCAGAGAAAGCAACCCCTACACAAATGCACGGCACAAAATAGGAGCACAGCCTCCTCTGGTCCAGAAACAGTACTTCATTTGAAGGGACAATAGTGTCCAAAATCTGGAGCAAGAGGACCGTCGGTTAGAACCAGATGTGAAAGAAGCCACAAATGTCAAACTACGGTGGTCCTCTCTAAACGGAGAAGGACGATTATGGCACCACTCACTGCTTCAAACAATCTCCCCAAAAGATGATCTTTGTGATCTATGGAAAAAGTGGCCACTAATAATGCATTCTAGCAGCAGGAAGGAGAATCTCCTCCTTCAGCATCCACACCTACCAACAGCAAAAAAACATCCATCGTTTGACCACACTCAGGAGACACACTCACTTCGGACACCATTAGGAGAACTCCACACCTAAAACTGAAAACGGAAGGAAGGAGCCTTTTGGATTCAAGGCAAAACGTCTTCAATGATCAAGAAGAGTCTTGTTGCCTCCATTCAACTTTTGTGGCCACATCCAATGGAAGCAAGAAGGGAACGACCTTGTTCAATCTATATGAGTAAACAACCTTGGAACTGCATAAGTAGAGATCCCAACATTTTTAGGACTCAATATGGTTTTGTATGTGACTGTTACTTTCAACTTGTATCCGCCACTTACAGAGTCTCTCCTTGCAGACCACAAAGTCAGACGGCTCGCTGGGTTCGCTCTCGCCGGCTTTGTTAACAGCCTTGACCCGGAAGGCATACTCCTGCTTCTCCATCAGGCCCTGGAGCTGGTGTTCAGTCTGGGCAATGTCCTCTGCAATGCGAATCCACTCATCGCTTCCGCTTTTCTGCAACTCCATGACGTAGCCTTCAATCTTAGCTCCGCCATCATGCTCGGGCCTTGTCCACGCCAGTGCGGCAGAGGTCTTGCCAATATCACAGATCACAGGTCTGCCAGGAGCCCATGGAGGATCTGAGGAAGACAGTATTGATTTGTAAATCATTTGGATGGCTCTTTGGACTCTGCATAGCTTTTTGCACTATAGCATACCAATGGGGTCTTTGATCAAGACTGGATCTGTTTCTGTGCTTGGTTTTCCAGGGCCAGCCAGATTTTCAGCCAGGACCCTGAACTGGTACTTCTTCTTCGTAGGGAGTCCTTTCACCCTGTTGTCAAATATCTCAAAGATTAAAAAAAGAAAAGAAAAAAAAAGTCTGTCGGCAAGCGATTGAAATGAAATGCTAGTTAACCTGAAGTTGGTGTCCTTGATTGGCAGCTTGTTGCATCTGATCCATTTATCGCTGTCGGGATCAAACTTCTCGACCCAATAGCCGGTAATTGGACTGCCACCATCCTCGTCTGGCTCAAGCCAGTTGAGAGTCACGGCATCCTTGGAAATGTCCAAGGGAGTGACTCTGGATGGAGGGCCTGGCGGATCTAAAAAGACACACAGAGGAAGGTGGTATTGGATTTTGCGAAGAAAGCCATTAAAAGAGGACGGAAGGTCAAAATTTCAGTCTCACCAAATGAATACTTTGCAATAATCGGCCTGTGCTCGGCAGGTTCTCCGACACCATACTGGTTTTCAGCACTGATCCTGAAGACGTACTCCATGAATGCGGTGAGCTTGCAGGCCTTGAAAGTGGTGTATTTAACTGTGGCAGACAGCTTGGTCCACTCCTCTTTATCAGTCTTGCGACTCTCCACTATGTAGTTGGTAACAGGTGAGCCACCGTCATCCCTTGGCGGGTTCCAGGCCAAGAGACAAGACTCGTTGGTGATTTCAGAGATGTCAAAGGCAGCGGGGGGGCCGGGTTTGTCTGAGTAGGACAGACCAGGCAAACTGAGGTCAAGTCTTAATTTCAGGAACACGCATTTCTAAAATGAGAATACTTGTATGTATTTTTTGGAATGCGTCCAGTTACGAACATCCAAGCAAATCTGAAGAGAGTTGCTTGGCATGGCCGAGCTAACAGCAACAACAACATGAGTGACACATACCGAGGATGTTGACATCGACGGTAGCAGTCGCTCGTCCGCAGGTGTTGACGGCTTCAATTATGTAGGTGGCGCTGTCGCCTCTGGTTGTGTTGGCAACAGACAACTTGGAGTGTCCCGGCTGTGTGTCAATGACAACACGCTCATCAGGCCGCAGGACCAGGTCAGCCTTGGTCCACTTGACGCGGGGATCTGGCTTTCCTTTGATATCGGCAGGGAGTTCAATTTTGCTGCCGGCTCTGGCAGTGATACCAGCTAACAACTTCACGTCCAGCTGAATCTCTGGAGGTTCTGTTGAGTAGTTGAAGAAAGTCAACAACAAAAATATTCAAGCTGATTTCACATGATCTGAAACCATCCGACTCTTGGATATTAAATCTAGGCTTCACCACAAGTCCACTCAGGCCCACCTTTAGCATCAACAGCCTGGATCTCGTCAGTAGCCCTGCAAGGCCGACTAGCTCCTAATTTGTTGACAGCTCGGACTCTGTAGGCATACCACTGTCCCTCAATCAGACTAGTCACCTGGAACCTGGTAGTGCAAAGATCAGATTAGACAGGGCAACTCAGAACACAAACACACATCAGAAATAAGCCCAGGAAGGTTGTCAAGACCTACTTCAGCTCTTGAACAGGATCAGAGCAGGGTTCCCACTTGTCAGTTCCACGTTGACACTTATCCACCACATAACCTTTGATCTGGGTGCCACCGTCATACTTTGGGGGCTCCCAGGACAGGAAGATGCCCTTGCTGCTCTTGTCTCGCCACTTAAGATTCTCGGGAGGATCGGGTACAGCTGAAGAAAGGTTGTACAAACTCATCATCAACCTCATCGCTTCTTCGGCATATTCTCCTGTTCGCGCGCAAGTCACTTTCTCATGCGCACTTTCAAGGTACGGCGATTCTCCCGTCTTCAAACACATACACACCATACGTAACCTGCCAACCGCCAAAGAGTCGTGATTCGGTCAAGAGAGTTTCCCTCATTTCCGCATCATGAACTTTTCCTGAGAATTGAATTCCGCAGAAATCCATTTGAAAAATATGTCAGACTTGAAATATGAAATATGAAATGGACTTGTGTAGTGGATCCGGAAGTATAAAGGCTCCGATCCTTACCGCAGTCAGTGTGAATCGTAAGGCCGTGCCATTTTGTGAGATACGGGGGGCTTTAACATTAACAGCTAGTAACGGCACATTCTACAAAAGGGCAAACTGGCGCTCACGTAGTTTATTAGCTGGAGTGTTGAGACAAGAGTATATGCCTGCTTTGCTGGCGGCCACTGCTGCTGGGTTGAGCACTCCGAAGCGTTGACAAACGCGACAGTCATCGCTCGCATGCTGTGTGTGCAAATGCTTTTGCATAGCGGTCGTCTTTCCTCCCTTCGACCAAAGATCCAATTTGTAAGTGTTGCCCTGTTGTTTTCTTGTAAAATGCCACCAAACTTTCCAGCGTTAGGCGCCATGTTTGTTGCTGGCACTGATCCTTTCCCCCCCCACCAATATAATATAACGTGGATGTGCGGCCGTCACTGTCATGTTGGCGGGACTCACATACAGCCGTTGAGCCGTCAGTGAGCACCAATCATCACTCAACGTCAGCGCCTGTGAAATGACTCAAAATCCTCAGTACAGACTCCGAAGCGCGGAAGGCACGGAAGGCACAAGATACTTAAGTCTCTGGGAGAATACACATACCGCCAGACTTGTCAGGAAACAACCCCATTTCAAGAGTGCGCACATTTGATGAAGGTGCCCAAGTGACACACTTGGGATAATCTGCACAGCCAAAAAGTGCGCCTTTTCTGACTTAAGCACACGGGAGAATATGCCTTTTCATAGGTGAACGGCATTACATGGGATCATCACTCACTGGCAGGAGAAGAGACGTTGACTGGCTCGTCGATGTAGGCCGGCTCTCCCGCTCCACATTTATTGCAAGCAGCAACACTGAACAGATATTCCTTCCCTTCAATGACATCTGTCACCGTATGCTCGAGGTCGAGGACTCCCGTAGCCACCTGCCATTCGACACCAATGACAACAGAAAGAAAAAGCTGGCTGGGCATATACTGTGCACTCATTGGACCATTGTGTATTTCGCAAATAGAGAGGAGCCGGATGTACCGTACTCCCTGTGATGTGAGAAGAACAAGACAAACACTTGTGTACCTTAGCCCAGGTCTTTCGAGACACTTCTCTCTTCTCGATCTGATAGTGTGTGACAGGACTTCCTCCGTCGTGCTCAGGAGCCTCCCACATCAGGTGGACATGGTGTCTGGTCACCTCGGCCACCTTGAAGTCTTTCGGAGCACTGGGGCATGCTGGGTAATTAATGAAGAAATATAAGCGGACCTTATGAAATAAAAAAATTGACCGCAGTACTCTGCACGTTGGCTTTCTCCCAAATAACAAATGACTCCTACCGATAACGTTGACGTCAATCTCTCCAGAGACGGAGGACATATCGTTTTCCAGCTGGAGGGTGTAGGTTCCTTTGTCTGGACGGACACTTGGCGTAACTTTTAGCTCGGTGAATACGGGCTTTGTAAGCATAGAGACACGCTCGTCTGCCGACGTCAGCTCCTTCTCTTCAAACGTCCATTTGGGGCTAGGGGTCGGGTATCCAGTGATAGGAACTCTGATAGCGAGAGGCTGAGGGACGATGACTTCCAAGACTTTCCTGAAGGCACTCAGGTCCAAGGTTGGACCCACTGCCAGAAGACAAGCGCAAGATTTCACAAGATTTCAATGAGCAGTCCAAATTGAAGCGGAATCTTTTTGGCTCGAATTTTTGTACCGTGAGGATCGTCAGCAAGAAGTGGGCCGAGTTGCTCAGCTGGATCGGAGATACCGGCGGCATTCTCGGCACAAACTCTGTAAAGGTACTTCAAACCATGTTTCACTCCCGTCACCTAAACAAAACCAATCACTTTGCTGAGATTCTAAACGAATCGAGACAATCGGGTTTAAGCGCAGCTCTTCCATACCCTGTAGGAGATGTCTGGACATAATCTAGCATTGCAGCGAAGCCACTTGTCTGTGCCATCCTCACTCTTCTCAATGATGTAGCCGGTGATCATGCTGCCGCCATTGCTGACAGGCGTCTCCCAGGTGAGCGTGACAGCCTCCTTGGTTTGGTCATTGAAGTTCAGGTTGAGGGGCGGGCTTGGCCTGTCTGTAACACATTCAGGTTCCAGAAAAATGAGATTGGACGGCATTGCCAGAGATGATCACCAGTGTCAAAGGTCACCCACCGATGGGATCCATGATCTTGACAGGTTTGGTGGCCGCGCTGGGTTTGCCAATGCCGGCCTTGTTCTCAGCTCGCACTCTGAAGATGTACTCCTTGTTCTCAACCACGTCATTGAGATTGGCCGAGCGCTCGCCGGCCCCGCAGAACATGGATGCCTCCCACTTGACCGACGTCCTGTCACGGAGCTCGATCACGTAGCCGGTGATCTCTGAGCCACCATCAAACACAGGAGGCTCCCAGATGACGGTGGCACCAAATTTGTTCACCTCACTGACAGCTACATTCTCGGGAGCATCAGGAACATCTGATGGAAGACAACCGCTTTAGTATGGTTTTGGTCTGGAAATGATATGTGATATATCCCATCACATGCCTGCCAGCTCACCAAATTTATTCTTGGCTTGAACGGCATCTTCAGTGACAACGTGGGGTCCACTCCCAACACGATTTCTGGCACAAACTCTGAACAGGTACCAGGAGTCCTTTTGGAGGCCACTGACACAATACTCCGTCGTATCGCCGCGGTCTGTTGCCACCGTCCACGCCTTACGCTTCACATCGCGCCTCTCTACCGTATATGATAGGATTTTGCTCCCGCCGTCACTCTCAGGCTCCTCCCACGCCAAACTGACTTCACCGTCGACAGTGTCTGTCACCCTCAGGTTCTTGACGGGTCCGGGCACATCTGTCGAGCACCAATATGACGTTAAAAATCCATCATGAAAGTCAACAAATCCGTTGAATCTCACCAATCACGTCCAGGTTAATGAAGGCCTCTCCCTCTCCATGCTTGTTCTTGATGGCCACCTTGTATCTGCCCTGGTCTGCTTTGCTGGAGCTTTTAAGGCGATACACTGTCTTGTCGACTGAGGTGTCAATGTTCTGGACAGGGAGACTCACACTGTCGAAAAACCACTCTACGTCTGCCCGAGGGTAGGCGTCGTAGGGTACTGTAATGACGAAGGGCTTGCCAGCATCTGTTGTCAGGTTCTGGTCTGTGGTTTTAATCTTTGGAGGAGCTACAAAAAACAGAAGTTTCATATTTGCTTGATGCTCCTGCATGGATGATTGTAGACTAAATCACAGTGGTGTTATGTGCCTCACCCGCCAACTCCAACTTAGCTCGAGCATCTTTGTCTTTGGCGACAATCCTGTACTCGCCCTGGTCTCGAGGTCGGATCTCACACACTTGCAGTCTGTGCACTTTACCCTCGCTGATCATCTGGTACTTGTCTCCCTGAATGATGATCATGTTGTTTCTCATCCACTTCACCTCCACTCTGTCCTTGTTGAGCTCCACCTCGAAGACCACGTCCGAGCCAGGAGGCTCCAAAGTGTCCTGAGGCGGTCTAATGATCTCCACGGGGATTTCTGTTGGAGTTAACACGTGACGTGAGGTTTCAAAAGGGAGTATGCGGTATTTGGAAGGAATGAAACAACGTACCTTCAACAAATAGTCTTGCTCTGGTCCTCTTCTCGTCCACGCCGCAGGCGTATTCACATTCGTCATCCGGTCTGCACACCTTGACGACTAGTCTGCATGTCTTGCCTTCTCTCTCCATGAGATATCTGCAGGGACAAGCAGGCGCCATGAAATATGCTTGGAACAAGACAATGATCATGAAGTCAGGTGTGGTCCAGTACCTCGGCCCTTCTCGAATCTCTCGGCCGTTCCTGTACCACTTGACGGTGGCCTTCTCTTTGGACAACTTGCAGGTGAACTCTGCATCCTCAAACTCGGTGACCGTCTGGTCTTTGAGCTGTGCGGTGAAGTCTGTGGGCGCCTCGCTGATGATCAATTCGGCAGCACACTTGTCATCTCCGACCTCAGCACTATACTCGCCCTCGTCCTCCATGATGCAGTCCTTGATGGTGAGCGTGTGGTTGAGGCCTTCGCTTCTGTAGACGATGTGTTTGCTGAGCTCCACCTCCTGGCCAGCCTTTAGCCACCTCACAGTTGATTTGGGCCGGTTCACCTTGCACGCAAAACTGATGGTCTTCTTTTCCTGAGTTTCGATGTCCTCGATGGGCACGAGGAACTTTAGCTCCTCCTCTGTAGATGGAACATTACATTTTATGATTAGTGATTTCTGCCAAGCGTAGGTGTTTTGTGTTTGTGTGGATTTGATCTTTTACCAGTAACTTTAGCATGGGCTGAGCACTTGACGTGCTCTCCTCTGTGATTGGTCACGCCCACGGCGTATTCGGCCTCGTCGGCCTTGCGGGCGTCCCGAATCCTCAGGGAGAAGACATTGTCCCTCTGGGCCACCATGTACTTGCTGCTGTCAAATATGGGCTCGTGGTTCTTCAGCCATTTGGCCTTTGCTCCCTCCATGTTTGTCTCGCAGTTGAAGACAATCTCGCTTCCTTCTTTTACTTCCGTGTCTCTGATGGGTGTGATGATCCTCAATTTTTCTGCAATTGAGTACAGACTGTCAGTCACAACCGTGGTCAAAGAGTCCGGGATAATATCATGCATGAGTGAATGGAGTGAGTCTCACCAATCACTAACAGATCAGCGGAGGCTCGAACGCTGCCAATGAGGACTACGTAGCCCCCCTCATCCTTCATCTCACAGTTTTTCACAACAAGAGCTCGTCTCTTTCCTTTACTGACAATCTCGTATTTGTCCCCGCTTTCGACCTCCTTCTCCCCTCGGAACCATTTCACCTCGTAGGGTTCTTTGGAGACTGAGCAGACAAACTCAGCCTCCTCGCCTTCCACAACTTGCTGGTTCTGAGGTTTGGCGATGAACTGTGCTGCAAGTTCTGGAAAGAAAGCAGAAGGAGGTCATCATTGTTGTTCTTTCACTCTTGTCAGAGCTAGTTCCGGAACTGGATGCGTTTGCACCATTCAGCTTCAGGACAGCGGCTGTCTTGACACTAGGACTCAGTCGACAGTTGTATTCGCCGGCATCTTCCATCCTCAAGTCTTGGATGATCAGGATTCTTTTACGTCCATCCGCCATCTGCTCGTAGCGTCCACCCTCTGGCAGCTCTCTGTCTCCTTGGTACCAGGTGACGTCTGCCCCAGGCTTGGACACCTCGCAGATCATCTTAACGCTGTCTGTCTCGGTTCCTTCCACGTTGGACAGGTTCTTGGTGAACCTGGCAGCCTCCTCTGTAAAGAAACAAATTATTTGGGGATGAGAAAGCACAGAGTCCTCAAGAATGTCACTAGAGGCCCAAACGTGGTGCCAACTCAACAACATGGAATGTAAGCAAACAGCGACCTGAAGAGGATCCTAGGGTTGTCGTAAGTTAGCAATGCTGGGTGTGCCCTGACCTCAAACTTGGTGCTGGAAGTTAACAACCTGAACGCTTACAGACTTGTTCCTCATGAAATCTTGATTTTGAGTAAGTGACTTGTTCAATCAAATACTGATTTTGGTGGTAAAACAAAAACAAATATTATTATTTGAATTTATTTGAAGATTTTTTTAAATTTTAGAATCTTGTATCCTTACAGGTAACACCCCGTGTCGGTCCGCGGCTTATTTGACCAACAACTGTGGAGATGACTTGAGAATGTGTAAAATGTATGTATTGTACATGTACATGTACATGTATGTGCTCACCTTTATGAGATGTATAGCATGTAATGGTTGCATGTGGACGAGACTATGTTTATATGTAGAGTAAGACAAATTTCCAAAATGGAACAACAAAGTTCACCCTGATCCTGAATCCTGATATAGAATGAACCAATAATAGCGACAAGCAATAATTTCGGACATTGATGAGACTCCGGTCAATTCAGGTAAAAAAATGGTCTGACTACAAAGTAGCTTGATTTGCTATTTTCTTGGAAAATGAATCCCGTTGAACAGAAGCCATCAAGGGTTGGATGCCTCACCGATGACGGTCAGCATGCCGGAGCTCTTCGATGTTTTGGCGTCACACTCATATTCCGCCTCGTCATCCATCATAGACTTGTGGATGATCAGGATCCTCTGAACCCCCTTGGCCATGATCTCATACTTCTTTCCTTTTCTTATTTCGCAGCCATCCTTGGACCAGCAAACCTGCGGGATCACATTCGGGAAAACGTCGCTCAAGCAGCCGCGATCAAAGCAAAGCAAACCTTTTGTGGATATTCGAACCTTGGCGGACTCGCGGGACACTTCACATTCAAACTTGGCAGATTCTTTCTCTCTGACTTCAACATCTTGCAGAGGCTTGACAAACTCCACTTGAGGCACTGATGACACAAAATAAACACAAATGTCAGCCAAAGGTTTTGCTCCTGAAACACTGGAGAGTATTTCATCCTTTTAATGGAAAGTGAATTACTACGTACATTATTTTATTCGTGACGTTATTCATTCCTTTTGCGATTTTCCAATCTCAAGGTTCCCAATTTCGACAAGTACTGTAACTGCTCCGTGTTCTAGATTGGAGCCTTACTCGGTCACAGGTGTCTGGTTGTTACATTCATATACCTACTACCAGTAGTGGGCAAACTCGGCCCTGGAGGGCCGGAGTCCTGCATTTTTTGGATGTTTCCCTGCTCCAACGCAACTGATTCCAATCAACAGGATTGCTATTGGGCTTATACAGAGCTTGTTGATGAATTGATCATATATCAGCTGTGTTGGAGAAGGGAAACGTCCGAAACCTGCAGGACTCCAGCCCTCGATGACCCAGTGTGCCCACCCCTGTTTTAGATGCTCTGCAGGATTTGTGGTTCTATTGTATGGCATTGCCTAAAGTGCACACGTAGCCCTGACATAGCATCCACAGACAATATGAATGTCTGTATAAATTGCGTAGTGACTATTTAAACCCGCTGGTGAGGAGTCCGTGTGTGGCACCCGGTTCTAACTGGAATATTACATGACGAAGGTCAAGAAATTAGTTTCCTATTCGGTAAATTCCACAACAGTCCTTACTTATGACATCAAGGAAGCAGGAAGTCTTAAAGTCCTTGGCGGCACATGTGTACGTCTTAATGTCCTCCAGGTTGCAGTCGTGGATCACCAGCGCTCTCTTTCGCCCATCGACGATGATGTCATATTTCTTGGTCTTGCAGATCTCCTGTCCTTCCTTGGACCATTGAACTTCTGCGTTCTCTCTGGAGACCTCGCACTCCAGCGTGGCGGTGGCTTCCTCCTCCACCGTCTGGTCCTCCAGAGGCTTGGTGAACTGCACCGGAGGCTCTGTAGGGCACACCGCATACTTCAGCACTGAGCACAAGCAATACACCAGAGGCGAGCAGTAGGATTTTCACCTCTGACAATGAGCTGTGCCTGAGTCTGGAAGTCCTTGGCAGTCAATCTGACCTGGCCTGCCTCTGACAACTTCACATCCTTTATCATCAGAGCGTGAATTCGCCCATCTGCTTGAATCTTCACCTGCGCGACAGAAACCGAGCAAAGACAGTTACATGCATTTCCCCTTTACGTTTGTGGCTGACCTACCGGACGGACCGTAGACAAAGACACATCACCTGACCGGAAAGAATAGTCTTAGCAAATAGTCAAATAGTCCTGGCTTTCATCCTCATCAATCCATTTGACTGTTCCACCTGTCCGCCTCAGTACTATGGGGAGCAGGGCCTTCAGCCGCTCTGCTCCCCAGCTTTGGAACTCTCTGCCTCCTGATCTCTACAATTCACCTTCCTTGACCATTTTCAAATCCAAACTAAAAACTCCTCACCTATTTAAGATCACCTACACACTATAACCACACTGCTCTTTTATTTTATCAGTTTTTTAGTCATAATTCTATTTAATCTGTAAAATGTTGTTTTAAATTTTGTTTTAACGCCGTCCTTGAGGGTCTTGAAAGGCACTTACAAATGTAATGAATTATTATTATTATTATTATTATTAGCTTTGAAGGCCAGACAACCAAAAGGATTTGGGCTCAACTTAGTTATAGAGTTTAAGGTTAAAGAATAATAATAACGAAAAAACTCAAAACTAAAATATAAAAAACTGCCCTCGTGCAACATTGAATGAATAATGAGAGTGACGGATGAAATAACAAATTTACGGCAAAGTCACACAAATAAATAGTGGGGATAAAAATGACCAGTCGAAGTTCTGGCTAAAATTGCACTAAAACGAAGCACAGCGGAACAAACAAACACACAAGAGTTAGAGGGGCTGGCTAGCTAACGAAAACAAACGAACGAAGGGGGGCAAACGCACACAAACAGACAGTCAGACCACCAGCCTTTCAACCGGTGGCCACTAATCACCTCAGCTGAAACGAGTCAGGTGATCAGGGCTCCTCCCTTCGAGGGCAAGGGCCGCCAATCGGGGAGGAGCGCTCACACGCAGATCAGCGGCCAAAACAAACGGCCACGAAAAATCGGGTGTGGCAATGAGCGCTACTTTAACTCAATGACAAAAGGTCACTTTTACCAATTTTCAGGGTAAGTTCGCAACCATTATGCTGCTGTTCCTTAACAGCAGCATAACCCATCATTTTTTTTCTCCAACAGTTTAATTGTTCATTATTTATCATTTATGTATTACTTTTTTGGTTTGCTGAATCCTGGTCACCAAATCTATTGTTCATTTGAATAAGTGCATTCAAATGTATTCATATTTAATTGAATTCTCATCAATTAATTATTTGTAGATTGATTCTCTCATGTCAGAGTTTTGGATGTCATGTGGTTGGTCTGAAGTTCACGTCGAGAGTCGTACGTATCCTTCATAAAAATGAAGTCATTTGTTATGAACAAAATGTTATAAATGAACAAAAAGCCAAAACAAGCAAGAAAACCGCACAAAGTATAGGCTATGTTTCTGTATTGAAAACAAATCGTATCCAATCGCCTAATCTGAAGCCAACAGTCTTGAATTTGGGTTTGAAATTGGACAGCCATTTTTAATTGGACCGGCAAATTGCTTCTATTGTCAAATCCATCTTTCTTCAATTTATGCAGCTGGCTAAGTGAGTTTTTAGTTAGGACACTTCTTTCTGCTGGACTCAAAAGACCAGGATTCCTTGCAGGCAGACAGAAACCAATGTTTGCTTCAAACGCAATATTCAGATGCGCTTTTATAGGACCAAATATTGCGGTTAGAAAAGGAGTCGTCTGCTGCATGTAAACGTAGCCAATGAGTTTAAAGTGAAGTCTATTAAAGTGACAGAGGGTTAGTTTTAATATGAATTGGATGTTAGAGAGTTTAAGGTCAAAGTTGTTAGTGCATTTTTCATTAAAGTTAAGGAGGCTCAGGTTCAATTTGAACTTAGTTTACAGTTAAAGATTTGAAAGTGTCAGACTTGTCATTTCACTTTGAACTTGAAGTTTGGGAGTTGAAGGTTAAAAAGAACATTTTCATGTTTCAGCTGAAACGTGAATAATGTTGAACACCGTGTCTCAAAGTGCACAAAAGGCTTTTGACTTCCTGGAGGCTGAAGCTCCATATTAGGGAGCCTTGGGGGGCTCTGAGAGATTAGACTGTTATTTTTAACTTCAGCGCGGACCACAGAGACAAAGCACGCACAGATGATGTTTGAGACGTGTTTGACGCTGCATCAAAAGGAAAAAAAGAAAAGAAAGAAAGTTCCTACCCGCTCGCCGGCCTCCATCTTGTTCCCGGCCAGGAACCAGTCCACGACAATGCCTTCGTAGGACAGCTCGCACAGGAAGGTGGCCTTCCCTCCGGCCGTCACCGTCACGTCCTTCAGCGGCCGCACCAACCTGATGGCTTGAGCTGAGGACAGCGAGGGCGCAGCTCAGCGTCCAATCTCTTCAGATAAGATTGTCCTTCCAGGAATGCCCTCTGCGATTGGCTCTGGATTTTGTCAGCTCACCTTTGACTCGCAGCTGAGCGCTTGATTTGGCGTTGCCGGCCCAGAAGTCCACGCCCCCCGCCATGTCCATGCGCACGTTGTATAGGATGAGAATATGTTTGGGGCCCTCCGCCTTGACCTCCACATCCTGATGACAAACAAACGCTGGACTTTTTACTTGATTCATTACTCGAGTATTTCAAGATGATATGACAGTAATCCGCCTCCAGCGCAGGGTTATGCGCAGTAAGTGACAAATACAGATAAACGTAAAGGAAAGGCCAACACTCACGGCCGACTGGTGCAAATCTTCTCCTTTCAGCTTCCAGTGTCCCTCAACGTCGTCCTCAGAAATCTCTGTCTCAAACTTGGCCGTCTCCGTCTCAGTGACCTCAACACTGTACAGGGGACGCACCATTTTGATGTCGCGCTCTGGAGGACAAACACCAGAAAGAGGACACCGTCAGGCGTCAATAAACAAAAACCCAACAACTCTCAACGTTTGACTCGAAGAGCAAAAGGAAGTCAACTGGGGAATCTTGCGAAAGCTAAAAACAGTAGCAAGTACCTTTTAGGTGGATGCTAAAATTCTCACACGGTCTCTTAGCTCAACACTAACAATCTCACGTGTAGCGTTAGCTCACGGCTAATATCCCTAGCACATGCTGAAAGAGTTGGGGAGCCGGTAGGCCACTACTGAAGGCCAATGCGCTAGATTTGCCCTTACCTTCAATTGTGAGATGTGCGTCAGTTCTATCTGAGCCACAGTCGCACGCGTATTCGCCGGCGTCGCTCATCTCGGCCTTGCGGATCATCAGGATCCGCTTTTTGCCGTCTGTGCTGATGCTGATGTTCTTGGAGGGCGTGAGCTCGTTCCCGTCCTTGAACCATTTGACATCTGCCACCGCCTTGCTCAGTTCACACAGCAGCTTCACTTGGTCCTTCTCCACCGCCGTGTAGTTCTGCAGCTTGCTGGTGAAGTACGGGTCACCCTCTGAGGGAAGGACATGTTTTGGAGGTTGGGGTGGAGCAAGTAAGTCATCAAACAAGTGTCTCTGGCACACCTTAACTCTGATAGCCCGTCTGGCATTCACAAGTTCACCTGTTCGCAGGGGTGCCCTGAGATTTATGCTATTTTCCGTCTATGGCCTTCGGCTAGCTAACTTGTGTTTGACGGAAGGATACGCTTTGCTTGAACAGACTATGCAACAATGTTGAACTGTCTCTTGTTTTCAGTGTCAGCTTTCCAGATATCAACGAGAGTGACAAATTGTACCGTATTTTGCCGACTGTAAGCCACTACTTTTTCCATGCGCTCTGACCCCTGCGGCCACTGTGCACAACGGACGGGTTCCGATGCCTGGCACAGGCAGGAGGGAAGGGACGGCGGGTGGGCGGACGGGATCGCCCACCCGCCGCGACGTTTTCGCCAGCAAGAACCGCACCGCGCACCCCGTCGCCGCCTATTTCCTGGCCAGCGCTGGCCGCTCTCAGATAGCGATCCTTCTCGGTGAGGCAGCTTATAACCCGATGCACTTTATGGTCCGGAAAATACGGTAAATCTTTTGCGGGTAAGTTACTCGTGGCCTCACAAAAGTTGAAGCCTGAAAAAAGATGGCATGAAGTCCTGAACTAGGGGTTGAACCACTTCTTAGTCAGCGCCAAGGTGATAATAGTTGAGTTGACGCTGACTAATCGATTGATGGTGACGATGATTGATATTTTTCTAAACTGGCTGTGTGCCAACATTCAATTGTTTTTTCTTTTTAAATCACTGCACAAACTCCAAGACACAAAGTCGCTCACACGCTCAGTCGCTCGCCCGAGCGTCTCCCTCTCACTCGTGGCACGACGGTAGAGAGGAGCGTGACACTAAGCCTTCATTTTGACCGGAAGAGGTTACAGATGTCCCACGGCTTGCCTCCGTTTGATTGTGTAAGCAGACGCAACGACAGATTGTTCGTCTTGACATTTGTTGAATTTGTGGATGGCTTGCGTGAGGATTTGGCATAAATATTTTCACGCGGCTAAAGCACCACTGTAGTTTTCTGCACTTTTGATTTGAACGAGGCGGCCGTGCTCAAAATACTAGTGTTGCAGTTCAAGATTGGTCTTGGTCTCAAGACTACTTTCGAAGAGTCTCGGTCTCATCTCGGAATGGAAGGCATTTTTACTCCGTCTTGTCTCGGTCCCGGACACAGCGGACTCGAGATTTTTGATCAAGACCGGGCCGGTACTACTGAGAGCAGTGAGAAACATGCAGTATGCAGGCCCAAAAGAGGGGTTGGGAATTATACAGGAACCGTCCTCTCAGACAGCCCTCTCGTGGCCGTGTCACCGCTGCAGAGTGCGACGACACAAATTTCGATCGACACGTAATCGCTGTGAGACGGTTTCTAAGAAAATATGAGGAAAGAGGAAAACATGGAAGGAGTTGAGGCGGTTGCCATTTTGCTGCTTTTTAATGTTTGGGTACATGACGTGGATGGATGGTTTGAGTGAGAGGAGACGTCAAGATGAAGAATTTGAAAAGGCTAACAGTGAGTGGAAAGAAAATGGCCCAAGGATGATCAGAATTCTTTTTGTGGAAGGGTGCTTAGCCGAGAATGCATGTCGTCGTCGCAATGGATACGAAGGGTTAGATATTTTTGATACTAATTAAAAAGCTTAGCCAAACAGCGGCGGTGCCCGAGCGGGAGCTTTTTGGGGCCAACGGAGTACCAGCAGTATCCCTCAAGTAGGACCTCCGTTTGGCCCCGTAAAAGTCCCTGTAAGTGGCCCTGTAGGGGAGGCTCCTGTTGTGGGGACACAAACATGCGGGGCTGGGCTTGATTTTCCCCAAAGTTCCGCCTTGGTCTTGTCTTTATTTCGATACTCTCAATAATGTCTTTGTCTCGATCGGTGGTCTTGACGACAACATTACAAAAACAAGCAACTGGCAAACTGTCCACCTCAATAAACTGGCCAGCGAAAAGAAGAAAGAAGACGGCGCAAAGTACTAACCGATGACGGTAAGCATGGCGCTGATGCTCTTGTCGGCGGCCTCCACCTTGATCATGGCTGTGTCATCAAGAGCGACCTCCTTGAGGGCCAGCGTGTGGACTGTGCCATGATCCGTCATGTGGACCACCTTGCTCGGGTGAAGTCGCACGTCGTTCTTGTACCAAACCACGGGGATGTTTTCATGCGAGAGCTCCACGCTGAACTCGGCCGTTTCGCGTTCTTTCACCGTCACGTCCTTGATTGGTTTGACAAACTCCAGGCGGATTCCTGCGGTGAGAGAGCAACGGTTTAGTACCTTATCCACTAAGCGAAGCTCGCCTCTGTTTCTGCGATCCTGTTTTGGCTTGTCGAATCAAGTGGCGCAGCAACCAGCCAAATCGGGTTGGTAGCGGTCGGAAGTGTGATCCGTGCTTCAGCTGGATTTTAAGTGCGAAGAAGGTAATGGCTGACCTTGAATGACCAGCTTGCAGCTGGTCTTCTTGTCTTCTGCCTCAAACGTGTACTTGGCCTCGTCGTCGTAGGTGGCTGAGCGGATCAACAGCACATACGAGTTCCCGTCTTGAATCATCTTGTACTTGTCATCGCTCTGCAGCTCCAGCGAACCCTTCAGCCAGCGGAAAGACTTGGGTGCTCTGGACACTTCCAGTTCAAATCTGGCGGCGTCCTTCTCGAACACATGCACGTCGCTCAGCGGGGTCAGGAAGTTGAGAGGAAGCTCTGACCAACCGGGAGGAGAAAGAAAAAATCAGCGCGAGTGCGTCACAGTCAGGTCAGTAAGAAGGAATGGACCTTTCAAAAGGACCCCTAAGCGGCAGATGCCTTTTAAGTTAAAATGTCTGCGGGGATTCTAAGTCATCCAGGAAGCAAAATGGACAAAAGTTGAATGAAGGCAACTGTTGGGGGGTCGGGTTTCGGGGTTGTAGATGCTTTTCTTCCAATCGGCTTCTCTAGTTCTACGTTCTGAATGAGTTGAAAATGTTTCATCCATTCGGCTTCTCTGGTTTTGAAGGAGTTGAAGACCTTTCATCCAAAAGGTTTCTTCAGTTCATGAAAGCTGTGCATTTATGCCATTGTCAGAACAGTCTTTAAAAAAAAATCAACTCATTCTATTAAGAGTCGCTCAATCACTTTTTATTGATTTTATTTTTTTCCCCAACTTTTGGTCTTAATTTCATTTTAAAGGATATTTTGATCAATACAGGACTGTGATCATGCAATCATTATTCAATGGCCCCTGAGCCTTTTGATTTAGTGATGAATGAACACCAAAGGGAACCATGCGGTTGGAGTACAACGGGTTGAGCAAGTCCCCGTGTAGATAGACAGGAAATTCAAACTTTGTGACCACAATTGCAAAAGAAAAAAGAAAAAAAGGAAATGAAAAGTCACAGAGCCGACTTCAGTTTTGAAGAAGCCTTTTGGATTAACTGTGAAAAGTCTTCAATAACAAATAATAGTTCCGTTGCCATGATTCGTTTTTTTTTTTTTTGGGGGGGGTATTTTTAATGTAAAGAGACTTGGTGTAACCCTGGAATGTAGTTCACCTTTGACTTTCAGGTGAGCAGCACAATTGGCGTTGCCAGCGGCATATGCCACCTCGCCACTCATGGGCACTTTGCAGTTATACAGGATCAGTGTGTGCTTGCCTCCCTCTTCGATGATGTCCACATCCTGCCCGATTAAAAAATGTGCCACTGAATAAGTAACGACATTCAAAGACAACAAAGGAGCAGATTTGACGAGTCGGTGAAAGAGGCGCTCACAGAGGAAGCGGTCAGGACTCCTCCATTCAGCATCCACTGGCCATGGACATCGTCCTCAGAGATCTCTGCCTCGAAACGAGCCGTTTCTCCGTCAAAGAGCTCCACGCCGTAAATGGGTCGAACCAGTTTGATGACGCGAGCTACACAGACGCCAAACGTGAAGATGCTCGGCCGAGACATAAGTCGATCGACGTTTAGTTTTACCTTCAACAGTGAGGTTGGCTACCGTATTGTCGGTCCCACAGTTGCAGGTGTACTTTCCTTTATTGCTCAGCTCCACCTTCCTCAAGACCAAAGACCTCCGAGTAGCCTCGGACTTAATCAGCACTGTCTTGGATGCGATCATCTCCTCCTCTTCGTGATACCAAATGACGGGGACATCTTTGTTGAGCTCACAGTCTAGAGAGACCTGGTCTTTCTCGGTGGCCGTGTAGTCTTGGAGTTTGACCACAAACACGGCGTCGCCCTCTGGAACAACACCATTTGTCAATTTACGGGAGTCACAGTGAAGGTACTCCCCCCCACCCCCCAAACTGCCTGCCACAGATGGGTCCTATGGCGGACCTCGACGTTCACTGTCCTCTGCGGAGAATCACCGATTGTCACCCCCTCCCCCCTCCCCGTGCAGAGAAACACAAGAGAAGACAGAGGAAAAGACATGTGACATTACCTATGACTGTCAGCTTTGCCAGCGAGCTTATGCCTTTGGCCTCTGCCTTAATCTGGCAGGTATCATCGAGCGTCAGCATCCTCATTTCAAGAACGTGTTTCTTTCCTTCCACGTGCGCAATCACCGTTCTGCTCACATGGAGCTTGACTTCATTTCGGTACCAGACCACCGAGACGTCGTCATGAGTCAGCTCCAGCTCAAAGCGAGCCGTTTTACTTTCTTTGACCGTCTGGTCCTCCAGCGACCTGACAATCTTAAGCCTCAAGCCTGGAATACAGCAGGAGCGTCCGCACTCGTTAAAGAGGGAGGCCCGCTTGAACCTCAGCTTTGGGCGAAAACTACGACAAAGGTGAGCGGACACGGGACTTACCTTCCACCGAGAGCCGAGCCGCGGATTTCTGATCCAAAACCTCAATGGTGTACTCAGACTCGTCATCAAACTCACAGCTGTTTATGATCAGGATGTGTTTGTTTTTGTCGTCAATGATCTCATATTTGGGGCCTGGGGTCACAATTTCCGTGCCCCTGAACCACATCACTTTGGACACCTCCTTAGTGAGAGTGCACTCAAATTTAGCTTGTTTCTTTTCAGGAACCGAAATGTCCTTCAGAGGCTCCACAAAGCCCATTTCGATTTCTGCGAGGTTTCAAACATTCGATGGGTTATTGACACGTTTTCTGTCCAAGCATTTTCTGCAAGTGCACGCTCGCACGCACGCACACACGCACACACACACAAGTTTGAGATTGTGGGCGTACCTTTGACGGTCAGCATGGCGCTGGTGATGGCATTTAAA
Source organism: Leptonotus elevatus (assembly GCF_054856555.1). Classification (NCBI taxonomy): domain Eukaryota; kingdom Metazoa; phylum Chordata; class Actinopteri; order Syngnathiformes; family Syngnathidae; genus Leptonotus; species Leptonotus elevatus. The sequence goes on from NC_141250.1 coordinate 23,775,435, forward strand.
GCCTGGTAGGACACTTCGCCCGCTTGGTCCAACTGGACGTTCTTCAAGCTCAGGAAACGTTTGCTCCCATCGGCTTTGATGTCGCATGTCTGAAAAATACCATCAACGGTGTTCTCCAAGAATCAGAATCAAGAACTGATCAGTCTAAACCAGCTAATCCCGTAACTTCTAAAGAAAGTCCCTCAAGTGCAGGGACGGACAAACTTTTTGCACTGAGCCCCACGCCCTGACAAGTAATTAATTTTTTACATGAATAATAATGATTCAAATAAAAAGTATGACATTGCGTAGTGTTCAACTTTTGGTACATTTGTTTTTGGCTTTTAAATGCCAGTATCATGCGAGTGATTGACTGCGGCGACCTTTGACAACATGATGATGCGGCGGGCCGATAAGACAAAGACCACAAAGACACGACTTACCGGAGATCGGCTCAGCACTTGTCCCTTAAGTTTCCATTCGCCGATGACGTCGTCCTCTGAGATTTCCGTGTCAAAGTTGGCGTCTTCCTTTTCCACCACTTCCACGCTGGCCAACGGCTTCAAGATTTCCGCCTCACGTTCTGAGCAAGCACATCAAAAACATCATTCGTGAAGGTGAAGGTGCTTGACTTGTGCCTCCTACGCACCTCCCAGAGTCAGTTTGGCCACGTATTTGCGGTCCTCCACGGCGAAGGTGTATTCCGACACGTCGTCCGGCTGACAGTTGTTGATTGTGAGCAGCATGGAGACGCCATCTTTGCTGATTTCCACCTTGTCGGAGGGCGTGAGCTCCGTCTCGCCTTTGAGCCACTTCCAATTGGGCGTGTCCTTGAAGAGTTGACACCTGAAGGTGGCGCTAGATCTGGGTTTCACGTGCTGGTCCCTCAGGGGCTTCATCAACCAGTCTTTGATGACCTCTGAGCACAAATGTTGACAAGATTTCATGTGTCTGTGCTGCCGAGCCTGGCGAGTCACACAAATTTGATTGATTTTTCTTTCTTTCAAGAAAGTGGGTCTGGGAAGGCCGCCATTGACCACGGTTTGGCTTGGTTCAAAAGAAAGTGTGCAATCAAATTAGTTTCTTTGCTGAAATATTTGGTTTTCTGTGTTCCAAGGACGTGCATGTTGGGCAATAAGTGGCTAATTGGTCCCTATTTAGACAGTTTCAGTTGGTGGTGTACTTACTTTTCTTGTCAGCACTTTTAGACATTAATGTCTGTGTGTTGACTTATTTTTGTTTTATTTATTCTTATACACGAGCCACTTTACACTTCGGTTTTATCATCCCATGAAAAGAGAATCACATATTTACAAAAATATGAGGGATTGTACTCACTTTTGTGAGTAACAAAATATACTGTAGATAAAAATACATTTAAAGCGGGCATCCGTCATTGACTGACTAACGGACCGTCCGTCAATACTGACGCAATTGCAAGAAACCCCACTCGCAGCCCTGCGCCAACATCTCATTGTAACAAGGTTCAAACTGTCTTAACGCAATCGAATAGAAAGCATTCACAGGCTTTGTGCGCTGCAAAAAAAAAGGCCCTGGGTAAAGCAAAAGTAACCCAAATAAGACAGAGATGCGAGCCACTGCCATCGACTGCATCAACATCGTTTCTTTGTACACGACAGCATACAAAGGTTTTCGTTTCCTAACATTTTCTCAAGGTGTTCTTTTGACAGACACATTTGCAAGTTGCTGATTGTTAAACATTTGGTGTGTTTCTTACCGGTGACTTTGACGTTGGTGCTGGTCTTGATGCCGTCCGGTGTGTCCACCTCGCATGAGTAGAGGCCGCTGTCTTCCTCAACGGCGCTCTGGATGGTGACGGCGTGCTGCAAGCCGATGATATTGATGGCCAACTTCCCGGCTGTAGTCTTGAGTTTGACGCCGTCCCGCTTCCAGATGACGTCCCTCTCCTTGTTGAGCTCACAGGTCAGGTACATGGGCTGACCCTTGATGCACGACGTCTCCGCTTCCAACTCTTTCACCCACTTCATGGGCAGCTCTGCACAAGGACATCAGCTTGGAATGCAAATGTTCTTTTTAACAACACTCCCATTTTCTTGAGAGAAAAAAAGAACCCTGCTCCAAATCCAAAACTTGAGGCGTGCACCAAAGAGTAGTACAATATCTTCCCAAGAGCAATGACAGGCAAGTTTGAGACAAAAATGAGGGTGGAGGCATTTTGTCTTCTGGAGATTGGTCTTGGTTTGTTTGGACCACAGCGTGGAGCCCTTTTTTTTCCCCTTTTTTCCCCCCACTCATTTTTGCTAGCCCTTTAGGCCGACTTTTGTCCGCCTGACTTGACCGAGACACAGTCAGACTAACTTGATTTACAATATAAAACTTCTTGTAGACTAATGAGCAATATATTTTTTATTCAGTCGCTCTGCATGGTCCAGTACCAAATGACCCGTGACCCGGTACTGGTCTGCAGCCCGATGGTTGGGGACCCATGCTGTACTACTGAGAATGTATTGTCTTAAAGATGCCAATGGACAATCAATGAGAGAAAGAGAGAACTGATGTAAAGAAATAGGTAGTGACAATGACAAAAAATGGTTAAATAACGATTGAAGACACGAAGAGTCTTTTGGAAAGTGACTTGTCTTTTGGAATGTAACTTGTTGGTAGGACTGGTATTTTGTGCTCCTGTGCAAAGTTGAAAGAATGAGAAGATTGGTGAGCTCACCTTCAACAATGAGTTTAGCGGTGCAGGTAATTTCCTTGCCGGCGTTCCTGGCGACGCAGGTGTACTCGCCAGTGTCTGACAATTGCACGTCTTTGACCGTGATCGTGCGATCCTTGCCGTCTGATGTTAACTTGTACTTGGGGCCCTCACGCAGGTTCATGCCATCCTTCATCCACGTTGTGATGGCGGTGGACGGCGACACCTGGCACTCGAACACGGCCGAAGAGCCGATGGACTCGGCCTCCTGGAGCACGATATCCACCAGCTTCTTGATGAACTTCAGCGGCACGGCTTTGAGTTTGAATCCTCCAAAAGGTTCTTCTGGAGGCGAAGGACCTTTTCCACCGGGCCTCAGGCCTCGACCTCGACCGCCATCACCGGGAGAGGGTGTTAGTCGCACTGCAAAAGCAGAAATAAAAAGGCTTCAGGATTAATTACGGTCGGCAGTAGAAAGTGAGGGGGAAATAGGCAACATCAATCAAATCACTACAAAGAGTGAAGAGTATATAACAAAGAGTCTTATGGAAGAAGAAAAAGACCAAAACAAGAACAGGCCAAAAAAAAGCAGGGGGACATATTTTAACTTTTGAAAACGCGACTCCAATAAGATCACAAACACTTAAAGTGGAAGCCAATCCATTCTCACCGCCAAATCCTCGTCCACGTCCTTTAGGAGCTTCCTCTGCTGGTTTGCCATCTGGACAAGTCATGGAAAAATTTCCTGTCACAATATCATCTTTTGCTTTTGCTTTTCCAACAGTCAAATTAATCTTCTCAACAACAACGACAATTACAATGCTTTCAAGATGTTCAATGAGGGAGGACAAAAAAATTGTCTTTGGTTTGAGGAACTCTGGAATAGAAAAGGGATGAAGATGAGGAGGAGGAGGAGGATGGGGATAACGATGACAACATTTATGAATCACGTGATCATGCCTTCATGTGAATTAATGATTCAGGTGACTTGAGAGCGTGCGATGAGGATTAGATGAGTCATCTGAAGGTGTGAAAGTGCTGTCAAGGTTGCTGGTAAGAGAGGTGCCGGCAGGATGTGCCAGTAGGGGACTCTGCTAGTGGGTGCTGGTAAGAATGGTGCCGGTAGTGGGGTTGCTGACAGCGTCTCCAGTTTTCTGGATGTTACCTCACCTTCTTGACTGTCAGGAGGGCCTGGAGTTTCCCGCGCCCCATCCATCCTTTCACCTTGCCAGTCCTCAGAGGGGACCAGCTCCCAGGTCCAGATCTCCTCATCGGCCGTGTCCTCGAACACCTCCTCCTCTAGCTGGGTGGGAACTTTCTTCACCTGCACAGCTCTCGGCGAGACCTCCTTCACAACGGGAAGCTTCACCTTGTCAGGTTTATCTGCTTGAGAGGCCTCCTGAAGGCAAGGTTCTTTCAGAAGTCCTGGAACTTGTGGTGAAGCAGATTTTGAAATTTGCTGAACTTTCTCAGCAGAAGTGATTGTTTCGATGGTGACTTGGTCCTTTGGTTTCGGCTTTTCAGCCTTGGGTGACAAGTTCTCTTTTTGTTCAGCCTTTTTCAGCTGCTTCGTGGGCTTGAAGTCCTGCTCACTTTGACCCTTTTCTCTTCTCTGTCCAGATGATGGCGTACCTTTGAGTTTGGCACCAGTCTTGCCGGTATCTGTTTGTCTTTGTGAAATTTTGTCTTCATCTTTCTTTACTAGGGGACTGAATTTCTTGGCTACACCCTCTGGATCCTGGTTCTTTTGGTAGTTACCTTCTCTTGCAGGTTTTTCTTGGTCTTGCTTCATATCTGTGGCGATTTTGTCTCTTGGCATGGGACTCAGAGGTTTTGCATCCATATGAGTTTTGTCTTTGTCCGACACTTTTTCTTCCATTTTTACTGGAAGCTTCAGTTGGACCTGCACCTCGCCTTCATCTGATGGAGCGGGATGTGGACGTGTGACAGTAGTATCTTCAACTTTTGTGGCCTTTTTATCAGTGGCTAGTTGATGGGTCTTGACAAGACTGTGTCTGTTTAAAGTATTTTCTTTTGGATGTTCAGCTTCCTCTTTCAAATATTTCACCGTTACTGTCTCGAGCTCCTCTTTCCCTTTTGTCTTCGTGGACACATTGGGCTCATGTACCTCTACTTTGGCCTGTCCATCCAGTACCGCTGCTGGGGTTTTTGACATCTCTGGATACGACATGGATACGACATGTTCACTTGTCCTTCCTGTCAACTCTCTGTGCTTCAAATCATCAGGTTTAGTAACTTTGGTGTCATCTTCAGCTTTGTGACTGAGCTCGTCTTTTGGCTTGCTGGGATGTCCCTCGAGTTTAATATTTTCTGCTTCCTTTGGGATTTTTTTCGATTCTGTTTGCTCACCTGGCACTTCAATTCCTTTTTTCTTCTCCTTGCTTGGGAGTGTTGTCTCTTTATATTTTTCTGTGTCCATTTTTAAAACAACTGCAACCTCGTCGGCTTCTTTGCAAAGCTCAAGTTGATTTGTCTCTTCTGCTGGAGTGAAGACACGTTCACTCCTTCTGATTGTTATTAACTCCCGATCCTCTCTGTCATGCAGACTGTGAACGTTGAGTTCTTGGTCAAAATGCCTGCTCACGTCTGCCTGATGAGTTTCTACTTGTTTCCCAGCCACCACAGACTTTGCTGGAACTTGCTCCAATCTGATGACCTCGGCTTCTGCCTCCTCGTCTTTGGTTTTTGAGGTAACTTTAGGCTTTATTTTTTGTGCAGATGTTGCTTTTGTTTCTGGAAGCGCACTCTTTGACTTTATCAGTTCTTTGGAGGGAGGAAGACTTGTCACTTCAACGGGATCAGCTTTTATCTCCTCACCTGACATTTTTGTTATAACCATCTTACCTGTGCTAAGTACATTTGTCTGTATCATTTTTTTCTCCTCCATTTTTTCAACAACTGCAACCTTGTCATGTTCTCTGCAAATCTCAAGTTGACTTGTTTCTTCTGAAGTGAAGAGGCGTTGACTTCTGATTGTTATTAACTCCCGGTCCTCTCTGTCATGCAGACTGTGAACGTTGAGTTCTTGGTCAAAATGCCTGCTCACTTCTGCCTGATGAGTTTCTACTTGTTTCCCAGCCACCACAGACTTTGCTGGAACTTGCTCCAATCTGATGACCTCGGCTTCTGCCTCCTCGTCTTTGGTTTTTGAGGTAACTTTAGGCTTTATTTTTTGTGCAGATGTTGCTTTTGTTTCTGGAAGCGCACTCTTTGACTTTATCAGTTCTTTGGAGGGAGGAAGACTTGTCACTTCAACGGGATCAGCTTTTATCTCTTCACCTGACATTGTTATAATCCTCTTACCTGTGCTAAGTACATTTGTGTGTAGCAGTTTTTCTTTCTCCATTTTTTCAACAACTGCAACCTCTTCATCTTCTTGGCAAATCTCAAGTTGACTTGTTTCTTCTGAAGTGAAGAGGCGTTGACTTCTGATTGTTATTAACTCCCGATCCTCTCTGTCATGCAGACTGTGAACGTTGAGTTCTTGGTCAAAATGCCTGCTCACGTCTGCCTGATGAGTTTCTACTGTTTTTTCTGCCGCCGCAGGTTTTACTGGAATTTTCCTCAAGCTGATGACCTTGGCTTCTGTTGCTGAGGTAACTTTACACTTCACCTTCTGTGCCGCTGTGTTTGTCTCTTGAAGTGGACTCAGTACAGTTGGTGCTGTGTTTTTGACAGCAGATAGTTTGATGTGTCACAAACAGATACAAATTCAAGTCTAAGTAACAAACAACACACTCTTCATACAGTAAATATTCCATTTGAATTGTTATTCATACAAAGAAAAAGGTCAGTATACCTTTGGTTGGTCCAGGAGCCTTAACAGGTTCCTTGTCTGCAAGAGTTCAAATGACATTAGTATCAATAAGTCATATTTTCACATAGTTCATTTGGAGAACTGACAATATGTCAAGACATGTAAAGGTTCATTGCATCAGCATAACATATTGTAGCGGTTCAGTCACCAGCTGGGCGACAAACATTACCTCCAGGTGGAGACACTTGCTTCAAGACAAGAGCTGCTGGAGAAGGTTTCTCCTCTGCCAGAGCAAGACCAATAGCAACAAGAAATGGAAGACCATAATTCACACGTTAAGACTTAAGATCAAGCACAAGAAATGTTTGCATGGAAAGACAAAGCAAGTGAAAGAATATTGACGACAGATACTCAATGATGCTACCTGAGGAAGGGATGACTTCTGCTGGTGGATTTGGTGCAGGAGCAAACACTTTCTTCTCCTCTGGAGCAGACACTTGAAGGTAGGACATAACAAAAAGTCACACCCAGAAAACAAAATGCAAGAAATGTGCATGCAGAAGAAGACAAACTCCTGTAAGGGAAGCTATGGCAGTGTTTTAAGAAGGAAGTACCTGAAGGAGGAGTCACTTGGCCCTCTAGAGCTGAGGGAACTGAGGCTTTCCATGTTTTCTTCTCTGGGGGAGACACTGAGGAAGATACCAAGAGATGAAGGATACCAAGACAAGACACCAACAAGTCAGCTGCAAACAAAACCCTAGCAAGTGAGGGAAAAGACCAACGTGGACAAGCCAGCAGAAGACACTACCTGAAGGCGCAGAGATCATCTCTGCAGGAGCAGGAGGTGAAGATGTCGCCACAGATGATTTCTCCTCCAGAGGAGATGCTTGAGGAACAAAAAAATGCCAGGATCACACCCATGAAAGACAAGCTCAGTCCAGACCGGAGCCCCTTCAATGTGACGAGCAGCGTGAAGCACACAACAACAAGGTCTTTTGCTAAAGCATCGCATTAAAGACGGGCAAACAGAAGATTATTACAAGATGACAAAGGGGTTTCGTTTGTGCTGGTAAGAGTAGAAGAAGGTGACACACATCAACTGTGAGCTTGACCCGTCTTTGAGGAAGTTGGAGCTTAAACAATATACCTTGACAAAGCGCATGTGTTTCCTTGACTTGGGTACTCGTCCTGTCCTCTTGTCTGGCTAATGATGGGTCCCTTTTCACTTGGTCAAGAGAATCACCACAGTTGGCAGATGCTTTTGGTGGAGAAGAAAAAGCCATCTCCGATTTTGGAGCTTTCTGCTGTGGTGCAACTACTTTGGGCCAAGCGTCTTGTCGAAGGGGTCGTCGTGCTTCTTCGAAAGGAACATTGCTCCACGGCACCATTTCTCTGTCCGGCGGAGGACTTGATTTGTCAAGATGTGCAAAGTCATCACGAGGCACGTCGGTCAGATATTTAATCAAGTCTTGGGATGGGGGGAGGCCTCTGGCTTGGAAAGGATCAGCTTCCATCTGTTCGTCTCATACTTGATTTACTTTCTTCTTCTCTGCGCTTGGCACTTTAGCCTCTTTCCATTCTTCTTCCTTTATTTTATGAACAACAGCAACTTCTTCTGGTTGACTTGTTTCTGCACTGAAGGCATGTTCAGTCCTGATTGTTATTAACTCCTGATCCTCTTTGTCATGCAGATTGTGAGCGTTGAGATCTTGGTCACGATTCCTGCTCACTTCTGCTTGATGAGTTTCTACCTGTTTCTCTGCCTCTGCAGATTTGACAGAAACGTTTGATGTAACGTCATGCTTCATCTTTTGCGTGACTGCTGTTTTTGTCTCTTGAAGTGGACTCTGTAACTTCAACAGTTGTTTGGAGGGAGGAAAGCCTCTGGCTCCAACAGGATCAACATGCCGACTCGCTTGTGTTATTTCTTTGTGTAATGATGCTCCTGTTTCAATATCAACCTCCTTGAGTTGATGACGTCCTTGCAACTGATCTTTGTAGGATGCAAGACCTGTCCTCGGTGGAGGTTTTCTGTCTGTTTCGGGAACATGATGGATGGTGTCTTTGTGTTCAGCGGGTTTGTCCGTTTTTTCTGTGGACTCCATTTCCACAAGGGTCTCGGCCTGGTACCTGGGGGGGAAGATCGCCCTTTTTCTTTGTCTTATTGTCAAATGTCCCAACTCGGTGATCCAACTTTTCTCCTTCAGCCCCCTTGAAGGAAAACCCACCTTCAGCTCGGAGCTCAGCCTCAAGACCGGCTGGATTGTTTTTCATGTTTAGCCAAGACGGAAGATTTGCACCATTGAGCGGTGGCCAAAAAGAAAGTGACAAAGAGACAAAATATGACATTTTAGAGCATGCACAGCTGATTCTCATAGATTATCCAGTAGAACATACGTGATCCACACACTCGTACGTGACACACAAACAAATATTGCTATAAGTGACTGAAGATTCATTACATAGCATAGCCACCTTGTTGCTGAGGCTTTTTGGCTTCAAGTGTTTGCTTTGGTCTCTTTGAATCTTTTGCTTGCAAATGAGCTGTACGAGTGAGGTTCCGTTCCTCAAACTGTGGACTTTGTTCTGCTTCACTTGTTGTTTGTGGGGACTTTTCATTTGTTGCGGATGTTTCTGGAATCTTGGGGACTTCCAGCACCATTCCGGAGTGGTCTGCAATCTTTTTGGCTTCTCCGTGAATGTTTTTTATTTTTGCCGGAAGATACTTGGGTTCTTGTGGCTCATCGTAAGGATGCAAGCGAGATGTTTTGGGGGGCCTCTCATTGATGGCTTTGGATGGTCTTGTTTCTGCGATCACTTCGAAATGATTTTAGAGATGATTCATTGCAAAGAGCCGAGAAACCCCCTGATGAGTGCACAGCACGCACACGAACACACCAAGCAGCGTTTGTGAGTTTTGCTGAGCAGTATCTTGCTCAGAAACAGTTTCAGTGTTGGGGCTGTTCAAATTTAGAGACGTTTCTGTTAGTGTGGGTGCTTTTGCCACTTAAAAACGTAGTCAACGTTGTTGAAACTCCAATTTAAGATCACAACTCGAAGGCAAAAGAAGTCTGACTTCAAGAAGAGCACAAATGTTGTCAGTGTTAGTAAGCAGCTAAAGAAGGCAACCAAATTAAGACAGGTCAAGAGACGTTACCTTGCACTTTAGAATCCTGCCTTCTTTTCTTGGAAGGCTCTTGCTTGGGTGCTGCAACTTCATCTTTCTTTTCCAGTGGCGCTGCTTTGGACTCAGCCATGGTGTCTTTTGGAGCCTCCAGAGGCACAGATGTTGGCTGGTCGACAAAATAATCCGCAGTGACCTTTGCGGTCACTACCACTTCACGTTCTGCATCAGGCTCTGGTTCAATTTCTGGTCCAAGTTTTGGTTCAAGTTCTTGTTGTGGTTCAGCTTCAGGGTGAGGTGCAGTTTCAGGTTGTGGTGCTGCGTTTCTGTATAGTTCTTCAAAATTAAAAAGGACAAATGACGTAAATGAATGCAAAAAAGGAAATACAAATACTGACAAACTAATATCGACGTTCACCACAACTCGGTAAGACTCCAGACAAACAAAACACTCTTTGAAGTAAAGACTCAAAAGAAGTCCAAAGTTATTATTTGGAATATCTTTACCTTCAGAGACCAGCTGTTGCTCTTGTCGAGGCATCGCCGCAACCATCGTCGCTGCCTTCACGGTGTCGGCTTCTTTAAAATATTGGCACTCATTTGACTTTTCAGGACTAAGAGATTTGTCGCAAAAGGACAAAAGTGACATGAACAAGGAAGAACATGAGCAGATTTTTGCAGATACCTTTTGCTGGAGCAACAGCCCCAGTTTCAGGTGCAGAGGGTGTCTCCTCTGGTGTCCTGTGAACTTTGGGAACTTGAAAGATGGAGAAAGCTCATATTAAAGCTGCCAATTGTAGTCATCTAATTAAGGTTCGTTGGGTGTTTTTTTTGTAGATCAGTACAGCTTCATAAGACAAACAAAACAGATCAAGTGGCCCAGAAGATTCAGCGTTAAGTTTGTTACCCTCGTCTTCAGCATCGATGACCTCAACTCAGTGAGTCAAAGTGGTGTAAGAAAGAAAATTTGAAGACCATTCTTAGAATTACGCATGCATTAAGGAAAAGACAAGCTCTGGGGAAGACCTGGACCAAAGACCAAGAACTAAAGGAGCAGACCCGTGAAGGTGTATCAGATAAATAGGGTGTTGCTGCTCTTACCAGAGACGCTGAGCTTGGCGTTAGAGATGTGAGGACCGCAGACCACCCGGTACTCGCCCTGGTCTTTGGCCTGGCAGTCGTAGATCTTCAGGGTGTGGCGTTCACCATCGCTGCCGATGCTGTATTTTTTGCCATTCTCCAATTTCTGCGTTCCTTTGTACCAGGTCAGCGTGATCTCCGGGTAGTTGATCCTGATCCGGCAGTCAAACGTAGCACTCTTGTTTTCAGATGCGGTCTGGTCACTGATGTCCTCCATGACGGTGACAGGCTGTGGGGTCAGAACCGCTTTGAATCATTTTATCAGTCGGAGATTATTACAGTGCCCTGTTTTATTAAATTTGCGTGCCAGAGCAATCAGTTGCTAAAGTCCTGTACATGGTTTCTTGGGTAAAGGTTGTAGTTTGAGGTAGTCTTTAAGTCTGTCAGCCTAGTTGTCTGCTTAGGGCCTATTCCCTAACCCTGGGGTTCTACTAGTTAGTACCATGTAAGAAAAGCAAACAAATCAACATGTCAGAAAGAGAAATAAATAATGATGAATGTGTCCGCACGCAGGGTTTGTGTATTACTTGAAAAGATCTTCTGCACTTTTACCTCGGTGTCCATGCGTCCCCCCAGCTGCTGGATGATGCGGACCATATCTTCTTCTTCAACCGGGTCGCCGCGTTGCATCTCCTGTTGAAGAAAACAACAATCACATGACCTCAATGCATGCATTCTGTAGACGAGCAGCAAGTAGACACTGCAGACAGAATTCATAGATCGGCCAAGAAGAACGTGCAAGTCAGGAGGTTCCAACCAGTCAAACATGGTCAACTGGTAGACCCCAGACTAGTCCCAAGTCGACCACCAGGGAAAAGTATTTTATTTTTAAAGAAAAAAGGAGGTAACCCTGGTGTAAGTATGGATTCTTCCTCTTTCGCCTTTTTTTGGGATTAAATTCTGACGTAGTTTTTTATTTTATTTTTTATTTTTTAATAATCTTTCTGACTTCAAGCCTACTTATTTATCCAAGCTTGGGACTGAGTTAAACTGGAATTGCCAGAGGCAAAGTAAGCATCTGGTATTCTCACTTGCTCTCCCATTCAAGTAGTAACCAGGCCTAACCCAGCCTCGCTTCCAAGATCCGACGTAATCCCTTCCAGTATCAAGAAGAAATAATACAGCGTGTGAACAAATCACCTTGAGTTTGACTATATCGGCAGGCGGGTCCATAACGTAACGTCCCTCAGTAGCAATACTCATTGGACAAGCTGACAGGAAACCCTCACCATTTTTTCAGCTTCCATCTCCTTCTCCTGCTTGAGGAGCTCCACCGCCTGGAGGATAGCTCTGTAGTCGTGGATTTTGTGCTCCCTCAGAATCTTCTCGTAGTCTTTGGGTTCTTGGCCTCGGAGCAACTCCACTATGTTGTTCTCTACTTCTTTGTTGGGGCTTTTCTGCTTTGAGGGGGTCCTAGCACACACAAGAGGAAACATTTAGGTGACATCCCACCATGCACCTGACCTGACCTGACCTGATCTGTGCTGTCGGTTCAGTGCAGCACAGCGCACGTGTGTCAAAGCATGACAGTTGTCACCACAGGAACACAAGAGGGGACAAGATTGATTTCATTGAAGTCGGATAACTTACTTCTTCAGCTGGATCCTGATGTCCTCCGCCGCTTCTTCTTTTTTGGTCACCGCCATCTCGGCACTGCACTCGATTTCACCGTGCTTGTTTGAGGCTACGCAGCGGTACTGGCCCGAGTCAGACTTGGTCACCTCCCGGATCTCCAGTTTGGTCTCCTGGCCCTTGTGCTCCGTGGAGATGCGACCACCGGGGGTGATCTGCCTCCACTTGCCCTTCATCCACTTGACGCTGGGGATGGGCTCGCCTCCGATCTTGGCGATAAAGGTGGCTGAGCCCTCTGCAGTCAAACAACAACACATGACACTCGATGAGATGTTTAGAAGACTGGCAATCATCCAGATCATGATCGTCCGCAAAAAGTGAATCAAAGCATCTGGATTTGTCTTGCTTGTTGAAGAAGTTTTATCATTAATCCAAAAGGCCATCGGCAACAACAACCCTTATGTGACCACCAACCATCAGAGACATTAATAAGAGGATGCCGCAACTAAGAATTAGAACTGCAGCAGCATTTTGGATTAAGTGTGGATCTTTAACAACCAAGAAAAGTCCAGTTGCATTCATTCAAATTTGGTGGTTTATGAGTGCTGCGTGATTTTTTTTGTCAAGGCTTTTTTTTCCATGATCATTTCATTACTATTTCATATGTGAGGACTCCTGTAAATGACTGACATGATTAGTAGAGGTGTGCCCAAAAAATGATTCTCATTTACGACGATTCAGAATGGATAAATTATTAGAGTTATTGATTTATTTGATAGTGTATTGCCCGTGACTTCTGTCGTGAATACTGACGCAAACTGCCTGTTCAACAATGTGTGCGCACACAAGGACCCCTTAGCAGTCTAACAATATTCCCAATGTCAACTACACAAACTCAGCACTCAACTAAAGAATAGCAATGATAAGGAATTTACAACATTCTTTGCTCATCTGTTGCTTGATATAGAACTGATTTGCCATTCATATCATTTTGAATCTAAAATCGATTCTGAATGGAATCGCAGACTCCGTTTTAGTTGATTTGTCACGATAAAAGGTGTTTGTCTCAGAGACTTAAGTATTTTGTGAGGAGGAGGAGGAGAAGCAGCAGCAGGCGGTGAGCACATCCAAATCTTGCGTCAGTGGCTGTGATGAAGAACTCTTGGAGCGACTTACTCTCGGTGACAGAAACACTCTTTGGTTCTTCGATGAAGAAAAGGTTGTCCAGACGTTTTACGGGGGCGGGTGCAGCGGTGGCGGGGGCAGGAGCAGAGACGTCGGGTATGGCCTGGGTTTCTTCGAGAAAGTAGAAAGTAAGTGAGGTGAGTACCAAAAGTCGTCAGTAGGGTTGGCAAGCAGGCACGGAAAGTGGCTCCATCCGTCCGTCATCCTTCCATTCATCTCAATACCTTTGACGGTGACCTTTGCCTTGCAGAAGTCTGTCCCGGCAGAGTTGCTGGCCTTGCACAGATAATCTCCCGCCGCCGTTTTGGACACCTGGCTGATTTCCACACAAGGTGTTCCGTTCACAAACGTGATCTTTGTGCTGGAGCTGGACCTCAGCTCCCTCCTGTCCTTCATCCAGTTGATAGTGAGTGGAGGAGTGCCTTCCACGTGACATTTGAGCCTCAAAGGATCACCCTCGCTCAGTGTCACCGGCTGCAGCGGGATGTCGAATTTCGGAGGCTTGGCGCTTTCTGAAAGAGCAAGTGGACAACAACATCATATCAGCACAAGGCAACATCAAGTGGACTGACTGACTTCTTGGAGAAGGACCTCAGCCATACGCACGCAAGACGATTTAGTTTGCGTTTGCTAACTCAGCTTGACCGGCTACTGTTTGCATTTTTCTCTCTGTTCTTTTTCATCTGACGTGAACCACTCAAATGAGTTCTCCGCAATATCAATATGAGACTGCGCCATGGCATCTGCTCGGGAAAGGCATTTGGTACAATATTTGCAGCTGAGTGGGCAATGCGGCACCTTGCGCACAATTACCAAACTTTTGTTTTGACCAATCATACAATGGATGAAAATGTTGTCGTCATTGTAGCTAAAAAAAAAAAGTCTCAAAGATCTTTACTAGCTAAAAATGCACAAAGCGCCTCTTCTTGCTCTTCTTTCAAAAAGGAAAGTGAAGCAAATTTTGCCAAAACAGAAAGAAATGCAACGTCCATGCGTTCGTCCACCGCTGTCGCCATGTTTGGTTGTTTTGTTTCCCACGGCGTCGTTGCTTCTTGATTTGGTGACAGCTGCATATTACTTTGTGATTGGTCCAACCCACCATGGTGCCACTCAGAGGAAACCTGCGGACTCGGTAACAAGACGGATTCACGGGAGTTTGTCAAGTTACGTGGTTTTATTTATTTATTTACTGGCAAAAACAACTTTCCAAGATGAGTTTGGGTTGGAAGCCGTGAATGTGAGATATCGCCATAAAAATAAAATAACATTTGCCTCATTAATTCATTAGCCCTTTACAGTGGAGCAAGGCCCTTAATCCCAACCGTTTGACTGGATTTGGACAGATTTGCAAAACCCACAGAATATTGTGTTCTATTGCTATACAAACATGGAGTCAAGCAAAAGAAAGATTAGACTCTCTGCCTTTAGCAGAAGAAAAAAAGGATCTTTCTTTTTTCATTCTGAGCAATCAGCATTAGAAAATAGTTACAGTAAAGTTCATGGAAATTCCAATGCCCAAAGAAAAAAACTGTGGGAGGGGCCTTTTCTAAAACACAATCCCGGCTGATCTCTTAAACTCTGCTGCCACCTGCTGTCTGTGGGGCGTGTGTGTAAATGTAGCCTTACTGGAAGTCAGAATCCAAAGAATAGAAATAACAATGACATTGAAATAACATGAATAGAAAAACATACTGTACCTGAGACAGAGAGAGAAACCTGACAGGAAGCTTTCCCAGCTTCATTGGAGGCCTCGCAGGTGTACACGGTGCAGTCGGACGGGTCTGAGTCTCGGACAAACAGCACAGCCGTGTTGTTCTCAAAGGTGACATGGTATTTGTCTGAAGGCTCGATTTCTTTGTTGTCCTTGTGCCAGGTGACTTTCAGAGGCTGTGAGCCAGAAAGCCGAGTCTCTATGGCCACTGTCTTCCCCACCAAATCCATCATGGACTCCGGCGGACGCTTGACGAAGGTCGGAGGAATTGCGCGCTCTGACATGGAGAAAGACGACATGCGGGTCATTAAAGAGGTACTAAATCGAGTTTTTTGGGCCGATAAACTGTATAAATGGGTGTCTACTGATGCCGTGACATTTTAGTGCATGTTTGTTGAAAACTTGAATCTGGGGCAAAAGGTTAAATACTGGGATAAACACAGTTTAAGGTGTTTTTCCTTCATTACACGAGAAGTCATTTGTAAATGGCTCAGTCTCGTACACGCCTCCTTAGCGAGTTGTTGTAGTCGTAGCAGCGTTTCGCCAACATCTTTATACCCGTTGTCAGGTTAGTCATTTATTAGTGGAGCATTTGCTTAGTTTATTGAGCATAGCTTTTCATAGTATAGACATTATTTCATTTTCACTGCTGCTGTCAATCACAGCCAGACCACGCCCAACCCTCTTCACATTCGCAAGCCAACGGTCCTCCGGGCAACACCCCGTTTGAGCGCCAATTTCAAATCTTAGTGAGGGCTGGAGCAAGAGACTGGCTTTAAGTGTTGCATTTAAATTCAGATACCCAAACGTTCCACGCACTTTCTGTCCTAAAGGACCCAAACCTGAAGACGTAACCCAAAGAAGATTCAAAGTCCATCACCATCAAGTAGCACCAGGTTAACATTAGCGTCTACAGCCTAAGCAGAGGACGCAATAATTAGAAAACGAATCTTGTTAGTGTGTTACCTAATTGAACAAAAGCATGACAGCTGTCAGCTGTCCGCTGGTTTTGATGTTGTACTGATAAGAAGCCCAGATCAGCTTGTCGTCCTTCTTCCAAGTCACACGGACCCTCTGGCTACCCGAGTAAATGCACTCCAGCCTTAAAGCTTGACCCAGTTTCGGAAAGAATTCTTGCACTTTCTTGATGAATCGCAGCAGCTCTGATTTGGGCTTACGTGCACAACGTGCATTTGTAGCGCGGATGAATGAATGATGCGGCCGGCTTATTGGTCCGCGCTACAGTACTACTCGTCCTACTGTGACGTCCGCACCTTCGTGTCGGGACATTTTGCGAGTGCATTTCTGTGTACATTCTCAGTCATCCGGATCGTGATCAATGGCAAAGTTGAATTGGGGCGACAAGACTCCTCCTTCCAGTTAACTGATTAGCCGAGGTGTAAAAATATTTTATTTTGACAAGTGACCGGATTCTCTCTGTTAACGACGGACTCTTGACGCGTGCCAAGATGTTAATTATCTCAGTCGCGTAGCGCTGATGCTAATCGACAAGTTAGCAAAATGAGTAAAAAACGGACATGTTTGTAAAGTTTCAACCGAGAAAAGGCCCAGTGATGAGACAAAACAGCAGCCTATGACCAAGAAGAAAAAGAAAGGTGCACGGACTTACAGCTACAGGTAATTCCCACGCATGATTTCCCGCTCTGCAGCGAGCGGCTCTTAATTTAGTGGTATGGTGAGTGAGTTACTCATGGATTTGAGATTTGTTCTGTGGTGCTAATATAGTTTATTGTTATATCTACAAAATACCCCAGTTTTTGTGTTGCTCGTATCATTCATAAGCATTACCATAGCGACCTCACCATATGAAAGCATTGTTGTTACCCTTGTTATGGTGCTAGTGCTGCTAGTAGGCTACAGGTACATAAAAGTGGATTTGACTTTGTTGTTGTAGCCTTCTATTAATCAGCCGCTGAACAGTCAAGCACCCTCCCCCCCTCCCCCCATATTAGCCGCACTGTTGTGGGGACTGAGAGCAGCTGACAGCGTCGCAGATTGGTTACCTGTCACGTTGAGTGTGGACGAGCATTCGTCACTTCCGTGCCTGTTAGAAGCCTCGCAGCTGTACTCGCCAGCGTCATCCTTGCTGGCATGCAAGAACTCTAGAGAGGAAGTAGTCATACGACTGATAATCCTGAGGCGCTCCCCCTCTTTGATGAGCCTTCCGTCTTTGGACCACTTGAAGCTGACTTCGCTGGCATCGCTGGTTTCACACTCAAACCTAGCATTGTTGCCCGCGTTGATCTCAATAGGGACCATGGGGTGCTTGAACACAGGCATTGCCGTTTGGAGCGCTGAAAAGAAAGGAACGAGAGTCAATACTGAGTTGATCATCAAGACTTGCGAAAACAGCAATACGGGTGGGTGAACCTGAGCTGGAAAGGGACACACGTGATTCTGAGGAGGAAAATGACATTAGATGAAGGCATGCAGAGGGAGAATAGGCAGGAAAGGAGTGATGGCGGATGAGGAGAAACTGGGGAGCCTCAAACATTGAGGTTTTCAAGTGGCAGTCTTGGGTTAGTCGATGATTTCAAAGAAGTGGCCATCATCAAACCTCTTGAGACAACTTTGAGTCTTGTCCGCGTTGTGGTCTTCCCAGCTTCATTGGCCGCCTCACAGACATACTCGCCTTGATGCTTCTCTTTCACAACGTTCTTGATAGTCAGTGTGTATGTGTCCTGGTCTCTCAAACACATGAACTCTGTGCCAGATTGGATCAAGCGTCCATTGATAAACCAGGTAACGCTAGCGGCATACTTGACGGTGGAAGCCAAGACCACCTTGTCGTTTTCCTCAGCACAAATTTCATCCAAAGAAGCAATGACAAGTGGACAACCTACTACACTACCAGACGCCTCGCCGAATGCAATGGCGTCAGAAACAATTTCCTCCTTGTGAGCAAGCACATCTACATGTTCCAAGTGAGGAGTCTGGCTGGCTGACACTGAGGCGGATTCAGTCACTTCATGGACTCTTCTCTGACTCTGAATTGTTGCTTTGTGGAATATTGTTTCCATCTCGATGGTAGCAGATTCACAAACAACTGCAGGTAGCCCAGCAGCCCTCTCTGCCACCAGCACCGTGTCCACCACTGACAAGAAGCTTTCTTGAGAGCATTCTGAGCACATCAGCACCTTCTGAGGCTTGCTGATGTGCAAGAAACCCGGTCTCTCTGATACCAAACTTTGCCGCTCCTGCAAAACTAAAGCATGAAGAGCGAGCTGAAGTTCTGAAAGGAGCTTGGCTCTCTGTGGGTATTCACCCTGGAAAACCAGCGTGAGTTCCATGAGAACATTGGGGTGTGTAATCAAATATGAATGCACAACCCCTTGTGGCTCCTTTTGCACATTTATCTCATGAATGTCAAGGGCCTCCAAGCAGCCGACGGCGTCAGCGAGAAACACCGGGTGCTGACTGGCTACAGAAGACTGAAGAGCGTCTCTGATATGATGGTGAATATTCAAAAGCGACTCTTTGGGCATTTGAATGACAAAGTTCAGTTCTTTCACTAAAGTCTGAGATTCCAGACAATCAGGACCAAAGAGAACACTTTCAGGTTGGGTACAGACACTTGCAGTTAATCCTTGAGTTGTTTGCATCTCACTGGACTGCTCCCCAGTAAAAATGTTTTTTTCCTGAAGCAATACCGACTGTCTCACTGATTGGCCCTCCTGGATCGGGACTGCAAAGTCCTGCTCGGCAGCTTCTAAAACAATACAGCTCTCAGTTGCAACTGCCTTCTCTTCTATGAAAATGGGCTTTTTGGGAATCTTGGCCTCAGTTCTCATCTTAGTTTGGAATTGCCGTTCGATTTTAAGGCAAGTGGTATGACCCTCTACCAGAGCCTGGATGTCTGTAACATTTGCTGAATGTAAAATATTCCAGCAGTCCTCTTTCTGAACCAGTGCTCTTTGTGGTTTCAGTTCTGTTGGCAAAGGTGTCTCCTTTGGTAAAAGCACAGGCTGGGAGGAGATGGCCAGGATCCTTGAAAGCTCAAGCTCTGTAGCTGATTGGGAGTGAACGCCAGAAGAAGACACCTCCAGATCTTCGTGGAAGTCAGCCGTGAGCTCCCTTCCCTCCTGTGAGAGTGCCGCATGTCTTTGAGCTTTCTCCTGCTTCTGCACTGCCACCTGCTGGGTTGGTTTGCTTATAGTTAGCATGCCTTCTTTTTGCAGAACTGATAAGGAATCGATGGACTGGAGATATTGTGTTGGTGGAAGAGCTTTATTGACCCGGATGGACTCGGAATCCATCTGGTAAGAGAACTCTGAGATAGCCTCGCAAACAACAGGTTCTTGCCGAGTTACGATGTGAAGCAAAGTGGGTCTGGCCTTCACATCCTTCACATCTGCCTGCTCTGTTGAAGGCTTGTCACTGCTGAATTTGCCTTCCGACTGTAAAACAGTCTGACTGCTGACAAGCTGAAGATTCAGGAGTATTTCTCCCTGCGGCAGTGGCCGCAGACTCTGAGAGGACACTATGGCTGCCACCTGTCCTAAGCAATCACCCTTGAGTAAATATTTTTCTTCAGCAGTGACAGCGGACCTGTAGACCCTGTCTTTTCCCGGACAGTCAGCGGTCTCCTGTTCTGGCACGTACGTTTCCAGCGAAAGCTCTTTGCTCATAGGCAGCAATGATTCGTTAAGCGGCGCAAGCGATGCCTGCCGTGGCTCTTTGACAATCAAAGCTTTGGTATCGTCTTCTATTGGCAGAGGCTCACAACGTCTTTCTGTGATTGGCAGTTGTCCCATCGACTGAGCCGAGTGCAAAACCTTAAGCCCCTCAATAACCGTGAAACTTCTTTCCTGCTCTGGCCGGCGACAGACAGAAGAAGTTCCATCGACGAGCGGTAGAGCGGTCTCGACTGAGTAACTGCTAACAAGCTGCCTGGGCTCAGTCAAGGTCTCAACATATTGTGGATTGTGCTCGGCCATTGTCTGGGCACTCACGGTGCTAAGTTGCAGGAGTTGCTCAGTTGTGGTAGACTGCAGCTTTGAGCGCTGCTCTTTGGCAAAGTCAAGTTCAACGACCTCTGGGCTGAGAATGCGTTCAGAGTGCCGCTCTGTGATCTTCTGCCTCTCCTGAACTGACGATAAGAAAGTTGCTGCATGGAGCGTTTTCACAGGAATAATAGAAGCACAAGGCGGATGGCTGGGAGCCATGCAAACATGCTCATGGATCTCTCGGGACTGTAGTACGGCTGCCTGCTGGGTGAGCCGCTGGCAGCGAGGGGTGCCCACATAAATGTCAGGCTCTCTGAGGGTTTCCACCTCCTCGCTGGGAATAAGTTGCCGGGTGTCAGCAGCGAGGGTGTAAATCATCGGATCCGCCGGCCAACTACTTTTCTGGCACAATTTGGATTCTGTAGTTCCTTTGGGCGTGGACACTGTCAAAGCTTTTGTTTTCCGAACCAAGTCATCTTCAACTTTCTCGCCAAACACTGATAGCTGAGCGCTGCAAGTGGCTTCACCAAACTGGTTGGAAGCCTGGCAGGTATAGACGGCTACTTCCTCCTGCTTGACACTCTTAATGGTGAGGACGCCTGATCCGTCTGGGCTGTTGACGATGATGTACAAGCTGCTCGGCACAATGTGAAGGCTGCCTCTGAGCCAGCGCACCTCGGGCCGGGGATCCCCGGTCACAGAGTACTTGAAGGACGCGTGAGCTCCCTGGCGCAGCTGAACAGACTCGATCCTTTTGGAAAACACGGGAGGGTTGCCCCGCTCTTTCTCAAGGCTCGCTGCCGTCAGTGGTTCCTTCACCTGAACGTGCAGATAGGAAGTGCACGTTTCCTCTCCAAAGCGATTGCTGACACTGCAGGAGTACTCTCCTTCTAACGCCACTTCAACTCTGTCAATGATCAGAATGCACTCATCTTGCTCGCGAACGCACGTGTAGACAGAGGAAGTGCTGATGGTCTTCCCATTGTGGGACCAGCGAACAGTAGGCTCAGGAAAGCCATGCACTTTGACGCTAAGCAAAGCCTTTTCTCCAACACTCACAGCTGCTGAAGGAGAAAGTTTGCTGAGGAAAACTGGCTTTTGATTAGCCTTCTCCAAAGTACTGGAGGAGAATTTGGACTCTGGCTGGAGTTCAAGTGTTCTTGTTTTGTCTGGGGGTTTAACATCAGAAAAGTACAATCGATGGGTTTCCTCTTCCATTGTGATGGTGGCGCTCGAGAAGGCTGAGTGGAATAATGACAATATTACGGCATAGACAACTAAACTCAAGTGAACATAAGCAATAGATACAAATACTGTTTCCCACAAGTTGCATGTGTCGTTTTCAAGCATTTGTAAGCGTAACAGAGAGTTGTTGAAACTTGAGGAGAATAAGCTAACAGCTGAGTATTCATCACATGAAATCATTAGGAAATGCAGTTGTGCACTTGTAGGTCTGCTCGGTCATGCGTATTACAAAAATGTCTTACCTAAGACTTCCTCCTGGACCTGGATCTCAGGCGCTTTCTCGTCCACGGTGACTGCAACGGAACAAACGCAGTAAATGAAAACCACTTCGGCTCTGTCACATCGTCTCTCATGTGGTGCAAGAGTGCAAGCATCAGTGACAAGTTGTGCATCCATAACAGTTGTGGATTCATTCTTCTGAGTGACAAGTAACCGAATGGCGTGAGCGGTGCCAAACATTGGAGCGCTCCTAAACCTTGAAGAAGTGCTGGCAGTGTAGGTGCAAAAAAGTGTGGAAGAATGCCAACAAAAGCATGCAGATGCCAACCTTTGGTCATCAAGCCGCACCCAACATCCTCGGCCGAGGTTTTGAAAGACAGAGGGCCCCCTTGTCCGGGTCCCACCTTCTTAACAGTCATACAGCACAGGGGGCCGTCACGTTTGCGAGAGTAGGACGCAGAAGCACCCACAACATTCAAGCGGCCGTAAAGCCAAATGGCCAACGGAGTGGGAAGCCCCTGCATAACGCAGCGCAGCGGGGGGCTGCAGTTGTGCACCAGTAGCTCTCGGGGGATCTGGATCAGGAAGTCGGGCCGGCTGCACAGATGGGCGTCGGGAAAGCTGTTCATGAAGTGCAGCTGCGAGTAAGGAGGCTGGGATCCCGGCTTATCCGCCGTCTTGCCCTGGTCTGGGCCGTCCGGAGAATCTTTTGTGATCTCCCTGTTTCCCTGTGAGGCCGTGTGCACAGAATCTGTCGCAACGGCGCACTCGCCTTTGACATTTGCCTCTTTAGCTGGGTAAGAATCATAGTTAGGGAGAGTCATTAGGGGTCATAGTAGTCTTTTCCACACTTGTTAATAACACTTTAGATCTGAACGTTCTCACACTTGTTATCAACACATATCGGCCTGTGATACTTTTTGTTGTTTTCAACACTTTCCACCTGTCAATGACACGCTCACACTTATTATCGACACATACACGACAATTCAGCATTATTCCGGGTGGCAAAAGGCTATAGATGCCGAACTCTCTTCTCTATGGTCGTACTTTGAATGTGTGACGTACCAGTTGAACAAAGCAAGAGGTTACTTTGTGAGTTCAAACATTTCCACATTTAAGGTGATTGAAAAGCAGAGATGGCAAGTAACAAAGTAGGCTACAAATACTTTGTTAATGTGCTTAATTAGTTTTTCCCCCCAGTACTTTGTATTTTACTATTTATTTTTTTAGGCTACTTACTTTTATCCATTACATTTAACATCACTCGTTACTTTGGTTTTAAATGCATGAAAACGATTAAGATCATAGACCTGGGAGAAAAAGCAGCCGTCGCTGTTTCCGATCATATGAAGCGTTACACCGGCTATAACCCAGCTTGTGTTTGACTCAACATCAAGCTAGGACATGACGTGCGATTGGCGAGATTAAAACAACCCGAAAATATGAAAGCAACGCACTTTGCCACTACAGAGGATTATTTGAACGTAATAAACGCTGCAGACGGCCAGCTAACAATATGAAAAAAGGTCCAATCATGTCAGCGAGGGGTGAACTGAGGAACCAGCATCATGAGCGAGTGATACTCAACAACACTGTGGACTCGACGCAGAAAAGTCCGAGAGTCAACTGGCTCATGTCTACTCATGCCAAAAATTCTTGCTCCATTAACTAATATCCTTTAAATTATGTATACGTCCTATACATCAGGTAAACATACTTTTTACTTTCTCATCAAGTACATTTCAGAGCCTGTACTTTTTTTTTACTTTTACTTGAGTAATTATTTGAGTGAATACTTTTCCCAAAGAAACTGGACTTTTACTCATGTAGAGAATGTCAATATTTTTCCCATTTTAACGTCAACGTCAGGGTTGGGGAATCGAGCAGGGTCAGAAAGTCAAAACCTTGCCACAGATTAGCTTTAGCCGCAAGTGGTTCTACTCAACTGGCAGGTAAACGAGCTCATCTCCACCTGCTGAGTAGAAGCACCTGTGGCTAAAGCCAATCTGTTTCAGGTTGTTTTTTTTCTGGACCTGCTGGATTATGAACATGATCCGTAAAGGAAAGACCAATTGGCCTGTTGAGCTCTGAAGGTTTAAAAGGGTCAGTAGGGTGGGTGGATGAGGTTAGCAAGGCGTGGCGGTGTGGAGGAGATCAAAACTTGCGAGACGCAAGAGAGGCGGGCAGGAAGCAGGTGGAGGTTTGAGATAGACAAGACCGTGTGAGAAAAGAAGAAAGAGAAAGCACCTTCCACGGTGAGGCGAGCAGATGAGCTGTTGTGGCCGTGATGGTTGGTGGCGGTGCAGCGGTACACGCCCTGGTCGGCCAGACTCACGCCCTGGATGACCAGGGACAGGAGTCTGCCGCTCTGAGAGCTCTTGGCCCGCTCCCTGAGCAGGTTCTGGCCATTATGATCCCAAACCACCCCGATGAATGGCTGCCCATCAAACGAGCAGCTGAACTCGGCCATCTCCCCGCTTTTGACGCGGACGTCCCGTAGCTCTGTCAGCAGTTGGGGCTTCAGGGGCGCTTGGATTTGAACGCTGTATTGTGAGCTCTCCATTTCCCCCTCTACCGTCCGCCAAGACACGCAGGAGCTCTCGGAGTAGGACTTGGTAAACTCAGTAAGACTCTGAGTCTCCAGCCTGTGAGTTAGCTTAGCCTCAGCCATAGTTCTTGGCGTGCTAGCTAAGACGTTTTCATCTGGGCAGTAAGAAAGAGTAAGAGTACAAGGGTTAGGTCAACACACGATTGCAGACACTTCTTCGACAGAGTGGATCTGCTTGGATCAGTGAGCAAAGGAAGGGGGCGTGCTGGACTGGAGATCAGGTTGACAAACTTCGACTTGGTTTTCAGCCATGCTGCATACATCTCAATGCGGAAGGTACAGTTTGTCCGGGGCAGAAGCTGTGCATGTACCAAGCACGCAAAAGTCACGTCATGGCCTAGACGAGGACTCTTGGGTTCCAGTTAGGCTGACAAACTGTACCTTTGAGATAAAACAAATCAAAGCGGGCAGGCACGGGCACACTACGCAACATGACTTCACATCACAAGACATGACTTCACATCGTTGACATCGCATGACGTATCCTGTAAGTGAGTCGGCTATATATATGGCCCTGTCTCAATACCGCCCTACATCCTATGCTCTTCAATCAGGTGCACATTTAGTAGAGGTGCACGTAGTGTTCGAGATTACAAGCATGCGAAAATTGCACACTTGAGACTGGCGCCACTGCGTTCAATTGCATTGCGCCAGCGTTTGTTGTTTTGGCAATATTGCTGCTTAGAATGATCATCAAAACTGTAGTAAGGTAGTAAAATAAAACCCCAGTCGACGGCAGCTATGGTACCACGCCTGGATTTGAGAAGCATTTATTTGTGGCCCCTGCACGACCTACGGTGCATGCACAGAAGGTCGCCAAGTACGGCAAATACACTACAACAAAAAATGCAGGTGACATTAAATCCTCAATTAAAAATCACCTGCACAAATGAGAAAACAAATAATACTTTGATACTACCACTAGAAAAGACAATTTTTTGGGAATCGCCATCATACGCTGCCATTTTCCTGCTATTTTGGTCAACTCCGCAATGAATTGTGGGTAATACATGCAGTGTGCAACAAGGGTGCGAAGGGGGCGGGGCAACCTACACGCTCGCACCCATCAACGGGAACGCGCAATTAAGGGGGACAAGGGTGCAAGTGCGAGCATTTGGACATGGGCTATCTGCACCACACGTGATGAGACATGTAATTACATCGCATGACATAATTATGACATCACGTGACATCACATGACATCACATGACATGATGGTGTCCAAGAAGGACGAGTAGGACTTTGTCTTGTTGTTTAGCTGTGTGGGTCACAAGTCTTCCTCCCGAAAACATTTCTTTCTGGACCGGTGCTAATTTGACCCAATGTGACAACCAACACACATCAGCTGCCGGATGTGCCGACTTGTTAGCGATGCAGTGCAGTACTGATTTTAAATGTCATTGCGAACAAGGAGACAAATTCCATTTCCTCGCATCAACCATTTGTAGGACATTCGGCCAAAAGTCTAGCACCAAATTGCAGATCAAATTTGTCCAGAAAGCGGCACACACTTGGACATGAGACATGCGCATGCAGCCCACTAACACATGCTGTGACCAAAACAGGACTGGATGAAATATATGAAGGTAAGAATTGTACATGCTCGGCGTACAGCCTTAATTAATTAATAATAAGTCAAATCGTTCTTTTTGTAGGCGACCACAAAAAACGTGTAGTCGTACGTGGACCTTCAGTTGGATATCAAGACTACCAGATCAATTTTTTCACAGCGGACTCGTTTCGTATTGATAATCGCTTAAGCTGTTTGAGTGTCTGGTCAATATGCTACTGGTGCTCTGGATTGACTTACAACTTACAACAGCGTACAAGTACATGGACCTGAAGCCGGATATCGAGGATCTGGACTAAATGCTTAAAGTGCTTGTCTGAAGAGTAGCAGAGACTGGTGTCACTTTGGTTAGGGTTTAGGTCTTCATGCCGAGAACTCACCGTCAACATTGAGACTGGCTTCACACATGACCATTCCGCCCGAGTTCCTGGCAACACACGAGTACTCTCCTTCGTGCTCAAAGGCCACTCGGGAAATGCTCAACTGGCAGACATCTCCAAATCGGGACATCTTAAAGACGTCCGATTGTTTGAGCTCTTTGTCGTTCCACAACCAGCTGACTTGCAAATCTGCACCAGGAGGGGGTGGGATACCATCAACACGCTATGGTCTGCAGTAGTTAAGTATCACGGATACAACGACATGAACGTCTCTGGGCAATGTTCGTCTTTTTTGCAAACGGTTTTCACACAGATTCCCATCCCAAGAACAGATGATGCAAAATGTAGCCGGACGGTAAACGGTGAGAGGAAATGCATGCAGGCTCTGTCTTACCTTCCCCGGAGACGGCGCACTCCAGCCGGGCCGAATGACCCGCTGTCACCAGGACGCTTCTCATGGGCGAAAGCAGGACCGGAGCAGACACCCGTGATGCGCTTTCGACAGGAGCTGCAAGACAAGAAAGCAAAAGCGCTTTTTCATTTGCTATGGAAGCAGGGCGACAAAGCGGAAATTTTACGAATTACGTACTGTAGTGAAACTTCTGCGTCTACAATGAAAAGGTTTCCATTCCCTTCAATTTAATAGCCAATCAAGTCTGTTGTAAACAAGAGCGCGACGTCTGTCGCGGCTGCTTAACAGGACCCGCGTGTTAAGGTCACTCAGCACCAGAGCGGCTAACGCTTTAAGCCAGGAAGTAGCCTGCCACTGTACATCTTCAGTTTTTCTTGTCATTTAAGCGCGCTAATAATCCAGTTATTATCTCTTTTTTTTTCATCCATCAATCTAAAAAAATTGTTTTGCTGCACATTGCATCTGTTGCGGGTGTGGTCTGGAACTGAAGCCCGCTGATATCTGAGGGATTAGATGATTGTCTTCATTCTTTTGTTCATGACGTTATTTATTCCGTTGATGTTGACGCCTGAAGGTTCCCAATTTGTACAGACCCAAGTCAAGTCCTGTAAATTCCAGAATGCTTGTCTGGTTGTTATGTTCTGCCATCGGACTGCGCAACATGCACGCCGCCCTTTTGAAATGGATTGCTTATCTTTTCATCTTTCCTAAGGCAACTTTTTTAGTTTGATCTTTTATTATTTCTGGATTGCATCCTAGCCCATAATCCATTTCCCCCAGGTCTCCTGTGACCTTGAGAGCTGCACATGAATTTCTCATCCGGGATTAATAAAGTTGTCTGAATGTAAATCCCAAAGTCACAACAAGATCACGTGCGCCGGACGGTGAACGAACCTTCCACATGCAGTGACGCGGAGCTGGTGGCCTCTCCAAAGTCATTTTTAACCTCGCAGCTGTAGACGGCGGCGTCCTCCGGGAAAACCTCCAGCAACAGCAGCGTGTGCTCGTCTTCGTCGTGCAGGAACTTGCAGGTGGCGCTGCGAGCCAGAGCCTGGGAGCCCCGGTACCAGGTCACCCGAGGTCGCGGGCAACCGCTCACCCGCACCGAGAAGCGAACCGATTTGCCCGATGTCACCGTCTGGGCCTGTATGGGCAGGACCATCTGAGGGGGTTCGGGGACTGGACAAAGGAAGGAGGAGTGTTAGGCTGGCTACTAGGGCTGGGAAAAAAAGTCCACACTTTAAAAATAGGTTGACTGAAGATGTCTGACTCAAAGCTCCTCCGGAAGCATGTGTGCGCCGTCGTCCATCTTTCTACACGGACCTTTTTTGCAGACACATGCAGTGCACAGGATGCTATTGAGCTCATTGTAGATAAGAGGTCAATTCATGCAGAATTTTCTGCAGTTGAACATTGTCTTCCTCTTGACGCGATAAGCTGCGGCTTCACCCGACGACTTTTCGGTTAGCTTGGCGTATCCCGAAATTTGTGATCGATTGAAGCTAGCCGAGTGAAAATGCATCCATGAGCCATACGGTGGATTTCAAGGGGCGCGCTTACGTTGCACGCGAAGGCTGACGGTGCTGGAGTTCCTTCCGGCGACAAAGGTGTACTCGCCGGCGTCGCTCTGGTAGGTTTCAGCCACGGCGAGGCGGTGCAGCAGCTTGATGGTGACGTAGCTGAAGCGCGGGTCCGCCGACAGCTGGATCTCCGTCCCGTTGCGCAGCCAGCGACCTTCCACGTCGTCCTCGCTCACTTCGAACTCCAACGTGGCTCTTTGTCTCTCCACAACCTAAGACAAGTCCAGAGAAAATGACCAGCTTTCCAGCAAAAGGGCCACACACCTGCGTGCTGTGCCGGCCATTTTTAAGCAATCGAATTGTCTCCAGACGTCGTAGCTCACGAAATTGCGAGTGAGACTTCTTTTCACCTTTTTCTTGACAGCGAGAGAGAAATACTTTGCGTTCTTTTCTTTCTTTTCTTTTTTGCTAATTTAAATTGTGGTTTTAATGAATTGAAAGTAGAATGAATTAACAACGATGATCAAATTACTGGAGAAGTTTTTTGATCATTGAGAACTTGTTCAACTTGAAATTGCCCAAATCCTCAGAAATTCAGCCACGCAACAGTACGTTTGGTCGGATTTCTCGAGTCTTCCCCCAAAGTGGACCGCTTATCATTTGCAAGCTTCTGCTTTGGAAAACACAAATGATCAATATTTGTGACCATTTTCTGACCAGTGCTATGGACCAA
This sequence comes from Leptonotus elevatus, assembly GCF_054856555.1. Taxonomy (NCBI): domain Eukaryota; kingdom Metazoa; phylum Chordata; class Actinopteri; order Syngnathiformes; family Syngnathidae; genus Leptonotus; species Leptonotus elevatus. The sequence continues at coordinate 23,804,261 of NC_141250.1, forward strand.
ACCGAGAAATCAATCATCATCCATTCATGTTTGCGTAATGTGTTGACTGTATTTTCCAGACTACAAGCTGCCCCGTTTTTCATGAACACTTATGTAACCATGCGGCTAAATTAATGTTGTTTTTCTTTCGCTAAAGAGGAAGAAGATGATGCTAGTTTTTGGTGTTGAAGAAGACGACGGGGGAAAAAAAGTTATTCACAAGATGGCTGTGGCTTATAAACCGATGCGCTCCATAGAAAATGCAGTATTAAAAGAATCGTCGGTTGCGGCCGCGGTGTGGAAATATGAATGGTCTCCCAATGGACGACTTTCACGTATTTCCCCCCCGACCTGGACTCACAGTCACGTTTTTACTGGCGGGCTCCGAGATCTTGATGTCTCGTCCCTCCACCGCCAGGTTCCCCCTGGACACGCTGGAGCCGGCCACGGCAGAGTACTCTCCGGAGTCAGACAGACGGACGGATGGCAAAACTAAGCGGTGCACAAACGTCTCGGAGGTTATCTTGTATCTGCGAGGAAAAATCTTTTCAGCTGATGTTTGTGCCAATTGTTTGCTAAGGGAAAAGTTGCACTGACTTACCTGTCAGACGTCTCCAGCTCCTGACCGTCCTTCATCCACATCACCTGCACGTTTGCTTCGGAAACTTCACATTCAAATGTGGCCCTCTTCTTCTCTGTGACCTTCAAGTCCTCCAAGTGTTGGCTGAATTCAACCACACGAGCTGACACCCCAAAAAAAAAAGTCGACTTTCAGTGAGACCGACACACTTTCCTTCGTCTGTCCAGTCCGGCAGTCGGTCGGCATCGGTCCATCTGTCTGTCCGCGTGGGTCCGTGCGACGCTTACCCTCTACGTAGAGCTTTGCAGCGGTGACCGCCCGTCCCGCCACAAAAGCGTACTCGCCGCTGTCTCCGAAGTGAACGTTCCTGATGCTCAGCGTGTGCGTTTGCTGCTTGCAGCGAGCCTGGCATCTGTCGCTGCAGCGGATTCCCACGCCGTTCTTCAGCCATTTGGAGGAGATTCCCTCATAGTTGACCTTCACCTCAAACATGACCGTGTCCTTCTCCTGAGCGTTAATGTCCTGGAGCACGGCCGAGATGACGATGGCTGAAAAATGCACAACAAGCACAAAAATCAAAAAAAGAAATGATGTGAAGGAATCTCCAGGAGCTTTCATGGCTTGTCTTGTAATAAAATCCCTCATGTGATAAGAGAGTCTGCAAACTCATCTGAAAAACTGCCTGGAATCTAACCAATACTGTTCTCATTGGAATTGTTCGGACCTCATGTCACATAGGCGTGCGTCCGTGCCATGATTGTCCAAACTGCTGCACATTTTTACTCTGTTGAATGTAATAAAAGCTGCAGGCTGCCAGTTAACAATATGAAAGGTGAGGGTTAGGGTTAAGGTTCAAAGGTTCAATCATGTCAGCAGGAAGTCAAACGGCAACATGAGCGAGTGAGACTCAACACTGGAGTCGACGCCGGGCAAGTGAGAGATTCAACTGGCCACCCATGGCAAAAAATGCAAAGTCTTGCCCCGTTAGCTAATTCTTCAAAGTGGCGTAGGAGTAAACATTCAGTAACAAAACGTTTTACTTTTACTCATCAAGTACATTTCAGAGCCCGTACTGTTTTACTTTTACGCTCGTACTTGTACTTTTTTTTTTACTCGAGTAGAAAATGTCAGTACTTTTTCCATCTGTGTTGTGGACTACAAATTAACGGAGGCAAATGTTCGCCAACTTACGGCTGACGCTGAGCGTGGCGGACACGCGATCATTGCCGCACACAAAAGTATACTCGTCCGCGTCGTCCCTGCTGGTGTTGATGATCTTCAGCTGGTGGAGTTTTCCCAGAACCACCATGCGAAACTTGTCGCTCATGTGGATCTCCACGCCGTTTTTCAGCCAGGTGGATGGCAAGTTGAAGTGGGAGACCTCACACTCCAAGGTGGCCTCCCGGGTCTCGGCCACCGACGCGCTCTTCAGGGGTTTGGTCACGCGAAGAGCTGTGGAGCAAGCAAGGCAAGGGTTAGCCGCTAATGCTAACTGATAAGCTTAAGGTGAAGTTTGTGTTGCATCAAAACAGAAGATAAATTGTTTGCCCGTTATGTCGCGCTTCATGCAAGGTTCATGCCACAGCCGCTGCCACGCCAAAACCGAGCTGGTCAACTGACTACTGTAACTTTGTTTCATGAATCTGTTTTCTGCACTGGACGTTTGATCTGAGAATTTTGTGATTGCACACCATCCGATAGCGCTTCCTTTGTCGAAGATGGACGTGGTTCAGCTATCAAGCCTTGCCCAAACGTGGGCGTACACATCCGCAAAGGATCCTTGTCATGATCATTGACTCCATTCTTCCTGCGCAGCTCCGTGAAGGGAAAGGAGGTCGTACAGACGTGTGTTAGGACGGCCTCATTCTGCTCGCAGCATCTCTTGCTGACATTGAACATGACGACACTTCCCCGCCTCACCTCCACGTGTTCTAGTCTGTGTGTTGTCGGGTGTGAATGTATGCCCGTTTGCTGAGGTTTTTCCCCCAAACCCAGACTGTGCTCCCCTCATAGGATCTTAGTCTGGGGTTGTTTTTTCCCCTCCCCCTCTCTTATATTTGTACTTTTCTTCTGTGAGAAGAACGGGGTGCCGTAAAAGGCAACCCGGCGGACTCGCGTTCAGTATCCCCGTGTTGGTCAGTGTTTTTCTCTGTCTCTTGGACGGGTTGTGTCTGTTCCATTTAATTGCATCCTTTTCACAATGACAATAAAGCTCTTGTGATTCAGACACTGATAAAGGAGCTCAGTCGAGGCAATCTTTATTGAAGGTATTTGGAGCCTTATTGGAGAGAAATGACCACACCGACGGCGCGGGAGAAATGTGTGTTCGGCTGGCTAGTTAGTCTCAGACGTCTCGGTGACTGCAAATGTCGTCTTAGCGTCTACACGGGTGTTGACCGTATTTCACGGTGGCATTCAAGCATCGGGTCGCGCGGCCGCTTACACTCAACGGTGAGGCGAGCGCTGCAGCGTAGATGACCGACCACCGCAGTGTACTCCCCCGCTTTGCTGCCGTCCACGTCCTGGACCACCAGTTTGTGCGTCTTCTTCTCAGAGGTCATCCTGTAGTGTTCGTTGTTCTTCAGCTCCGTGTTGTTGAACAGCCACTTGACGGGAACATTGTCCTCCGAGATGCCCAGCTCGAAAATGGCAGCGGCTCCAAGGAGTGATGTGACGTCCTTGGGCTTCTTCAGGATCTTGATGGCTGTGAGGAACATTTGGCGTGATTACAAGGATTTCAAACGGGACATTTACGTGAGACGTCTCACATATTTCCAGTTGCCCAACTTAACTCTGACTACTAAACCAAGTCTTCTACTGTACGTCCTTTGACAAGTGCAGAGCCATTGCGAAAATGGCCTGAATGGTGACTTGAGTCTTCTCGACGGACATAGTTTGAATGTGTAAAGTGTCCATCGATGGAAGATGTTACCTGAGCTCAATTTCTGTAACTTACATTTCAGCTCTAAGTGGATTCAAAAATAAATGTGATGGAAATTGGAAGACTTTTGACAGGATCATTGGCCAATTCATTGACGTTTGTGTTTGTGAAACTCAAACTCAACTCACTGTCGTGATGAGGTTCGGCTCAGTCAGTCCCTTCAGAAGTGTCTCCTGCCCACCAGGCAGTCTTGCCATCTTCACTGTACTACTATTTGTGACATCCACCCCCATTTACCGTCCTCACCAACATGTTCTGCTAGATGAATATCTGAACCTTTGTGGGTGGATCTGGCAGTGCAGCTTCAAATGCGACATGTTTTTGTCACGGTCTTCAGTTCAGCTCAACAGCCACTCGGAAGTACCAAGAGGACCGAGTGCCTGGAGAAAACTCACACAAGCATGGCGAGAGTCACGCTAACTCCAGCAAGATGGTTAAGGCCTGGATTTGAACTGTGAGGTGAGGCGGATAAATGGAGTGGATGTCTTGAAAAGTTGATCAGTGAAGATGGAAAGACGTAGGAACCACTTCTGAAGGGACAGACTGGCAACGGTCGCAGAACGCTTTGCCTTTTGCCACCTGGGAGAACGAGTGACGTCATGACCAATTGTCCTTCATGCAGCTGTCAAGTGCTTACTTTCAACGTTCAACCTGCCGTTGGCCGACAGTTTCCCCAACTTGAAAGAATAAACGGACTCGTCCTGAGAAGAGCAGTTGTTGATCTTTAAGGTGTGCACAGTGCCGCTGACACTGATCTGGTACTTGTCGCTTTGCTTGATCTCCACGCCGTTCTTGATCCATTGGGCTCCCTTCACGTTTTCGTGGGTCAGCTCCAGGCTGAATACGGCGTCTTGTGTCTGGACCGCATTCAAGTTCTTCAGAGTCTTCCTCACCTTCACGGCTGGAAGAAACATAGAGGTGTATTCCCGGCATCGGACTGGACCAAACATTTGAACTTTCCTGGCCTAAGCTAACTTTGGTAAATTGGGCTGCTACCTGTCAATAAGCGGGTCTAAGACCTGTCTGTCTGTCTATGCAGCCACCCATCCAGGGCAGCGCTTCTCAATTATTTTCTGTTACTTACCCCAAGGAAGAATACAATATTTTGCGCCCCCAACTCTCTCGCCACTGTAAATACTGCAGTATCATTTGTCTGTAAGGGATTACCTTCGACTTTGAGACTGGCTGAGGTCTTGGAGCTTGCGATCTGGTACGCGTACTCCCCGATGTCGCTGGCTTTGGTGATGATGATGACGAGGCTTCTGACGCACCCGTTCACCTGGCTCAGCACGTTATCGTTGAAGTCCACGGGCTGGCCGTCTTTTAGCCACTTGCCTTCCACTGATGGGTTTGCGACCACGCACACCAGCTCGGCCGTCTGCGAATCAGCTACCACCAAGTCCAGAAGAGGCTTCTTGATAGCGCCCCCTGGTAGCAGGAGATTACCATCAGCTCTACCGCACCCAGTCCAGTCATGTGTGGACTCGCCAAAATCCAACCCCACCCAGCTCCCACACACACTCGGTAAAGCAAGCACGTCTGTCATACCTGAGACAGTGAGCAAAGCGTCGGATGTCTTCTCGCCGGCAGCAAAGGTGTACTCGCCCTCCTCGTCCTTCATGGCATTTAGGACTGTCAGAGTGTGTAACGTATTCTTGGACTCCATCTTGTATTTGCTTCCCGCTTTTAACGGCTGCCTCTTGAAAGTCCAGAATGCGTCGATACCAGGGTGAGACACTTCCACTTCAAAAGTCACATTCTCCGACTCGGCGCATGTCTTGTCCTTCATCGGGGCCATGATTTGGACGGCTGCACACACACCAAACAGTCCAGAGCTATTATTGTCCATTGATTGTCTATCCCAGTTTTCCTGATTCGGGTGAGGGGTGAACTGGAGCCTTCCCAGCTGGCTTTGGGATACACCCTGGAATGGTCGCCAGCCGTTTGCGGCAGTTTGTTTATAGACCTTTTGTACCGACATCGAATGGAAGTGGACGTGACCCGGAGGGACTTAGCGACTGTTATTTTACTAATCAAAAGTCATTATTGCCCATGGAGCCATGAAATCTACTACTTCAACCGAAGTTCGCCTGTCAGTGGAAGTGGCACATTTAGTCGGGACTCATAGAGCGCAATATTTCTTTAAGTTGGAGATCGCAAGTTTGAAAATAGCCCCTTACCTTCTGTTGCTTGCTGTTTTTACCAAGTTAATCAAATGGCCGACTTTGCACGACCAATATCATCATATATGTGGCGACCGTGGCTCGGGGTATAGAGACGGTCGTCCAGTAACCAGAAGGTCGGCTGTTGGCTCCCACTCTCCCCAAGTCATGTGTCGTCGTGTCCTTGGGCAAGGCACTTCACACACATTGCCTCCAGTGCTACTCACATTAGTGTATGGAAGGTGGTCGGAGGGGCCGTAGGCGCACACTGACAGCCACACTTCCGTCAGCCTGCCGCAGGGCAGCTGTGGCTACTTAAGTAGATTACCGCTAGCATAGTGTGAATGTGTGAGTGCATGAATAATGTCTCAATTCCAGTGTAAAGCGTCTTTGAGTTACTAGAAAAGCGCTATACAAATCTGATGCATCAATATTATTATTAGGATTATTAACAGTATGTAGTCAATGCCGCATCCCCTCTTGGCTGATTTAAAAGCTCGTCGCTGGCAGTCTCTGCGACGAGATGCTACGCTCACACCCGGGGAAAAGATACCTCGTAATGGCAAAGGTAAAACTTGTTTATCATGCTAACTGACTTATCTTTACACATTCCAATCTATATCGTAACGCTGTGATGGGACAAGCACGGAACAAATGACTATCGTAGTGGCAAGCTATGCAGTAATCTAACTCGGAAAGATTGAACTCCAGAGTGAAAAACGTCCGGCTGCGACCATCGACGTCTCTTATCTTCATCAGTGATGAAAAGCTGCGTTTGGTTTACACCCTTTCCTGTCTATTAGTACGACAGACCGCACAAGAAAGATATGACCATTGTGGAAGATAATCGATGAGATGCAGGACTATACGAAGTACGAGATTCAATGGATCTGTACGAGAGAAGTGGTTCTTTTGCTGTCCACCGTCCGGGGGGGGGGCGTTCCTACGAGGGCTGTGACGTCACGTGCAAATGGTCAATATGGTCTATATTGCGAATTTTCATTGTGGGTGGGTCAGGAATGTATCCCAGCATAAATGGGAATTTTAGTTGCACTACAACACCGCTGCTACTTGAATGCCCGAATCAACATGACAACATTTCAAAAGGTCAAAACAATTGAGTGTGAGCTTGTTTGCGTGACTTACTCTGCACAGATAATCTGCAGCTGGTGTCGGCTCGGCCAACCACCAACTTGTAGTGACCTTCGTCTGAGGCAAAGGTCCTATTGAAGACCAGGCGTTGCTTGGCTCCCTTGGCCACCATCTGGACCCGGTCACTGGACGTCATCGGTTTGTCGTTGTGGTACCACATGACCGAGCTGATGTCCTGAGCTGAGATCTTGGCCTCCAGAACGGTCTTGGTGCCTTCAACCGCGCTCGTGTCCCTCAGTGGGATCAGGATGCTGATAGCTGCAATGCGAGACACCATCGGTGCATGATTTGGCAAAGTGCATGAAGAACTGCAGTGAGCCCAGAGTGCAGCACCATCAGCCTTGCGCCGCAATCGTAAAGCACGTGACTTACTGCGGATATTCAGCTTTGCAGCGGTGGAGATCCCCTGAGTGGGAACTGCAAAGGAGTAAACGCCAAAGTCGTCCTTCCCGGTGTCCTCAATTAGGAGCTTGTGGATCTGTTTGTCGATAACCACGTGCACACGGTCCGAGATGGTTACAGCTTGTCCGTCCTTCATCCAGCTACCTTCAACGTTCCCCTGCGAGAACTTGACTTCCATCTGAGCAATGTCACCCTCGCAGACAGTCAGATCAGCGAGGGGCTGTACCAGGGTCACCGGGCGGACTGAAACAGGAAACCTGCCCAGTCACTTTGAGATTCTTTTTTTTTCTTTCTTACACCCGCACACATATCCACTCACACGCACACACAAAAAAAACATGGTCCGGCGCGCCGCTCAGAGTCCCACTTTCAGTTTCATTCCCATGGTGCAATTAAGGGAGCAAAGTGTGGCGCAATAATTCACGCAAGTTAATAACAAAGATTCCAGAGTTAGCAAGGGTTTCAAATATAGTGTAACTTGTACAAGACACTCGAGAAAACACTTGGTGTAGAAATTAGAAAAATAATTTGCATGTGAATGTTGAAGAGCTGAAATCTGAGACGGTGTGCAAACAGTGTGAACTGGAAAGGCAAAACTTTAGAAGAGATTGTCAAGACATCTCCCGGACTCACATTTCATCTTGAGGGACGCATGCGTCGTCAAGTCGCCCACTGCGAAGGAGTATTGTCCCTGGTCGGCTTTGTTGACGTCTTTGACGGACAGGCTGTGACGTCCGCGCCGTGATGAGATGACGTGCTTGTTGCTCGGAGACAGCTGCTTGTCTCCGAAGAACCACGCGGCCTCGACATCCTCGCGTGAAACCTCGCACTCAAACTCTCCAGAGTAGGTCTCTGGCACCTCGGCGTTCTCAAGGGGTTTCAGGATCTCCAGCGCGGCTCCTGTTGGTCCCACATCATACTTGTGTTTCATCCATCCATCGAGCGACACGCTAGCTCACAAAAGTAAGTGTTTGTGTCAAGATTTGAATCTGTCTTTTCGGGGGCCAGCATGAGACCTTTTGTGAGGGGACAGGGAACTTGCACGGTTACACGAACTGTGCACGATTACTTGACGTAGCAAAACGTCAATCTTTTTCGGTGCTGTCCCCCATGAAAAGACTGTATCACATATTTACAGAAAAAAGTGGTGTGTAGACTTTTGTGAGCTAGCCTGCTGTAACTCGTTGAGCCAACCCACCTTCAACGTTCAGCTCGGCGCTGGTTCTGACAAGGTCGTCGTCTACGATCACGCAGGAATATTCGCCGGCGTCTTTCACTTCCAGCATGAGCACAGACAAAAAGTGGACTTTCCTGTCTGAGTGCATTCTGAACTTGTCTCCAGAGAAAACTTCTGCGTTGTTCTTCAGCCATTTGACCTTGACGAAGGGCTCGTTGGTTTCACACTCAAACGTGGCCATGGTGTCTTTCTCCTTGGCACTGATGTCGTCCAACTTCTGTGTAAAGGTGATGACTTGTTTTGCTGCAGCACCAAAAACCAAAGCTTTGTGTCATGGCAGGAAGAACTCTTATGTATAAAACACAAAAACACAGTGTATGCAAATAGACCAATTTAACATGCACAATGTGATTTACCGGACCTGCGATGCATTGCCGTGGCTGATTTGTGTCTTAAAATCCTGAAAGGCCGGCGCAAACCGACAGGGGAAAGATGGCCGATACATACGGCAATGCAATTTCAGAACGAGAGGCTGCCGTCTTGACAAAGGTCCGCACTTCCACTAAAGATTGGCACGGGTCTCTCCGAGAGATTTCTCCTCGGCGCTTCAATTTGGCGAGCTGGGCCAAATTTGAAACGTAACGCTACACGTCATGTGCAGCTTCTTCAGATGCACACAAACTTGCGAGGAGTCCAATTAAACAAAACATGGCTTTTGTTTTTTCCTGACTTCCTCAAAATGATCGTAGCGATAAAAATCCTTTCAGTATCAGTAATGTTTGTAGCTTTTTCACTAACACTTCAAGCTTCATTTTGTCAAATGTTCCACGGTGAAATCCATCGGAGCATCAGAGCACGCACAACAAACATGAAAGTCAACATGCAGTCTAGCGCCCGCTTTGAAAACAAAGTCAATAGTAAATCAATATGAGTTCATCAGGCTATTAGATCTTCGAATATTCTGTGCTTTTGCTGCTAATGAAGAAGAGGTCTCAAAAGAGCTACAGTGAGATTTACCTTGTACCAGGAGGAAAGCGTGACTGGAGGTCTCGCCGGCAGAGTTGACGGCTTTGACCATGATGCTCGCCGAGTCCTCCGCTCGGACATCTCTGATCACCAGCTCACACACGTGGTCTTCGGGCCAGAACCAATAAAGCCGCTCGGTCTTCTCCAGTTCAACACCGTTCTTGAACCATTGGCACTCAGGTTCTGGTCTGCCGACGACCCGGATTCTGAACTTGACTTCATCACCTCGTGCCGCTGTCTGACTCGTGATGCGCTCCAGGATTTTGGGAGCTTCCATGCTCGCTGAGAGCTTGACCCTTTCCGGTTTGAGGGCTTTGACAGTTATTTTGCGTCGCTCTTCCTCTTTTTTCTTCTCTTCCTCCTCTCTCTCTTTGGCTCGATGAAGAAGGTCTTCCTTTGTCTTCCTCAGAAGATCCTCATAGGATTCGTCTCTCTTACGAGACTTGAGCTCCACGGCTGTGATGGACTCGTAATAGCCCTCTTCTGTCCTGCGCTTGAACTTGCTTCTCAACTCCTCCGACTCCTCGCTGGCTTTTTCGTGAACAATCCTCTGGGCTTTCTTGAGCTTGATGATCTCTTTCTGTTGACTTTCTTCTGAGTCTCGCTCCACCTTCACCACCTCAAATGGAGTTCTTCCAAGTTCCGGTAGAGTCTCTGCTGGCTTAGGCTCAGGAGCCCGGCGAAGATGCGTCCTGAAGTCCTCCTTCTGCTGAATCTCCAGTTTAACTGTGTGCTCAATAGAGCCTAGGTTGTTGTCCGCAACCACCCTCACCTCACCTGAATCGTAAGACTTGATGTCAACAATTTCCAGGTAGTAAATGCCGTCGTAACGTAGTCTGTAGCGCTTGCTCTTGCGGATGAGCTGCCCATTGAGATACCAGTTGACCTTGGGTAGAGGGTAACCAGTCACTCTGCAGCGGAATCGGGCAATGTCGCCTTCCAGCACTCGGGTTGGCTCGGGTAGGAGGACAATGTCGGGTTTGGTCTTTTCGGTCCCCTCGTCGGCACTCACCCCTGCGGGTCCGCCCTCGTAAGCCATGCGCTCCATCTCCTCGATCCTGTGCGCTCCTATCCTTCCCTCGGGCAGCTGGCTCTCCTCAACTAGACCCTTCTCGTCCTTGACGATCAGGGTGGACGAGTTCTGGTCCACTCCGAACTTGTTGGTGGCTCTGCAGGTGATGACGCCGCTGTCTCGCGCGTACGCCACCTCGTAGTCCAGACTGCAGTAGCCAAATTCGTTGACCATGCGCAGCCGGTTAGCGGCCTCCAGGGGCTTGCTGTCATGGAGCCACTCCACCACCATGGTGGGGTCGCCGATGGGGGTCAGCCTGCACTCGAAGTGGGCGGGGCCGAACTTCTTCATTCGAACGGCGGTCAGCTTCTTCTTGAATTGCGGCTTCTGCTGCTTCTCTTTGTCGTAGAGGTCTCCCTCCTCCCACTGCTCTTGGCCGTAGCGGAGATGCAGGGGTTCCAGCTCAGGGGGGGCGATCTCTTTGGCCTTGTAGGTTCCTTTGGGAATAATGAGCTTCCTCTCTGGCTCAGGCTCGGCGTAGTCCATCTCCACGTTGACTCTGCAGCGGGTGGTGTCCCTGCCGGCTCGGTTGATGGCCGTGGCTGTGTACCAGGCGCTGTCGGAACCTGACGCAGACGGGATCTGGAATGTTGCTTCTCCTCTGCTTGTTTCAATCCTGAAACACATTTGTCATGTCAACACTTCTTTCCTTCCTTTTATTTTACAAATAGTGACAGCAACTTGCTTTGATCCTCAGGCTTTTGGGACCTTATCAAAAAAATGTTCGGGATATTCGACTTTAAGATGAAATTTCAGGATGAAGCTCAAATTGACTATAACTTTTACAGGTGAATTTAATTTGACCAAGTTTTGAATGCAACACGGTCAAATGTTTGGATACCTTTTGCACATCTTGTTGGACAGCAACGAGCTGAAGAGCAAAATTGCTGTTATGGTGCATTTGAGTTCACTTGAAATGATCTCTCCAAAGCCCGATGTCACAAAAATTTTGTGCCGAGTTTATATATATATATTTTTTTTATTTCAACTACAGCAACAATGCGGTTACCGTTACAGGGCAAGTATCATAGGACATACTTTATATGTGGATGCTTGTGAGGCGTGACAATGTCGCTATTTTTGAGCCACACGATCTCTGGCAATGGGTTCCCGATGGCTCTGACTGCCAGTTCAACCAGAGTTCCTTGCTTCACGCTAATGTTCCTCAGCCTCTCGATGAACTGTGGACGCACCAAAGCTTCTTGGGCTGGAAAACAAGCAGATAATGAAAAACTGAAGCATCAACAACATCCAAAACTAGCGGCAGGCTAGCTAGTTTTACCATCGACGGTGAGCATGACTGAGATGGATGAGCGCCCAGCCCTGTTCTGAGAGACCACCGTCCACTCGCCCGAGTCATTCGGCATGGCCGGAGTGATGATCAGGGACTGAGTACCGTCCTCTTTAATCACGATCTTGTGGGTGTAATCGCTTACCACTTGTTGTCCTGTGCAACAGCGCGCGCACACATCGTCAAGTCATCATCATGAAAATAAGCTCACTAGTGCGACAGTATAGTCACTTTTCCACTAGACCCCAATGGCACGACACCACACGACACCACACGACACCACACGACACCACACGACACCGTGTGACCCGGCACAACATCGGACGGCCTCCACTGCATTTCCATTACGAGAAGCTTGCGGCAGGATGGAGGGGGGATCAAATGAACTGTCCAAGCTTGTACACTCGCAGCGTGTGTGGATCTGCCATAACATTTTACAAGTCGCGGTCTCGGCCACCGTTTGTGCCGGAATTCAAAATATGAATTTTCATTGCATGATGTCGCAGAGTACTGCCCATCAAATGCACGCAAGCTTTCACATATAGACGAAAAAAAGCTATTTACGGGAGACACACAGCATCATCAAACATACAGTCAAACATACACAATATATACAGTAAAAACAATAGGCCTTTTCTTTTATGTCAACATACAATTTCATATGACCCATAGATGAAATATTGTGATCATGATTCCGCAACCGGTGCACATTCATTCTGAATGCAGAGCTCAAGTGCTTTTCATTTGGCCAACTCTCCGAGTCAACGGCTCGTCATCCTCACTCTCCGGCGTCCGAAGCCCTCCGGCGGCCAGCAAAGCCGCCATCCCCCCTGGCGGGATCATGACCATGTGCCAGGGGAGCGACGGGGCTCCGGGCTGTAGCCGGAACTCTCATCGAGTGAATGGGAACACAGGACCCGGCGAACGCTGTGTGCGCTTGCAAACTCTTTTTTCTTTTTCTTTTTCTTACCACAATGATCCAAAATGTATCCACTCGTACATATTCAATTGTAAATATAGTTCAGCATTGTAGTAAAACATGATTATGGTTACTGTATGTACTGTATGTTTACGACTTACGTAAAACCAGTAAATGGGCGCGTGCCACGGAGTTGCCTGCTGTATTGCTGTCGGCCAATGACATGACAATGACAACACGGGCCCACTCGGCCCCCCCAACCGGCGCTTCAGAACCACTTACAGCATGGTTATAAAAGGCGGTTCCATTGTAACCGTTCGGCCCCGAAAAAGTCAAATGGAAACACGAACATCCGGGGCCAACCACGGCCCACTCGGTGTGGAACCGGTCTAGTGGAAAAGCGGCATACAGTATGTGTTCTATGAAGAACCATCAATTTGTTTGCCACTCACCGTTGCGGAACCAATACGTGTCCGGCATTGGTCTGCCCACCACCTTAAGGTCAAATCTGGCAGTTTGCCCTTCGGAGCATTTAGATGAGACAGGCTTCACTACGAAGACGGGCTTGTAGAGTCTGTCCAGGTGAGCCCCGTCCATGTCGTCCAGCCTTCGCGCCGGAGAGCGTTCGGGAGAACGGCTGGGAGAGCGACTGAGGGAAGGGACCGGTGAGCGGCTCAGCGAGCGAGGAGACGTGGACCTGAACAACAACAACAAAACGGATTGGATCGACAGCATCAAACTCAAATCACATCCGACACCATGAAAGGACTCATGAAGGATCATCTACAACAGGCCTGTCAAAAAATTGTATTGGTTCCAACTTATTCCAACAATACAATTAAACAAGGCCAGCACCAAAAGTTTACGACTGCCGAACTGTATTTTGTATTATTATTTTTTCGTTTCTGTATTTTCCGGACTGTAAGTCGCTACTTTTTTCATGCACTTTAGTATTCTTTTTTTCCCCGCTAGTGGCTATCAGGCGCCAAACAAGACGATGCTGCTTTTTGGCGTCAAAGAAGACGATGCTAGCTTTTGGCAGCGAAGAAGACGACACTAGTTTTTGGCATAGAAGTTGACGATGCTAGTTTTCATCGCGCTTGAAGCAAAACGCAGCACGACACACGAACGCAAAATATTTTTGTTTCACTTTTTTTCCAAACATAATGCTTAAAACATGGCTGCTTTTCTTAATGTACTAAGGTTTGCGCATGCACAGGTGTGCCTCCAGCGTGTAGAAGAAGAAGGCGCTAGTTTTTGCCGTAGAAGAAGACAACGGTAGTTTTTGGCAGTGGATCTTAAACGCGTGGAGCAGTGTGAAAGAATCTACGCTCCCTAACGGATTTGGAAAGGCTGAACTGCTATGTGAGCAGAACAACGCAACTTGAGCGGTAACTGTGTCTGGAGATGAAAAGGACATTGAGATCGACCGATGTGAGGCTCTCCAATATATGACAAATACGGTAAGCAAATCACGTCAGTGGAACGTTATAAGAGTTCAGTTTTGATACGACTCAAAGAGGTTTCGCATTGTGATCGAGAACACCGAGCTGAGATTTAGCCTTTTTTTCCCTTCAATTACTGCTTAGCATAGCCGTTCCCAAGCACAAGCCGAAGTGCCCTCTTGCTTGCAGTTTTCCGTCAGCGTGAACTCAGACGTACCGGATTCTCTGCAGGGCTGGCTGCGGCGTGTATGTCGGGGGCGACGCGCTTCCGCAAGGTTCCACGTAGAGCTTTCCGGAACTGACGGCATTTCCCTCCACGTTGCTGGCGAAGGCGCTGTACACGCCCTCGTCCTCAGGCAGAACCACGGGCAATCGCAGGCTGGCACGTCCATCCTGAAGAACCTCCATCTGGTAGCGTCCGCTGGCGCGAATTCGCTGTCCGTCTTTGAACCAAGCGATCTGTCAAAAGCACCTTTTGTTACGCGTCTCCTAACGTTTGAAGCGTTGTCCAGGGATCACAGCGAAAGCCTTTAGGATCTACCGTCAACATTTGCATCCACCTTACATCCTTGGTTTTAATACGTGTCGGTGCAAACATGACAAGAGTCAGATCTTGTCATTGCGAGCTTGCGCTTTTTAAAAACATCGGCGACATCACATTGGACATTTTGGCCAATTGAAAGCCATGAAAACGACACTTTTAAATCGTTTTACTCTCATTTGTAGGCATTTTTTGGGCTTGAGTTTTTATAGGCAATATCGGGCAAAAACATTGCCCAAAAAGGAAACGTTCCAATTTCTCCCGAGCCTTCATCCCATTTTCAAAGTTCTTGTGCCATTCCAAGCGGATGGTCGCTTTTGCAAACGTGGCTACTTCAAGCGCGCTCACCTTGGGCAGCGGCACACCGAACATCCTGCAGTGGAAGGTGACACCCATCCCCTCCACAATGCGGTAGTTTTTCACCAGCGTGTCAAAGGTGGGCGGCACGGCCTCCTGGTCTGCGCCGCTGGCCATCTGCTCGCCATCCTCCGCCAACAGCGCTCCGTAAGTGATCCTCAGAATGCTCAGCTCGATCTCTTGCATGAGGCGCTGTTCCAGGATGGACAGGTGGAAATCCTGCATGCCAAAATCGAGAAAAACATCTCAGATCAACTGCCGTGCTTGCCTTCAGAAAAAAAGATTGGTAAAGGTAGAAGTACTGATTCAACTCTTTGATCTCAATTCAAGCAAAAGTACAATCAGAAATGTACTCTCACGGAAAGTGGCAGCTTTTTGCTCTGCTCCTTCTCCCGACCCCTCCCTTCTGCCTTTGTCTCGTGTTGTCTTGTGTCTTAATGACAACCCCCCCCCCCAACCTCCACTACATTTCTTCCAAATTGAACCATGGATTTGAACAACTGGTCCCTCAACGCAATTGACAGAAAGTATCTGGACGAGAAGAGCCGGCATGTTCCAAGTGGACGGTTTGAACTGGGATACACCCCAAAACAAACGGAAGATGGTGTGCCTATCTACTCATTCCATTGAAGACGTGGAAAAATCGACATATTGTAATTGTGATAACTGGTACCCTTCTGTTTGGAGTTGGCACTTTCCTGATTTGTCATAAAAGACAGGCAACGGGATCAGCTCTATTGGAAGTGAACAAGCTGCCGCACTTCTGCCGATGGTTTTGTTGTTGTTTCCCCTGGTAATATATTCCTCTTAGCTCAAGCCTTGTTTTTCTGCCCTCATCCTTCCTCATGGTTTCTTTCCTTAGTCTAGATCTCGGGGCACCGTAGTGGCGGATCGACTGGCTTTCCAATCCATTCACACCGCCCTCACGTGTCCCCAATGACATGCCCCAAGCCCCCCCCCCACTTCTTACGGTCCAAAAGCACTTTCCTACTTGCCACCAGTGCAAAAGACAATTGGACGGTGATACCTGTCCAGAGATAATGGTGGTGGTCATCTTCTCCATTGTGGTCATGGTGGGGGCAACGTCTGCAACCAGGGGCTCCTGCACCGGCGCTACGACTGCAGCCTTGAAGGACACGTCCTGTTTCGTCACGTAGGCTTCATATTCATCTGAAGGGGACAAGTTTCAACACCTTCAGTTGCAAACGCTCAACTGTCCGTGTGGACATGTTGCGGTTCCTTCAGCCAGTTGAGTTCAGCAATCAGCAAAGGTTGAACGGAAGCAAATGGTTGCTTGAAGACGTTTTGCCTTTTTCAGTTGGAAGTTTGAGATGTTCTCCTGACATTTATGTCCCTGGTTGAGGTGGTCACAACTGAGGCAAGAAACTAGAAAGGCCCTGGAGGAGATTTACACCATCCCTTTGGCTTCTTTGCTTACAGCTTACCAAAGATTGGCTCTCACCAAGGAAAAGATGGCCACTGAGGAGCCATTAAACCGGCAGGTGGCTAAACTTGGTATGCAAAGTGCTCTTTCACCAGACTTGCCTGGCAACAGCAACAATCTGCCAACGACCCAAAGGCGTTTGGGACCACCTCGACCAAAGACATACATAGGAAGACTCTACACCTCCAAATTTAGAAGCCTTTGGGATGGAATGTCTTCAACAAACCAGTTGGCAAAAATCAACCTTTGCCGGTTAGCGCCAACACAGTTTGTCTGTGGGACGGACCTTCCTCCAGCAGCCTGGCGGTGGCGGACGCCTCTCCCAGCTGGTTCCTGGCAAAGACCACGTATTCTCCGGCATCGTCAGAAAACGTCATGGAGATCAGCAGGTGGCATACGCCGCTCTCCTTCTGGTAGGCAACTTTGTATCTGCAAGACAGTCGCCATCTTGTCACTGCCCTGACTTTGACCTTGTGGGCTCCATGTCCCGCCAGTTTGTGTTTAGCATCAAAATTCCCATGGCTGAGGTTTTTTGTCTGATTTTGTCATTTTCCAACTCGAGCTCTTTAAATATCAAGAATATATTTTTGACATCAAAATTGTGAAGTGTGTGTTTCTACAAGTGTGTATACAACTGGCAGCTCTACCCCATCTGCTATGTTGACAAAGTTTGCTGACACCTGATTTTACGAGTGGAAGCGCCCTCCTACTGCACCGTGCGCAATTTCAGAACAAAAAGCCGCTACTGACTAAATCCTTGCCAAAATTCCCTCCTGATGGTGTTGCAAACAAATGACAATTCACTTGGAATGAAAATGACAAGAACTGATGTTAGTTCCAACTTGAAGCCAAAAACAAGACATCTGAAAATCCAAGCTGGCCTGCCGGTTAAAGCGATGACCAACCTGTATCCGTCTGTGAGCGGGACGCCGCTCTTCTTCCAGACGATGTGCGGTTTGGGGCTTCCCCCGACTTGGCATTCAAAAACAACACTTCCTCCCTCGACCAGCTTCTGGACGCCGGGATTCTTGACGAAGAAAGGAGCCATGGCGCAGGACTCTGTCTTAATCGCGCTCAGCTGGGACATGCTTTCGTCTTCGGTTACTCTGCAAAAACATTTGAGCGCGGGTCAGCAGGACGGGCGGGCTCACGAAACCTCGTGGCCATCCATCGACTCACAGTTTCTCTTCAGCTTCCTCAGCGACATCCTCTCGGCTCTCGATGTCCTCAGACACTGAAAGTCAAAGTCTCCGTCAGAACTGGCGAGAGTTTCACTCTATCACTTTATTATCATTTTTTAGTTCACAAATGCTAGCAAGATGTAGAGAAAACAAAGAATAATAAAATATTCAAAACATTTCATTTTTAAGTTGTCGAAAGGTCGGTGTTTTAAAAATGACTTAAAAATGTAGAAAAAGTGACCGTAAGATATCCCAAAAGGAAGAGGAAAAACTGAAAATTGACAAAAAATGTCCATGAAATTGCAAAAAAAGAATTGATTAAAAAGAGAACATTCAAAAGTTAACCATAAAATGTAACAATAATAAAAGGAGAAAGGCAGAAAATTACCATACAATGTCTTTGGAATTGCCCCCCCCCCCCCCCCAAAAAATTTTTTTTTAAAGTCATAAAATTGATTTTAAGAAAAGGCAAGAAAGAAAATGTTCCAAAATGAACCGTAAAATGACCCCAAAAATAAAAGAAATCCCGGATATTATCATAAAAATGTCCGAAAATTGGCAGGAAAACAAGAAAGGAGGAAGAGAGTCAGAAAATGACCATAATATGCCCATAAAATGTCAGAAATTTGACAGAAAGGCAGAAAAATCTAAAAAATATATATGGAAAAACAAAGTCTAAAGAAAAAAATCCAAAATGGGAAAGTATTGGATGCTGCTGTCATCACTTTGTTGTGTGGTGCAGCTCTAATTCGGACCCTTTGGGCCTTCAGTACATTATCACAGTCGATTACTCATCACGATTGTTTTGCGACTCCTCTTTGGCCTCAAATGGCTCTAAAGACAGGAAAGCTTGCTGATCCCTGGCCTAGACTAGGACACTTGACCAGTTGTAAGGAGCTTTGGCATGGCCAGTCTAACCTCAGCGTATCACTTGCTCATCTTCAGGCATGAAAGGTCCTGATAAAAAATAAACATTCTTTCCTGTTGTTGAAATGTTATCGGACCGGGTGTCGGAAAGTACATTTCAACAAGACATCAAGCCTGCGAGTGGGCGTGGCTCCATTGTGGATGGACTGACCCTGGACGAGCAGGTAGCAGGAAGTGCTGAGGGTTCCCGCCTCATTGGTGGCCGTGCACGTGAAGCGTCCGCTGTCCTCGGCGAAGGCCTCGCGAATCAGCAAGCGGGCGCAGCCGTCGCGGTCGTAGCTGATCAGGAAGTCCGCCGAGCTCTCAATCTTGTAGTCCTCTCGGAACCACATGATGACGGCGGCAGGCTGGCCGCTGATCCGGCACTCCAGCGTCACACACTCGCCTTCGCTCACGTTTGTGTTCTTCAAAGCCTGAAAACAGACGAAGAAGCAAGCTCGTGTCCAACGCTTCCAACTTCAAGCAGCAAGTCGTGACCACCGACGGACTCACAGAAATCAAAACGGGCGGGAGCACGCTTTGAGCGCAGGGGGGTGCGGCACCTTCTTCCACCACCTGGATAGGACAATGTTTGTGAGACACAAATCAATCCAACCTTCACATTCAACTTCTTCAGCAGAGCAAACGCGAATGTGGAGGTGAGGTGAGGAGCTCGAGAGGTGAGAATGGGAACAGATCATCTTTCAGTTTCAGATTCATGAATTCAATTGTTTTGTGTGTGATGTGTTGATTTTGGCGTGTGGCTGCACACACATCACACGCTGTACGTTCAAAACGCTTTTACGAGACAGTCCTCCAATAAATACGACCACAGAGGCCGTTTTGAAAAGGTGCCAAATTACGACCAAGTGTTGCGTATTTTGGTTTAGCGACCTCTATCAGCCGTGTTAAATAGCGCAAAAATCCAAAAGCGAGACTCGAACCCGGTCCGTCCGTTGTCCGTGTTTACCTGACTGAGCTATTTGGCCAGTGATTGGTTTGATGTTGTCTACATGTTTTATTAGTCTTGACTACATGCTTTTTTAACGATCTGCAACCTCGCCGCGCCTTTTCCAAACCGCAACCATTAGTGTCCCATGTGAAGACGTCACGTGTGCTGGACAACCTCACGGAAAGCATCATCGAGAATTGACATAAACTAAGATCTTTACTGGCCCGTTAGCTCAGTAAGATGAACGTTTGTCTTCCGACCAGACAATCCGGGAGCCTGAAAATGAGGACCAGTCATGAAGCGTCCCTCCCTCCAAAATGACATTGCAACCCTTGCCAAAATGAGAGCAACAATCTTGTCAAAGTTTCCTTCACCTGCGTGACGCAGATGAGCTGCTGTTCCTGGTCCAGCCGGGCCATGCTGCTTCCGTAACTGGCCTCGGTCAGGAAGCCCGCCTGCTTCCAGGGGGGAAGGACATCCGAGTCGCCGCCCACCTGGACTGCGCCCGTCGGGGACATGACGGCCCTGAAAGTGAGAGCCGCATTCTGATGAGTCCCACGCCGGCCCAAAGGCACAACATTTGGCACCGATCGACGCCAACCAACGAGGCCAAACCGGACAAGCCGCAAACTGCAGTCCCAACTCACTTCCATAAAAGACAGCGGCAGCGAGAATTCAAACTTTTTCAATGCAGAAATAAGGTTTTGTGTACGCTGTAGCAGTTTATAGATTTTATGAATGCAACACACAACAGGTTTTTTTGGGTTAATATATATATATATATATATATATATACATCTTCTATCGCTTATCCGAGGTTGGGTCGCAGCTTTAGGAGGGATGCCCAGACTTCAACCAGCTCCTCTGGCGGATCCCAAGGCGTTCCCGGGCTAGCCGAGAGACATAGTCTCTCCAGCGTGTCCTGGGTCGTCCCCGGGGCCTCCCACCAGTGGGACATGCCCGGAACACCTCTCTAGGGAGGCGTCCAGGAGGCATTAGATGCCCAGGCCACCTCAACTGGCTCCTCTCAGGAGAAGTAGCGGCTCGACCCTGAGTCCCTCACGGATGACAGAGCTTCTCACCCTATCTCCAAGGGAGAGCCCAGACACCCTGCGGAGGAAACTCATTTCGGCCGCTTGTATCCGGGATCTTGTTCTTTCGGTCACGACCCGCAGCTCGTGACCACAGGTGAGGCTCGGAACGTAGATTGGTAAATCGAGAGCTTTGCCTTTCGGCTCAGCTCCTTCTTCACCACAACGGACCGATACAGAGTCTGCATCACTACAGACGCAGCACCGATCCGCCTGTCGATCTCCCGCTCCATCCTGCCCTCACTCGTGAACAAGACCCCAAGATACTTGAACTCCTCCACTTGGGGAAGGATTTCATCCCCGACCCGGAGAGAGCACTCCACCCTTTTCCGACTGAGGACCATGGTCTCGGATTATCCGAGGGACCCGGTCTAACGCCTTCTCCAAATCCACAAAACACATAGATTTGTTGGGCGAACTCCCACGCACCCTCAAGGACCCTGCAGAGGGTGAAGAGCTGGTCCACTGTTCCACGACCGTGATGAAAACCACACTGCTCCTCCTGAATCTGAGATTCAACTTCCCGACGGACCCTCCTCTCCAGCACCCCTGAATAGACCTTACCAGGGAGGCTGAGGAGTGTGATCCCTCTATAGTTGGAACACACCCCTCCGCTCCCCCTTCTTAAAAAGGGGAACCACCTCTCTGGTCTGCCAATCCAGAGGCACTGTCCCCGATGTCTACGCGATGTTGTAGAGGCGTGTCAACCACGACAGCCCCACAACATCCAGAGCCTTTAGGAACTCCGGGCGGATCTCATCCACCCCCGGGGCCCTGCCACTGAGGAGCTTTCCAACCACCTCAGTGACTTCTAACCCCGAAATAGGAGAGCCCACCTTAGAGTCCCCAGACTCTGCTTCCTCAAAGGAAGACGTGTCGGTGGAATTGAGGAGGACTTCGAAGTCCTCTGCCCACCGACTCACGAAGTTCCGAGTCGAGGTCAGCAGCACCCCATCTCCACTATACACAGTGTTGATGGTGCCCTGCTTTCCCCTCCTGAGACGCCGGATGGTGGACCAGAATTTCCTCGAAAAGCCGTCTGGAAGTCGTTTTCCACGGCCTCACCGAACTCCTCCCATGCCCGAGTTTTTGCCTGAGCAACCGCCGAAGCTGCGTTCCGCTTGGCCAGCCGGCATCCGTCAGCCGCCTCCGGAGTCCCACAGGCCAAAAAGGCCTGATAGGACTCCTTCTTCAGCTTGACGGCATCCCTTACCGCTGGTGTCCACCAGCGGGTTCGAGGATTTCCGCCGCGACAGGCACCGACCACTTTACGGCCACAGCTCCGATTGGCCGCCTCGACAATGGAGGCGCGGAACATGGCCCATTCGGACTCAATGTCCCCCGCCTCCCCCGGTACAAGGGAGAAGTTGTGCTGGAGGTGGGCGTTGAAACTCTTGCTGACGGGGGATTCCGCCAGACGTTTTGTGGCTCGCTGTGGATTCTTTTTCTTTGGGAGATGATCCAAATGGCTCTTGGATTATTTAAGGTGGTCAACCCTCCAAGCCTTGAAGCCCCTAAAGCTGTCATCTTTGAACCCTACCTGCCAAGCATGGACGTGGGCGCTTGGACGTGTCTGACAGGCGAGGACGACTGCTGCCGGTCCACCGTCGCCCAGGCGACTGCCGAAAGCGGGATGGGAGACGAGCTTGCGGGTTTAAGAGCCACTCTGGGCACGGTTTTGTGGGCCAGGAGCTCCGTCAGCTCTGCGCCCTCCACCTGCATCTCCATGGTGGCCATGCTCTGGAAACTGGCATCCATCATCTGGGGGGAAGCGACATTTATGCAAAATGAAAAGAGATGCCATCACCTGACTCGGCTAAATTCAATCTGTGCATAATTCCTTTTTTCCAACTCCACTTTACTCTTAAAGTCAAAACATGAAACTGCGACTGATTGGTTTGTGAATCATTCAAATGTGATTATGTCTTGCAGCCCATTTTTCCATTTGGTATTTCCAATTTTTCCCCATTTGGTCAGATGAAATTTTGGCCTACATTCTATGGACAGATGCCCTTCCTGACTCCAAGTCTTACCAGCTTGGAACCAGCAGATTCTGGACTGGCTTGAAATTGAATTTGTTATTTTTTTCAACACCTGGTTGAAAATAAAAAGACCAAAAAGACACACGGGCCAGACGGAAACATGAATGAGTTTCTGTACCTGCTCCACTCTGCTCTGCCGACTCATCTGTGAGCCAGAAACCTGTGAACTGGAAACCAGGGTCTTGGTTTTCTTGGCCGGGATGACTTCCTCGCCTGTATGTTCACAAAACAGTCAAAAGTGTTCAAGTTAACCCCACGCAGCCCCAATGCTCCTGTTCCGCGCATCAAAATACCAAAGTGGTTTAAGTAGGTCTTCGCGTTTTGAATTTTTCGATCGCGCTTGTTCTCATATAGGTCGCATGTGAGCTAGATTATGATAGCCTAGATTTCACAGTTCAGCAGACGTGCGACATCACTTCTACATGACTTCCTAAATTTCAGGATGGATTTAAAATGTCCTTTAACCTTTACAGGTGACCTTCCCTAAACTTGGTTCCAACTGTTTCAGGACATTTTGCAGAACACGACAAGGCGATGAATGATTAAAATTTACAGTAGACGATCCGTGAACATTTTCCAATGACCACCGTCGCTTGCCTTTCTGTGAGTCTTCCAGTTTTTCTGTTGCAACCAGGTGCCACTTCCTGTTTGAAAACTTGTACTGTAATGAAGAATTTGACTATTGCACGAAAGTTTACCAAAGATTAGGTTATCGTTGTTGTCCTGTGAAAACACATTTTTGTCATTTTTTGCCATTTTTACATTTATGGGATGAACCTGAATGCAGACATTCCCAAAACGTTATAAAAAAAATGGACATTTTTCACAGGACAGCGAAATTTCACTCCAAAGGCCGTCATCCCAAACGATTTTTGGAGGAGAATAATTGTTGCCGCTTTGAAGCAATGCGGAAGTTATCACAGACCGACATCGCAGACGCTCACCGTGAACCAGCAGCTCGGCGCTGGACGTGGCCCGGCCGCTGCTGTTGCTGGCCATCACCGAGTACGTGCCCGAGTCTTCCGGGAAGGCCTCGGCGATCAGCAGACTGTAGGCGTCTCCGTCCCGGACGATGGTGAAGTCGACCGAGCTCTGGATCTCGGCCCCCTCTCGGTAGAAGGCGACGGCGGGTGGCGGGATGCCGGTGACTCGGATGCCGAGTTTCACCTGGCTCCCCTGCCGCACCGTCGAGCTCTGAAGTCTCTGAAGGAAACTGGGAGGCGATGTCTCTGCTGCACGGGGACAAGATTCATATTTCAAACACTGCGCTTCAGTCCTGATTGGAACTGTACCGGCCTTGAAGGGAACAAAGAGTTCTTCAACACCAGCTGGAGTTTTTAAGAGCCTGTCGAGTCAGTCTGAGGACTTAAAAGCTACCTAAGGTCTTGAAGATGAGGGGGAAAAAGTACCCAGAGTCTTGAAGGGGGTGTCAAGTCAAGTCAGTCTGAGGATTTAGACTATCTGAGGTCTTGAAGGAACAAGCAGTAAAAAGAACTATCTGGTGCCTTGAAAGGCATATCGAGGTAGCCTTTACTCGGTCAGCAAACGAGGTCTTGAAGGGGAATTAGTAGACTGTCTCTCACCTGTAACGAGGAGTTCGGCGGTGCTGGTGGCTTGTCCGGCGCCGTTGGTGGCCCGGACCGAAAACCTCCCGCTGTGTGCGGCGTTGACGGCGTCGATGCTCAGAACAGCGTGGCCGTCGCTGAACGAGATCTGAACGCCGGGCAACGCGGCGGCCGACAGAACCTGGCCGTCGCGAAACCAGGACACCTCGGGAACCGGAGTGCCTGGAAGCCAGACGGGAAGCTCGGTAACTTGAAAAGTTGCTTTGGAGCGTGTGTTTGCATCGATCCTGCAGCTTTGCTTGAATACGTTGAAATGCGGTGAAAGCTGCTGACCGTTTGTGTCGCTTTCTCCCGTTTTGTACATTTCCAACTTCAGCTCTTCAAATATATCTGACTGCGACATCTTTTGCACTTCAGATAAGACCTTCATTGTGTCCACTTGTGGCCAATTGTTGAAATGATGTGACTTTGCAATTACGAAAGCTGCCGCCTTCGGGGGACTTTTTTGCCGAGCATTGAAGTGACTTTTAGCGTGCGTTTGATGAACTACGAAGACGTGTTTGACTCCATCGGGGAGCGTTTTGGTACACGAGGACTCGGGCCTGTTAATGTCAAATGTTTTGGACGCGGTGCTTGAGAAGCGGGCGTTCGGGACGGGTCACTTACCGCTCACTTGCGCCTGGAAGGAGGCGGCACTACCCTCGAGCGCCACCGCGCTCTGCAGCGGCTGCGTGAACGTCGGCGCTTGTGTGGACATCTTGTCCTTGTTGGCTTGGCAGCCTGCGGGTCAGCACAAGAGACACAATTGTGGATGTGGAGCAGGACCACGTTTCGCTTTTGCAGGTTCGGCTCGTCAGGCTTCGATTCAATTCAAAACATGTATTTCATTCTTTACACCCAAAAAAAAGCCGTTTTTGGAAGTGCTTATTTCCAGGCATTAAGTTCCCCAGAAGTTCTAGAAATAAATGTTATTTTTCTGCGGTAACAACTTGGCCTAACTGCTCATGCCAAACATTGCTCTCTTTTTGGCTCCTTCTTTGGAGCTCATTGCTTTGCTTTTGTGCTCATTTGCATCATTTATGGAAGAATTTTTCTTCATGTCATTTATTGTAACAAGGAAAGTCCACTGAATGGAACTGCATGTCCCTGTCGGACAGTTCAGCTCTTTCTTGTCTTTGGCCAGCAGGGGGCGCCACTGCTCCAGCCTCCTTTTTGAATACTTTTTTCCCTTCTTCCTTCGCATATTGTTGGCTTGTTATGGTGATTTGGGGCGGATCCTCTGTTTATTGGGTGAGGGTCCTGCGGGATGACAAAGCTGGAGTCCATTTTGACTGCAAGTCTGTGAGCTGAGTTCGGGGGCAAAGGTCACCGTGCGCCAAATGGCCTCACATGGCGACAGAAATTCAAAGCAGCAAAAGAAGCAAAACTGGCATTGCCTGAATAGCGAAGGTGCGTTTGACGTCGGTGAAGCTGAAGAATTCTTCAATTCTTGGATCTTGACTGACTTCCTGCTTAACCTTTGAAACCTTTTGATTGGAGCGTTTGCGCTTGCAAGCACGCAAGAAGCAAAGCGACGAGCTTGCTCTGCAAATTCAGCTTGACTTTTTTTCTTTTTGAAATCCAACTTTTCTTGTAAGCTATCGTTTCTCTCTGCACTTTGTTGTTTTGAAAGTCGCATTTGGTGACCCCGTTGTTCCCACAAAGACGTCTTGCCTCGGCCATTCTCGGTCATTCCCGCGTGACGTCACCACGTCCGCCATATTTTGGGGCTTGCATTTCAGCAAACAAGTGTTCCTTTTCATAACCAAAATGGTCGTTGGCTGTTGTGCTAAGAAAGCAGACGGAACGTGCACGTCTTCCAAAGAGCCGAGCGCATGAAGGCGCTTTTGCTCGAACCCGTCGCAGACTGTGGTGAGCCAGATCAGGAGAAAGACGAACCCACGAAATACTCAAAAAGTGCTGACGTGACTTCATCACGGCTTCAATCCGTTTTCCTTTGAACGTTTGTTCTCTTACTCCGCATGTTGACATCGTCCGTTTCTGTCCGGTCTCGCGCCCGAACGGCGTCGCACAACCACTTGGAACGAGTGAAAAAAGGCCATTTCTGTTGTCATCGGTATCGTCTGCAAAACAGCGTACTTGAATGAGCGCAACTGTCGCTAGCTAGCATTGCTTTGCTTGTAAGCTTTTGCGCTTGGACTTTTGCGTGCTCATTTCCCTCAATTTTGCCTTTTTATAAGCGTTGTTTTATATTTCGGTCCAACATTCCACACAATATAACAATATGGTGGGAAGCTAGACACTCCCCCAGGCTGAGTTCGTGGGAACTATTTATTACACTAAAGTCTTTTTTCTTTTTAGTCTGGCACTCACACACAAATGGTTCATATATATATTTTTTTTTTTTTAAAGCTCAAATGAATCGTAACGCTGCTGAAAACCAAAGAGAAGGAATCCAAAGTGGCCAAAGTGTTGACTGTTGATGCTCCAATCAACATTTTGTTGTTTTCTGTGGCGATGACAACAAATGCTGAATGTCCAAAACGACCAATGCGCCGGCTGTTTATTTGTTTGGGCGCACTTGAAATTGGACCCGCCCGTTGTCAGCACGCAAGTTCCGATGCTACGGAAACGTCACCCGCGGAAAAGCCGGCAAAAAAACGTCGCCACATCCAGAATATTGTTGGGACAAAGCGACAAACTTCTGTCAAGCTGCGGCAGACTTTTCAAATTGGCCGCTCGCTGCAAATTAGCGCTCAAATCATTTTTCTTTCTCACTTCCATCTGATTTTCACTTCACTTTTGTTTTTTCAGCAGCTTTGTTGAAAAGGCCTCAGTTTACTTTAGTTTTTTGTAGTATTTGGTTGTGTGTTTAAAAAAATTATTTATTAACAAATGAACAATATTTAAATTTCTTGTTCTTTTTTTTTTTTTTTTTTTTTGAACAAAATGTACAAATGTTTTGAATAAAAACATTTCAGATGAACCCTGAAAGTTCACGTCGAATTCATTTACCAAAACCGATTGCGTTTGAGTTGCGCTTGCAAAGGGAAGTCGCGCTTTCACTCACTTTTGGTTCATTTAAGGCTTTTTCAAATTTCAATTTTCCTTTGAGTTGTTTTGTTAGTCAGATTTGGTCTGGCTTGTTGGAGTCCAGCAAATCCTTGACTGGGGGTCTGGAATTGGTCTGGCTTGTCCTTTGCGGTGCAATCAATGTCAAGTGGAACGAGGGTTCTTGCCTTGCTTGGTTTTGGGGAACTGACGACTTTCCAAAGTCATTTGCGCAACGCTGCTGCAACTTTGACTATTTTTGGACGATTGCTGTTGTTGTCTTTTACATTTTTGGGGGGACGACGACGACGATTGCTGCAACGACCAATTGTTGTGATTGTTGTGCTGGTTTTTGTTGTGACGAATGAGGCGAGATCCCACAAGTGCAAATTGGACTTTTTGCTCAACTTTCACAAAATGTGTTGAGCGCGTCATCAAAGTTGTTGGCTGGCAGACGAACGCGACAGCTGAAGCGGTCCGCAGGCGGCCCCCCAACACCAGGATGCTATAAATAGAAGGGGGGGGGCAGGCCAGAGGTGACGGACCGCGGCAGCTGAAGGAGGCCGCCGAGCTGTCAAACCGCAACCAGCCCAAAACAAAACACACGCACGCGCACAACACGCACAACACGCACACAACACGCATGCAATCTTCCATTCTAGATGTGGAAGAAGATTTTCAAACAAAAAGATGACATCACTTCCTGTTGCTATGTTACAAATGATTCAATGAAAAGTGGTCGATCGATTGATTAGCGGCACGATCAAGTCTCATCCGTCCTTGTGAATTTTTTATTTGCTGTTGAAGTCACGACGATGACGCAAATGTCCCGTTTTGAACGCGTCCTGAACAAATCGATTCAAGACGTCAGTCAACATTTTGGATGACATCACTTTCCTCCGGACCGCTTGCCGTCCGATCACGGGGCCCGAATGGACCTCGGGGCGTCGTCGCGAGTTCACAACTGCGTGGCGGACGGATTGCGTTGAGCGGACTTGCAACTCGCCGCGACGTCAGCCGCTGATTTTTGGGTACGAGAAGGCAGAAGCCAAAACAGGCGTCGTCGGTGGCCGAGTGGCGCTCAAAATAGATTTGGATTGACAGGCAGCATGTGTTGCATATATGCATTGGGGAGGGGGGGGGGGCTCACACTGACGATTCCCTTAAAAAGCCATGGGCCCCCAGCTGAGACGCCCCCCCTCCAGTGCCCCCTCCCTCACCCGAGCTATTTTGGGTTTTTGTCAAAGTAGTGGCATGGCGCCTGAGCAGCAAATCAGCCAAACTTTGCCCAATTGTTCTGGGGGGGTCCGTTTGTTACTCACGTGAAAGGCCGCTTGCTGGTGTTGGGACGGAGCCCCCCCCCGATGAAGCCGAGCAGCTTCCCGATGGTCCGAATTTGTCCTCACGGTTTGCAGGACGCCCCCGTAAGACAAAACTACACCCCCGTGCAGTCCTCCAGCCGAGGCAGGCTGGGAATGAAAAGTGCTCAGGGGGGGCCGCACTCGCCGTCACCTTCTTATACCGGGAGTGGAGGGGGCGCACCGTGGCCCCCGCCCCCAAGACTTCTCATTGGCCGAGCTGACGTGCAAGAGGGCATCATGGGATACGGAAGCCACGATTCAACCTCAAGATAATAAAGCCGATCAATTGGTTACTTACGTTGTGGAGATACAGAAAGCGGTGTTCAACATCGGTTCGGGTTCGGGTTCGAGGGGGGGGGGGGGGGGTTGTCACAGAGCAAAAGGAAGCAGAGGCTGCGGCTGTTAATCAATGGAACCCCACGGGCAGGCCTCTTCATCGTCATGTGTGCGGCTTCAAGGTTGTCTGTCGGCCGCTCGACAAACTGCCGACAGACAAAAAAAAAGACAAAAAAAAAGTTGAGCCGGGAGAGGCCACAGACGCAAAACGGCGGGAAGGCAAAAAGGCCTTTAAAGGTTCATCCCCTCATCCAAACCCCCCAGAACTCCTCCAAACCTCGAGGAGGGAGGGAGCAATCGGGATCGGTCGTGCGGCGATTGCAGACGCGCCTACCCGCCGACTTTCATCCCTTCAAGCAGGTTGTCGGAACGAAGGAAAAGAAAAACAGGAGATTTGATATTTGGTTTTCTTTCTGCTGAAAAGCCGACTGAAGAACACAAACTCTTTGGAATGAACGTTCCAAGTACAGCCGTGACTTGGGAACAAATGTAAGGAGCACAAATGGCCACCAGAGGGAGCCAAAGCCAAGCCTAAAACCAAAGCGGATTTGCTTTCCTATCCTACCGCCGACTTACGTGACTGGACTGTCGATGTTGGGAGAAGTGAGGCCACTGGCGGCCATCTTACGTTGCCACTGGCGGCCATCTTACGTTGCCACTCACTCAGCTGACCTCAACTTGAATTTCTCTGCGGCGTTGCGCTGCATGTACGAGTCACTTTTCATTTTCTCTTCCAAGCGCCAGATGCTACGCAAAGATTGATCTGCATCGTGTTGTCACGATGTCACGTCCGCAATCACGTGATAGTGAAGCTCGTCCGGATAGGAAACGTTCAGCTAACGTCTGCCGGTCACATTGGACCATAT
This sequence comes from Leptonotus elevatus, assembly GCF_054856555.1. Lineage (NCBI taxonomy): Eukaryota > Metazoa > Chordata > Actinopteri > Syngnathiformes > Syngnathidae > Leptonotus > Leptonotus elevatus. The sequence continues at coordinate 23,834,100 of NC_141250.1, forward strand.
TGAGATGATGTCATGTGAATGGTTGATGCAAAGCGTCCGCTTGACCCCTCGCGAGTTTCTCGTGACTCCCGAGCGGAAAAGTTCCCAGCACCGACGCTTGTCAGTCAAACGGCAACGTAAGATGGCTGCCGTCTGACTGCAGCCGCGAGGGTCCAGTCATACAGATTCCATACAAGACCTGATCCTGCTCAAGACGTTGCCGGTGCGGACCCCTAAAGGCCTCGCTTTCATTTGCACCGCCTCCAAATTTGGATTGTTGTGTGTGCGTGTTGCGTGTTGCTCTGCGTGAGTTGAAAGGACATTTCGTCTCCAACGGCGGATGGCCAACGTCTCCGCGGGACGGCCCGACAGGACGTCTACCGGTTGCCGGTTGGCGCATCCGGACTCTGCCGTCTTCCCAACACAAAGCTTCCATTGAGGCGTCTCTGTCAGAGCGGGTCCGCGCGATGACAACGCTGGGGTTCCCATGACGACCGCGGCGGGGTCCCCCCCCCGCACCAAGTGGACTCTTTGCTTCGTCGCTGCCGGTTTGACAAAGTGGCCGGCTGGTGGCCTTTTCTTCAATCTGCCGGCAATGAAGCGAGCGGTTGGCATGCGAAGCTTTTTGGCGTCAGCGCCGCGTCGCTCGTTGGCTGGCATCGCTCGCCGGCTGGCGCCGCTTCACTTGAGGGAGCTTCAACTGCTACCTTCTCCAACCTTGTCTTCCTTTCAAGGCATTTTCTTGCCGGACGGCACATGCAGAAGTGCCGGTGTCCCGACAAAACAGCGTACCCGTCGGAGGAGCATTCCTTGCACTTGTGTGCCGTAAGAACGGGTTTGGTGTTAGCTTGAGTTTAGCGTGAGGCTACAGATGGTTTACTAACGGGCATGCTGGAATGAGAGATCTGAGCGTGCGCCTGTTGATCAAATTGGCAGAGCGCCACGCTGGCCGTTGCGGCGTAGCGAAGGCGCGACCTGTGGCGGACGTTATGACAATTGGGGGGCAGAAAGCAGCGCAGGTGCGCTTAAGGCCATCTTGGCGAACAGGCCGGGAGGCCGACACAGGACGGCCGGCACAGGACGGCCGACACAGGACGGCCGGCACAGGACGGCCGGCACAGGACGGCCGACACAGGACGGCCGGCACAGGACGGCCGGCACAGGACGGCCGGCACAGGACGGCCGACACAGGACGGCCGGCACAGGACGGCCGGCACAGGACGGCCGACACAGGACGGCCGACACAGGACGGCCGACACAGGACGGCCGACACAGGACGGCCGGCAGGCCTGCGGGGAAGTCAGACGCATTTGACTGCCAACACGGGGACGATTAGAAGGTTAGCAAACTTTTGCTGCGCCCTCAAAGTGGCGATTGCTCCATTTGTCGATCAATGGGCGGATTGCTGCAGAGTTGAGCCCGACTGGACGCGGCCGCCGTTGCCGTGGCGATGACGTGAGCGGTCCCCCGCCGCAACCTGCTCTCACTTTAGGAGCTCATCTGGATTAGCCGCTCAGCCCCATCAGCCTCGTCCCCCCGCCGACTTTCCCAGCAGGAAGTCCGGGACAGATGGTCAGACCCCCGGGGGGACGGGGGGGTTGTCATTTGTTGACGTGGAAGTCGCTGATCCGGAGGCGTTGGTCTCGACCTCGCTAATTGCAAACCTGGCTCGAACCAGTCACCGACGAGGATGAAAACGGCAGACCGTCGTCGTTCGCCACCACCGACGCGGCGCGGCGTCGACTCGCTTCAGCGGCAAACCACGAGGCACTCCAGCCAGATGTGCCAAGGCCAGACACACACACACACACAGGAGGGGATGAGGGGGGGGGGTGTCACGCCAGGGGGGCAGTCACTCCTGATGCGGGTCACGCGAGAAGCATTTCACATCTGCTTACAGAAGTGAAATGTTTGTTTGAATCTTTTTTACAATTAAGAAAGTTGCACATTTGGAGAAAGAAGGAATATCGCTCCTTTCTGTGCTTGACAGTCAAGTGGCGTGCGTGCGTGCGTGCGTGCGCGCGTGCGCCATTTTCCAGTTTGTCTCCTTCTCTTGCCAGTCTTGTGTCAGTCTTTTAGGACAATGTGTCTTTTTGGAGGAAATTGAAAAGTCCTCTTGAAACAATCCGACATCTTCCCTCTATTTAAGAACAAACAAAATGTTCCGCCTTCTTTTTGACTATTTTTGCTCCTGCAGATTACAAACTGGACGTCTGGTTTTGTTTTTGGACATGTTGGACGTGCGCTTCCTGCCAGGTCGCTATCTGGTCCGGACCGAGCGCGGGCAGGAAGCGTCGCGCGGCCGACGCCTGTCACTCAAGTCGCTGACGGCGGGCCACGCCCCTTTCCTGTGACGTGACAACGTGAGTATCTTTGTGCCAGGAGTTTGAGTTAACCCAAAAAGTTTGGGGTTTTCTCAGAATGAATCATGTTCAGCAAGCACACTTGATGGCTTTTGTTGTTGTTGTTGTTGTTGTTGTTGTTGTTGTTGTTGTTGTTGTTACTGGAAGTGCAACAATGAAAGCAACTCCATAAAGTCATGAAATTGGATTGTTTTCTTCGGTCCTCCCTCGAAACTCCACGAGAGGAAAAAATGGCTGCACCTGCTCGTGTGTCTACATGCGCCCTGCCAATTACCCATTGGGGGGGAATAATAATAATAATAATAATAATAATACCTCCCATCCAGCAGGTGCATTCACGTGCGCTGTGACGTCACTCAGGTAGCTCGGCCGTGTCAACTTGCTGCATCAGCTGTGACGTCACAGCCTCAAAGTGACCACCGTGACCCCTCCTCCTCTGCTCGCGCGGGTGCTGTGCTGTGGGAAGGGGGGACAGGGGGCGTGGCGATGTGTGTGGGTGGGCGGGGGTGCGGGGGGGCGTCCGCGGTCCGGCCTCATTGTTCGGGCGTCATGGAAGCGGGCGGGCGGGTGTGAGCGCGCTCCGCGCCGGACAGAGGCGAAGGTGACGCTTGCGTGCGCTCGTGACGGGACGCGCGCGGACCAAAAGCTGCCGGAGCTCCGGTACCGGCGGTACCGGCGGTAACGTCGGCGGCGGCGGGCGGGCGGGTGTGCGCGGCCCAGTGCGTGCACGCGCGCGTGTGTGGAGCCGACATGGAGGAGCGCGCGCGCTTCCAGAGGAGAAAACAAGCCAACCCGCGCAGGAAGGACGGTAAGACATGCACGCGCACGCGCACGAAGGAAACCTGCATGCGCGCGATCCACTTCATCTTCACACTTCAAATACAAACTGCGAAAAGTTGACAAAGTTGAAATATTTCACAAACCATTCGACTGAACAACAACAACTTCCTGGCATGACCGTGTGTGTGTGTGTGTGTGTGTGTGTGTGTGTGTGCGTGCGTGCGTGCGCGCGCGAGTATGACTTGTGTGGAGTTTTATTAAGTGCTGGATGTCCGACGAGTGCAAGTGAGGACTAGTGATAGACTGAAATGTTGTTGTTGTTGTTGTTGTGGGTTTTCAGGGCCGATACCGATTATTAGCCAATATTTGTTTTTAAAAACCAACTTTGTATGAATTGAGTTTGCTAAAGCAACTTTTCAAATGTTCAACACTTTTCATTTGAAACAAGTCAAGAATAAAAAACAACCCAAAATTGCATGCATGGAGCTTCCGGGATCAACAGTTAAATTCAAGACAATAAAAACGCTCCCTAAAGATTCCGACTGTAAATAAAGTTTTCCAAAATGTCAACATCATTTTTATCATGATGTTTTTTTTACTCATAAAAAGTGTCGGGAGTTCCCAGCGTTTTTTCCCTTCTCAAGTCAAGTGTAAATGGAAAGAAATACTTCAATGGAACGTTCCTCGTATCGGACTGAACAACAAAAGCGAACGCAGCTCATTTGGGCTTTTTGTTGTAAAAGGTTGCAAAAGATGTTCGCAGCCACACAGCGATCAAATTGTCCCAACATGTTGAAAATGCATCTGTAAGCATCTTACAAATCCTGAGGAAAAGGCCAAATTGTTGGCAAGCGTTGGCCATGACAAATTTCGGCACCGATTATTGGTCCAGTCGCCAGCGAGGACGAGAGGAGCGGCCTTTTCCGCTTGGGTCCGAATTGCAAACAAAAAGCAAAGTCAGGCAAGTTTCGCTTTTTGGGTGTCGCAGGCCAAATGACGGCAAAACTTTCCGAGCGCCTCGTCGTCCACCGCAAGCGTCAAGTCACAACTCGTGTAGGCCTCAAATGGGAAACAATCGAGTGGAAGGGAGCAAATGGGGGCGTGGCTTCTGGCGTCATGTGACCACGTGATGTCATCTTACATGGCAATTCTGATTTGCAACATTTGGAACGTTCGCTCCCGAAACATCGCGTGCGCTCTGACAACGGCAGCTCAAGTCTTGTACGCAGCGGCAATGGCCCCGCCCCTTTTTGCACTCATACAAATGGCTTTGATTGGCTGAGCTCCCCCGGCAAGGTCACGCGCGCGCGCACACACACGCCAATCAATAGCTGATGGCTGGATGAAGGTGTCATCATTAACCGCCCTAACTCGTCCGGCGTCCTTGTTAGTAGTCCGAGTCAGCAGACCAGTCCAAAGTGCACGCAAGGGTCCCAATTAAAAGTCCGAGTCTCAAGTCCTCGTCAAGACTTGCAGTCTGCAGTTCTTGAGCACGTCAAATGTGTGTGCGTTCTCTCAAACGTGTCCTCTTTGCCAACAGACCGCCCCCCCCCCCCCGATTGACCCCCATCCCCCCCCCTACCAGATTGCCCCCCCCCCCCCGCGCACCCATGCGTGATGTATCGCCCCTCCCCTCCGCTGCCCACGATGGAGGAATGACAAGCTGTCAATCAAACAATGACGCGTGTTGCCTCAGCCCGGTTTGTGTTTCGGTGCAATTTTGTCATGTGACACTCACAGAAAATGTTTAACTTAAGATGTATGTCATTTTTTTACATGAGAATTTTTTTTTTATAGATCATTTTAACCAAATAAACCTTATATGTTACACATACGTTATAGTCTAATAAAACCTATTTATTTCATCATCCATGTATTTAGTATGAATAAAGTATAATTACTCTAAATTAATAATAATGAGAGTATTTATTGAAAATACAAAAAGTATATTGTTTGAATGCATAATAATCAGGTTAATGTCCATTTTTTACTTTCTTTTTATTTTTATGTTTTTGGGATGAAACTGAATGCAGACATCCCAAAAAACGTCACATGTGATTCTACTTCATGAATATTAAATGCCTAAACTTGAGGAATTTGCATTTCAAATAAACAGTTTGCATCAGACAAGGTTTATTTGGTCGGTTGGTGTTAAAATGATCTAAAACAAATGTATGGGAATTTGGTATGTCCAAAAATGACATCAATCTTAACTTAGACTTGAACTATTTGTGTGAGTGTTGCACGTGAAGGCGGCGATGATGCTAACGATGATGCTAACGGTGTTAGCATGTGACAGGCGGGCGGGCGGAAGGAGGTCAATCAATCACACGCGGCCCGCTCCGACTTGCTGCTGCGCTGCGATTGGCTGACGTCGCCCAAGTTGATGCGCCTGGTGGCCGTTTTTCTTTATTCCAATTTGCATGTTGGCTCCGCCTCCTCCCTCCATCCACAGGTCAATGAGATGATGTGGACGTAGCTCTCGGGAGCGCAACGAATGGCTGTCACATGGTCGGTGGCGGCGCAAGCTTGCTTCCGGCGGCGCAGCTTCCAGGCAGACATTTTCAGTCCGTCGATTATTTATTGATGGTATCGGTGCGGCCGATGGTGGCTGATTTGCCGCCATCTAGTGGCCGTTTTGGGATCAGGACGTAGAAATTTGAAAGGAGAAGAATAGAACATTTGAAGGGAAAATGCCATTTTGGGATGCGTCGCGCTTTCCTCGAAATGATCGCTCATTGTTTGAACCTGTACTGTCGGTATTCGGTGTCAGTATCGGTGGCTATTCAAGAGTTGAGTATTGCCGAGCATCCGCTCGTTGTGTGATCATGATTGGATGTCAAAATTGGTCGCCTGACAGGAACACGATGACTTCAACTTTTTCACACTTCCTGCGTCAGCACTTTCACTTCTGCAAACCTTCCCGGAACCTGGCTACGAGCGCGCGCGCACGCACGCACACACGCACGCGCACACGCACAGAGTGCAGTGATGTGATGATGTATTGTAAATAAGCCCCTCCCTCCCGCAGTGTGGGATGACGCCATCACGACGGCACGGCAACGGCAACAAGGACAAAGTGAAGAGGACGAGACGCTTGGTGAGTCGCCACGGCAACGCGCGCCTCCGCCAGCACCTCAACATTTGTGGTGGCAAGAACCGAACCCCGGACTGCAGCACTTTTGGCCGCTCTCGCATCTGACGTCCCCAAAAAATGTCAATGTCGAGACGACATTTCAAACGCAGGCGACATCTTTTCGCAATACTTTTAACGATAGGCTGCTCGTCGGACATCCTGCACAAAATATTTGCATCAAATGTCAAAAATACATTTTTAGATCATCAACTTTCTTTTTTTAACTTACGTTTCAAGTGTGCTTAGCAGACACCCTCCAAATGGATTTTGGGTGACGTCACAACCACGGTCGCCATTTTGCCGGCTAAACGGGCCGCTTTGTTGGAAAGTGATCAGCATCAAAGCGCGCGCACTCATTTAGGCCTTTCGAAAGCCATCAAATGCCGCTTGCTCGCATTAGCATTAGCGACGCTAGCCACATTAGCATTAGCGCCGCTGGAGCTGCCATGAAATGCTGGCATCGGGTGGCGTGTAATCGAACGTCAGCACAATCAAGTCCAATTTTTGGGCGTCCTTAATTATCGCTTAAAGTTGATTTCAAGACGACGTTGCGTTACTGATCTCGGCGACCAGTCGCGTTGTCATTATGCCGATATGCTGCCGGGAACAACTTCAAAATAGGAGCGTGACAAGACGTCGAATTCCAGTTGACCTTCTCAACGCGCGTCAGCATCAAGCGTCTCTGTGACGGTTTTCCGCGAAATAAGCGCAAACCCCTAAAAATGTTTGTTTTTTAAGGAAATAGAAGAAGAAATCTCATGGCATTCAAATCCCGCGAGATCTCGTCGTATGAGATCTCATCTCATAGATGACTTCATGCTTCTTTTGTCTTTATTTTAGACTTAGCGAACCTTGAAGACACACAGATTTATGTACGATCAATCGGATATTGTAATCGGATATGATCAATGTATTGCTTGTGTTCATTTAAAAAAAAAAAAGCCTGGGAAGCCACGTTTCGGTTCTTTGGGTTTGGCTTTTTGTTCGAGTTTGGGTGGTAATGTTCTTTGTTGTGTTTCGTTTTGTCTTTCTTGTCGTTCCCCTTTTCTCGTTATGTCCAATGTTTGTGTAGCCAATCAGTGCCCTCAGCCACTTGTTTCCACAGGTGTGTCTCATTCGTGTTGGTGTATTTAGTCTGTTGTGTTATGCCAGTCGCAATGTCCAGGTCATGTGTGGAAATTGGGCCTTTTCTCTCGTCAAACTTAAGTCCTTGTCGAAGTCAAGTCGTCCGCGTCACAGTTCAGTCATCTTCGTTTAGCCAAGTTGCCCACGTTCTGCTAGTCCAGTCACGGCGACCAGTCTACTCTCGTCCCGTCCAGTCACGGCGACCAGTCTACTCTCGTCCAGTCCAGTCACGGCGACCAGTCTACTCCCGTCCCGTCCAGTCACGGCGACCAGTCTACTCCCGTCCCGTCCAGTCACGGCGACCAGTCTACTCTCGTCCAGTCCAGTCACGGCGACCAGTCTACTCTCGTCCAGTCCAGTCACGGCGACCAGTCTACTCCCGTCCAGTCCAGTCACGGCGACCAGTCTACTCCCGTCCTGTCCAGTCACGGCGACCAGTCTACTCCCGTCCCGTCCAGTCACGGCGACCAGTCTACTCCCGTCCCGTCCAGTCACGGCGACCAGTCTACTCCCGTCCCGTCCAGTCACGGCGACCAGTCCACTCCCGTCCCGTCCAGTCACGGCGACCAGTCTACTCCCGTCCCGTCCAGTCACGGCGACCAGTCCACTCCTGTCCCGTCCAGTCACGGCGACCAGTCTACTCCCGTCCCGTCCAGTCACGGCGACCAGTCCAGTCCTTGTCTACTCACCTGCCTCTGTACGTTTGCATAAAGTTCCTCACAGTTTCCCGCCTCGCTGCCGCGTTTCCCCGCATTCGGGTTCGTCATCCACGCGCGGCCATTCCGGACATCATCAAAATTGCACGACTGAAGGAAAGTGACAATTCCGATCCAAATTGTTAGGACGCGGAAGCGTCTGCTCGCCGCTCGCCGCTAATGCGAATGACGGCTGTCACATGACACAATTTGACAACACAGACATTTGCTTGCCATTTTTGTGAGGAGCGACTGAAAAGCATAAGAAGAAGTCGTCCTTGCTGATATTTTCAAACTTGCCCAGAAAGGAAGGGCCGAGACGAGACACGCCCGCATCTCGCCAGCGTCTGCCAAAAGGCCTGAAACTGGTTGCTCATCCACTTGGCATCGGCCACAAAAAGGTCATCAGATGAAGACGGGAGGCAGGCACAGTCAACGAGGGGGGGACAGTTTGGACGTTTGGACCCTCGCAGCCGACGTCGTTTTTTGGTGTGTGAAAGTTTTGTGCTGCTTTTAAGGGTCATCGGCGAGCGAGTACCTTTGGCGCAGCGACACGGCCGTCATCTACCCGGAAGACCCGGACGAGGGGGCGGCGCCTTTGGGCCCGGAGGCGGAGGTCCAAAGTCACGTGACCGCGCAGAAGCCAATCAGAGAGCAGGTCAGTAGAAACGAACCGGAGCGCCACGAAGACCGCTACAATTATTGATGCTAGTAATATTAGCAATACTGCTACAAGTAATATTACTCCTGCGACAGCAATTACTACGAGTACTATTATTTCTAGTACTGCGACTTGCAACGTTCCCACGACTAATATCCCTGCAATTATTTTTGTGCTACTATTAATACAGCTATTATCATCACTCCTATAATAATAATAATAATAATTGCTCTTCCTATTATTATTATTATTATTATATTAATGCTACTTCCACCGCGACAATACTATTGCTAACGTCAATACAACTACTTCTGGTATTAGTCGTACTTGTTGCGCCGCCGCTCGCGCTACGACTTGTAAAAGAAGTGCTTTGACGACACGCGCGCACGCAGTCCGACGACTGCGCCGTCAACTACGATCGCTACTCGGGTGGACGTTACGATGACACGTCCCGACGCCGGCAACGCACATTTCATTCCCCGTCATGACAAAAACATCACATCAGCCAAAACGCACGCACGCACGCACACGCGCGGCCGTGAAGCTTAAAGGACGCGCAGATGGCCGACTGCGCTTAAAAGGAATCCAAATCCACAAACGGCAGCAAAAGTTTCCTTTGCGACGTCGACTTCATTCAGACACTTAACTTTAACACTTTTATTTCTGCTTCTTTTATTTATATGTTTATTTGGAATTCAATTTCTTTCAAGTCAAGTTGATGTTGAGGTTGAAAAGTTTCCAAAGACCCTTTTGACAAAAATCACCTGATCTGACCCCCCTTGCCCCCCAAACGGGCAAGGAAACGCCGAGGGCAAGGGTTTCGCGTTAGCCTAGCCCTTCCTTGCCTTGCAGTCGGACTCACTTTTAGTTGCAATTGTTTGACTTCAGCTTCTTCCTCTTTTGTTACGCTTTTGCACTTCTTGTCGCCGTGCGTCAGCAGCTGCCGGACGAGGGCGTCGCCCACCGAAAGTTCAAGTGCGGCCAGTGTGGAAAAGCCTTCAAGTACAAACATCACCTGAAGGAGCACCTGCGCATCCACAGCGGTAGGTGGGGCGGGCCTTCTTGTCACTTGGAAAGCCGGGAGGGGTCGCGCCGTGCAAAAGGTCGGCGGCGGCGGCGGCGGCGGCGGCGCTTTCAAAAGTAGCGCATGGATCTTCATTGAAAAGACAGAACGCGCACTTCCAAGGGGGGGCGGGAGGCATCGTACGAAAGGTAGCAAATTGGTCGTTGGGAGAACAGGAAGTGAAATTCAAAGGGTGGAGAAGCTAAACTTGGAGTTGAAAGGGCAGCAAGTGTCGTCGACGTAGGGAGGACCCGTTTGAAAGGTCAAGAGGTCATGTAGCGTACGAAAAGTTGAAGAGGCCTGTGCGGCCGCTTGGAGGACATTCGCTAATGGGTTCTTCTTTTCCCCTTGTCTTGTTTTGTGGCCGACTTCCAGGTGAAAAACCGTACGAGTGCTCCAACTGCGAGAAGCGCTTCTCCCACTCGGGCTCGTACAGTTCCCACATCAGCAGCAGGAAGTGCGTCGGGCCGACGGGTCTCCACCGACGCCCGCAAAGGGTCGGGTCTGCCGCCAACTGCTCCACGTCGTCATCCGGTGCCCCTTGCATGGCCCCCGCCCTGGCCCGGCTCCGCCACAAGCTGGAAAACGGCAGAGCGCGCCGGCAAAACCGTCTCGACGTCCAATATGAGACAACGGACTCCGGCCTGGATTACGGGCTGATGATGACCTCTCAGCGTAGCTTTGGGAGACCTGGCGGACCAAACGTAGCCGGGCTTTACGCAAACGGGTTCCTTTCCAACAGCCAGCTGGGACAATTGGACATAGACTTCCTTCTATCGAGGACCCAGGAGAGACAAAAGATGGACAGCAACCCAGGGGAGGTTTTGAAACTCAGAGCTTACGTGAAGGCGCTCGGGGCCCAGATGGAGGAGAAGAATCTACGCGGCAGCCCCACTCGGAGCTTCGTGGACGACACCCTGGAGTTGGTCAACCAGGGAAAGGGTGAGTCGGACCAAAACATACAACACAAGACGAAACAGACAAACCTGTCCAAAGAGGAATCCTGCTCAATCTTACCTTGTCGGTTCTGCAAGGAGACTTTCCCAGGACCCGTTCCGCTACACCAACACGAGCGCTACCTGTGCAAGATGAACAAAGACATCCCAGTTCTACATCCTGCCAGGATCATTCCAGGTTTGGAGTCCTCGGAACGGCCCGCGTCCACTAAGGAACCTTGCGCCAGCCCCACAACCCCTCGCAAGGATCGCTTGTCAGTCATGCAGACGAACTGGGCCATGGATACGGAGCCCGACTCGGAGGAACTGATCAAGATTTCGTTGGCTGTGGGGCTTCCGCAAGAGTTTGTTCGGGACTGGTTCACTCAGCGGATTCCCAGTCCTCCTGAGTGTGGCGGATCAGAACTGCACCAGATCTTGAGACGCTCGCCAAAGCTGTCAAACGGTGATGCCTTCCTGGGACAGTTGACAACAAAGAGTCCAGGGGATAGAACACCCGACCCTTTGGACCACAATAGTCGGTCACCGCTCAACTTATCATCCTCGTCCTCCAAACAATCGCAGAGTACCTCCTACACGCCAAACAGTCTGGTCTGGGAGGACCATCACGCCGAAACTCCGCTCGATCTTTCTGTGCCCAAACACCTGGCACACCGATTCACCATGAAAAGCAGCTCCAACGGTCTCAAACTGGAACCGAGAGGACCCCAAGGCGTCCAAGGACAGACTTCAGGATCCGTAGACCTGCTTGACGCCAAGAAAGCGTTCCTTGCCTCTGAGGGTGGCAAAAACTGCCATCAGATGGACAACAGTGCCACGTTTGGGACCAGTCCATTCTACCAGTCCCTCCCTCCGCACGGGACCTTCTCTCCGCCGACGTTCATGTCCCCCCCCCAGTACCCAGTCCTGGACACGATGAACTTCATATCCCAAATGGCGTACACTTACGCTAGCGGGGCAGCCATCTTTGCCGACATTCCGCACGCCAGGAAAAAAACGTGGCAAGCAACCTCCCAGGTGCGGTTTTGAAATTATTGTGGTACCTTGACTCATGGGAGAGATTGTGTGTGGGTGCGCGTGGGTGTGAATTTGGGAAAGCAGTTTTTTTGTTTGCGTTGCCTTTTCTTCTTTTTGGAATGATGCTTGTATTTGGCTAATAGTGCTTGCTTGCGCATGTCGAAGAGTGAAGAGTGTGCGCTGCAGGATGGGGCGGTGGGAGGTACGGGGGGGGGGGGGGGGGCTTGGCGGGCTTGGCTGTATTAGGACGGTGCTTTTTACGCAGGTCTGCAGACCTAAGCTCTGTCCAGACTTGGGATCATAGCGGGTGGGGGACATGGGGGCAAGGGGCTCCAGAAGGTGTCTCCGAGTAAACAGGTGTGGGATTATCATTCTGTGTGTGTGTGTGTGTGTGTGTGTGTGTGTGTGTGTGTGTGTGTGTGTGCGTGTGCGTGTTAGAGGTCGCTGTTGGACGGGTCTCCGGATTACCTGTCAGGTGCGGAGCAGCTGACAGAAAGCCAGTCAAAAGTGACGACTGCGAGTGGCACTGCGAGTGGTACGTACGCCTGCGACTTGTGCCACAAAACATTCCAGAAGACCAGTTCCCTCCTAAGACACAAATATGAGCACACAGGTACATTCCACATTTTTATCATCTTTCATGACACAAAAACAACCGTGTTCAGATTCAGATGAAAAGTCACCTTCAGTGATCAGACTTCAAAGAGTCACATAAGAGTCATGGTTCAAACAGACGCATTTAAAAGAGTCGAGTCATTTATGAGTCACTTTTAAAAGAATCTTGTTTAAAAGCGCCACGTGGTTAACGGATGCATGAATAAGAACGATGTTGGAAAGAGTCAAGTTGAGTCGTGTTTTGTAGTCGTGTATAAGCCAACATGAGTCACATGAGCCATGGATAAGAAGTGATACGTATCACATAGGTAGAAGTGTCCCATTGAAGAGTCAGGCTTCAAAGAGTCAGGCTTAAGAGTCATATAAGAGTCATGGTTCAAACAGATGGATTTAAAAGAGTGGAGTCATTTATGAGTCACATTTGGAAGAATCTTGGGTCGCGTGTTAACAGATGCACGTATCCGAATGATGTTGCAAAGAGTCGCGTGTCATTTCAAAGAGTCAAACATGAGTCACGTTTGAAAGAAGAGCCATATGTAAGAAGAAAGACTCATTGATAAACAAAGCCTGTTTTCGAGTCACATAGATGTAAGAGTCCGTTTGAAAAGTCACGTGTGGGAGTCATTGCGTTAACGCCAAGCAAACTTGAAGCTGCCGTTATTCCGATGTGTGCAACTGGCAATTCAAACGCTTTTGTTCATTTGACGTCTTTGAAAATGCTTCATTTAAGTTGACTTTTCATCCGTTTTAGTTATTTTTCATACGTTTTTTTTAATACACAGTACCTAATATTTGTTGAGTGCCCCCCCCCAAAAAAGTCATTGTAATAAAGGAAGTCAACTCGGATTCCCAGGTGACTGTTGGCTCTTCCTTTGTCAGCATTCCGCAAATTGAAAAGCTCATTTATGAAATGAACGGACAGACAAAACCAAAGGACATTTTTGCTGTAATTAGAGTTTGTTTGATAAAAGTAAAATGTCGTTTGACTTTGTTTTTGGAAAGCACTCTCGTTTTTGGGAAAAAAATTTTTTTTCAATTGTAGTTCTTTGCTTGCTTTTTGTGTGAAGGTGTCTTGAAGGCGCCGTGTGTGTCAATCTTCCTTCAGAGAGTCCTGTTGAGCGTGCGTGTGCGTGTGCGTGTGCGTGCGCGTGTGTGTCCTCAGGCAAGCGTCCCCACAACTGCCACGTCTGCCAGAAGGCCTTCAAGCACAAGCACCACCTGATCGAGCACTCGCGTCTGCACTCGGGAGAAAAACCCTACCAGTGCGACAAATGCGGCAAACGCTTCTCGCACTCGGGCTCGTACTCGCAGCACATGAACCATCGCTACTCCTACTGCAAGAGGGAGGCCCAGGAGAGGCGGGCCCAACGCCCGCCGCCGGACGCCGCCTACCCGGACCGCCCCGTCGGACTCTCCCACTCCGCTCCCGTCTTGACGGCGGCGCATGGTTTCGGGGAGGAGGAGGAGGTCCGGACGGACCCCGCCGGCGAGCAAGACCCCCGTTCGCACCGCTAAGCGCAACCTGACTGTTTTTCATTTCACAACATTTGCACTTGGGGGGTTTGGGGTTCTCATGTGGAGTCCCGGCTGGACCGAACACTCGAGTCGTGGACTGTTGGTCTGCTCAACGCCGCTGACGTCCGAGCTAAACAAAACTAAGACAAGCTCAACAAAGTAAAGCTAAGCTAAGTGAAGCTAGGCTAAGCAAAGCGATGCTAAGCTCGGCCCTTTTAGCTCAACTGGACTCGGGCCGGTGCTGAGTTTGCGCGGATTGTGGTTCCGTTCATCCTGCAGCTGTTTGATCTCAACTCAACGCGTCCGCCAAACACGACGTCGTCACGTGGCGTCGTCTGTCTACCGAAGCCAATATGGCCGCTTGCTCGTGTCGCTCTCAGTCCTGACGTCAATCTCCAGGATTTTCTGCAACGGTTTCTTGAGCTTCTCATTTCACCCGCTCTTCTTTCCCGCTCCTTCGTCCGCCTTGTGATGTGTCCGACAATTGCGACGTCTTCTGATGACGAGCGTCCAGTCGCGTTGGATCGCTGGCATGTCCGACTTCTGTCCAGCCTCGGATTGGGAAAAGCGCAAGAACGTTTTTCATTTCAAATCGATTCCTGGATTTGTTTTGTTGCTGACAAAAGCTACTAATTGATCCACAAAATACAAAGTTGTTTGATCCAGCACGTCCCTCCCACCTCTTGTGCTTCACAGTCCAGTCCAGTTTTTGTGAGTCGCCCTCCCTCCCGTACCTTCCCTTCGCTTGCGGGGCAAACTCGTGAACTCGGACCACTCGATATCAAGCTAATCCTATCACGAGCAGTTAGGGCTCATTTTGGCTGCATTGAACGACAGGTCACTCATGTTTTTTTCAGGAAATCTTCCATGTGCTCCTTTTGGAATTGCAATGAGAGAGGCGCGCTTTTGGCATGCTAACATGCTAATATGAAAGCCCAAGTGCTCCCGACCAGCTGATTGGCTGATTGGCCGTTATCATTGAAGCTCCAATTTTGTGTGTGAGACTGCACGTTTTTTGAGCTGTAAAATGAAAGCCAAATGACGGACATGTTTGAATGAAGTCCACTCCATTAGTATTTATTTAATTGAAATGAAATGCTATCGAAATGTATTGCTCCTCTAACTAATGTGTGTGACTGTAAACAAAAAAAGAAAAGAAAGAAAGCTACAGTAGTTATTAAACTAGAGTGTTGAATTGAAGGTGTGTGTGTGTGTTTTTTTTAATGCCTATTCAGAATTAAGCTGTAACACAAAAAAATCACCCTCACATGTCGGCGTTAACGTCGTCGCTCATCCGTCGTCAGCGTCATCGTAAGAGCTGACGCCATGACGTCACACGCGCCACGTGATGTCAGGCCGTCACGCCAGCCGAATGGAGTCACAGGTGCGTGTTCGCGTGTGTTGTCTCGTCATCATCAGTCTTGATTCTTATGAACTTAGCCCTCCTTAATTAGCCCTTCGCTCCTCGCGTCCAGCAGGCTGAAGTGTTTTGCTGTCTGGCGTCGCTGGACTTTTCTTGCCGTTGAGCTCAGCTCTGCTTACTGCTAACAGCTAGCCGAGCTAACTGCTAAATCCAAGCCGGGCGGCGGGACGCAAGCTAACGCGGCTAACCTTGCTAAGCTAAGCTAAGCGAAGCGACGGAGTCTCGACTGCGCGAGGAGGCAGGCGACTCATTTGAGCACGTTTGAACGCGGTTGAGGCGTCTGGAAAGAAAACGAGTTGTGTGTGCGCGCGCGCGCGCGCGTGCGCGTGTCACACTTCCAGGGTGCCGAGATTGACTGACGTTATATTATCGATAACTTCCAACGGACCACACAACAACAAGAAAAGGAAACAAAAGCACCTCGCTGTGCTGATATAGTCGTTTTTGATCGCGTGACCCTTTCCAAGAGGACTTGATTTATGGGAGACCACAAGCACCAGTCATACAAATATTATCAAATCATTTATTTCCCTGTCACAAAGTCTTAGTGGAAGTTCGGATTTGTTTTTCAAGCCGTCTGGAAGGACGCTGGACTTCATGTGAAGTCAATGACACCTTTGTTGTTGTTTTTAAATCCGAATATATTTGTGGACACACAAACCAACAGAAGAAGAGAATTGTCATTTGTAAATCCTGATTGAATGTTGTGGTTGTGGTTGACAACACCAAAAGACGGGAAACAGCCATTCCTTTGGCCCATCATAATGGCGCCGTTTTGTTCAAAGTTAATTGCAACAAAGATGTCTATTTTCTAAGAAAGAAGACGAATTCAACGTGAGACGCGAGTCGGACATTTTGGTGGGGACAAAAACAGGCCGATTGAGCCCAGGATGAATGAAGTCTTCTCACAGAATTCTTCACTCGTTCGCCACCTGGCTGCTAATCACACCTCAAGTCTTTTTTGGACTGATTTGAAGCAAGAAGAGTCGAGCGAGTCGTGTTTGCCTTTGTGCGGGTCCGACGAGCCCTTCCAATCTCTTTGTTGAGAATCATTCCTCATTCCCGACTCTCCATTTTCATCCAGTGCGCCACATCGTTGCCTGAGCGCCAACAATGGCGTTCCGTCATTGCTGTCCCAGAATGACAAGAAAGGCGGCGTTGATGACCTTCTGCGACCTTGGCACAAACAATCAAAGTGCGCGCTTGGAGGAGGTCACGTGACGCGGATGTTATCGTTTGTGAAGGACGCCGCCGTCGCGCTTATTCGGCGACACAATAGCAGCCGTAATGACAAGCGAGGGCCTCCCTGGTGGCGCCGATAGGCCGCCCGCCTCATTTGCGTCTGCAGATACGCCTGATGGAGCCGCCATCGCCGCCGCCGCAAATGACCTGGCCATTGTGTCCCTAATGGAGTCAGCCGCCGGCCGCAGCTGCCACTCAGCACGCCTGTCAATCACTTTTTGGTCTTCTTGTCCGCGTGCTCAGGCCGCGCCCCCTCCTGCCCGGGTCCTGCTCCTGGAACCATTCTACGGAGGGTCCCACAAGCAGCTGCTGGACCTGCTGAGTGCCCACCTGGACTCCTGCGTGGCCTTCACCGCGCCGGCCAAGAAGTGGCACTGGAGGGCCCGAACCTCGGCGCTCTACTTCAGCCAAAAGGTCCCGCCCAACCCTGGCTACAGGTGGGTCCCGCTTGGCCAAGTTCTTCCAGAGCTTCTTCCGGACCCAGCTGGGACTTCTGAGACCGGCATTCTGACACGGATGACTTTGGCCCCTGTTTGATTGCGTCTCCCGTGGCCGGCAGGGTTCTGTTCTGCAGTTCGGTTCTCAACCTGTGCGAGCTGGCGGCTCTTCGACCCGATCTGGCCCGGCTGAAAAAGGTTCTGTACTTCCACGAGAACCAATTGGTGTACCCGGTACGCAAGGAGCAGGATCGGGACTTCCAGTACGGCTACAACCAGATTCTGTCGTGGTAAGCAAGCGTGGCGTGCCCGGCCGGGGCCGGCGGCGGCGGCGCGTCTCACATGTGGCGTTTTGTCGGCAGCCTGGTGGCCGATGCGGTGGTCTTCAACTCCGCCTTCAATATGGACTCCTTCCTGTCGTCCCTGGCGCCCTTCCTGAACAAGATCCCGGACCTGCGGCCCCCCCAAGACCTGCTGGCCCTCATCCGGCCCAAGTGTCAGGTTCTTCATTTCCCGCTGCACTTGGCTGACGCCGGCAGGTGACGGACATTATTATTATTATTATCATTATTACGGGACGCCACAATGACCAATCGCGCGAAATGCGTCAGTTGCTTGGCGAGGGATGTTTTGACGTCTCGCAACTTTTCATGTCCGCTTCCCACTTTTATGAGGGATTCGGCGCCGGCCGCTCGGCCGGCCGGCTGCCTGCGTTTGTCTCCGCCGGTGACATCATCGGCATGTGACGCGCGCGTCTTATCCTCCCGCCTCACTTGTTTGCTCTTTAATCAAAGAAGATCAAGTTTAATCGCAAAAACATCTGCTGAGCACCTTCATCCTCCTTAATCCCGTACCTCATCACACAACATCCTCATCCTCAGATGTGCGTGCGTGTGTGTGCGCTTCGCGTGTGTGAAGCTTGTCAGTCAGTCAGGACGGAGGTATTCCACACACACGCGCACGCCGCCATCATCCTCATCTGAGTGTGCGCGCCACCTTCTCCGGCTACACGCACACACATCCTTGTGGTCATTTGTGTGTGCGTGTACGAGTTCCTGCCACGTGTCGCAGCACCTGCCCGTCCGTTTCCTTTTTCCAATTGGTCAGAATTGAAGGAGGCTGTCAAGCCAATCGGCAGATTTGTTTTGGAAAAACAAAAAGTCTTTGCAGACGAGCGTTTATTACGCAATTATGATTTTTTTATATAATAATATATTTATTAATTTTATTTTTAATAGAAAATATTTTATATTTAAATAAAATATAATAAAAAATTTAATAAATAAAAATACAAAAAAGTAGTTATTATATGATATGATATTATAATATATAATAATAATAAATAAGTGTTTGCAGACAAGCGTGAATTTAATTTTTTTTTTTTTAAAGAATTGCATTTCTAATTTTTTTCATCCATCCATCTTAACCGCTTGTCCTCACAAGGGTCGCGGGGGTGCTGGAGCCTATCCCAGCTGGCTTGGGGCAGTAGGCGGGGCACACCCTGAACTGGTTGCCAGCCAATCGCAGGACGCAACAACCATGCACGCCCACAAACACACCTATGGACAATTTGGAGTGTTCAATGAACCTGCCATGCATGTCTTTGGAATGTGGGAGGAAAGCGGAGGAAACCCACGCAAGCACGGGGAGAACATGCAACAACCTCCACCCAGGAAGGCCGAAGCCCGGACTCCATCTCGCGTCCTCTGGACTGGGAGGCGGACGTGCTAACCAGTCAGCCACCGTGCCGCCTTATCATTTTTTTAGATATTATAATATATAATATAAGATATTATTATTTCAAATTTAAAATATTTTATATTTAAATAAAATATAATAATAAATAAAAAATCTAAAAATATATATATTTTTTTATTATATTATACTATAACATGAATGAAGTAAAAAAAAAAAAAAGTTTTAAAATTGCAGAAGTTGCAAAAGTATAATGTGAGGTTGCAAGTCATCGCGTGCCGCTTATCGCTCAACTGACGTGACGTCTTCTGACTGTTGCGGATGTGCTACATCATTGAGCACAGGTGGCGTGCGTGCGTGCGCGCGCCCGCCTGCTGCGTGCACGGGTGTGCCACAGCATGGATGTGCGGTGCCGGCCGGAAGGTCCACGCAACTTCCGGGAAAAGAGAACTTCTCATTTTCATCTCTTTTTTAAATCCTTTCAATGGCCACGGGAAAAAACATTTGGCCGGCAAAAGGCAACAAAAATTCATTCAAGACTTGACGTTGCCTGCTGGATTTTTTGTTTTTGTCTTTTCATGATTTGTAGAAAATGCTGCCTGGAAATCTTGACACGCACACACATGCGTCATTCCTCATTAGCGTGTGCGCGCATTTGTTGTTTTCAGGCTGCTCCCCAGAAACAAACTCCCGGCGGCGGCGCACGGCGATGACGTCATAACACCGCTGACCCGTCCCGACTCTCCCGAGACGCCGCTGCACATCGTTTGGCCTCACCGCTGGTAAGGCGCCAACATGGCCGCCATGTTTGAGCGCTGGCGTGCGCAGGTGAGCAACGTACGCCAATGAGATTAGGCGGCGGCAGGCTGTGTTTTTGCCGTCCTCTCATGTCAGCGGCGCAGGCGGGGGCGCCCTAATCGGCTCGCAACTGAGCAAAACACAGCTGGATTACAGCTGCCGCCGCCACTGCCGCTTTTATTGCGCTGAAATTAGGATTAGCCCACGCCAGACTTCATCTTCTTCTCATCTTTGACGCTAATCTGCTTGTGGCCTGGATACTCACAGGCGGACGCACTCACGTTAGCGACCACGCGGCCCACATTGACCTTTCCACCGGCGCTCGCAACAACGATTGATCCAGCTCGCTTAGAAAATCAGCAGCAATTGATGCCTCTGTTTTGTGTGTGCGTGCGTGCGTGTGTGCGTGCGTAGGGAACATGACAAGGATCCCCAGTTGTTCCTCAGCACCATGTTGAAGTTGAAAGACGAAGGACTGGACTTCCGCTTGTCCGTACTTGGGGAAACCTTCACTGATGTGCCAGGTATGCACACACGCGCACACACAAAGGCGTGCGTGCGTGCGTGCGTGCGTTTTGCATCCGTTTGTTGTTGTTCAGAAGTGTTTTCACGCTGCCGACCTCTGCTGGAGCCGCACGTGCTCCACTGGGGCGGGCTGGCGTGCCGAGAGCGCTACCTGGAGGTTCTGTGCCAGGCCGACCTGGTGCTGTCCACCGCACGCCACGAGTTCTTCGGAGTCGCCATGTGAGACCACAAGCGCACGCACACACCACATTTCACATACTTGTGGGCCCTCGTCAAAATCTTCATCAATAGTGTGTGTGTGTGTGTGTGTGTGTGTGCGTGCGTGCGTGCGTGCGTGCGTGCGTGCGTGTGTGTGTGTGTGTGTGTGTTTAGGTTGGAGGCGGTGCACTGTGGCTGCTACCCTCTGTGCCCCAAAGCTTTAGTGTACCCCGAAATTTTCCCAGGTACAAGCACACACACACTCATTGTTAGTCCCGCCCACATGAGTGTTTTTCCAGCCAGCCAATGGCAATGACCCTAAATGACCTCGCCCCCAGCGGAGTACCTGTACGCCACTCCACAGCAGCTCCTCAAGAGGTTGCGTAACTTCTGCACCCAGCCGAGACACGTGCGCACACACACTCTCAAGGTATCGTGCACACACACACACACACAAGAATTGAAGTTTACAGCAAAGGTCAGAGGTCGACATTGTTGAAGGCGACGGCTGCTTGTGGTGTCAAGAAACATTTTCTGCTCGTGCAAATTTTTTCTTTGGTTAGACATTTTAAACCCCAAAAAAGAAAAGAAAATTGCGCCAGTTTGTGATGTTTTGACATAAATGCAAATCAATGAAGCGGTGGAAGATGGCGGCCACTTTTGTCTCCGGGTCCACACTCCTTCCGGTCTTAGGCTGCGCAGCCGTTCTACTTTCTACTGGCCAAACGTTGAGCGGCGACATATTTATTTTTTAGCCGTAAGAACAACATTTTCGGTGTGGGAAAATAATCACAGCAAAATGCTGCCATGTGAGGAAAAAAAGTAAAAAAGTAAATCAAATGGTTGATGCATTGCAGCAAATGTCAGCTGTCAATCGGGAGTGTGTCTTGTCTTGGCGTCCTTTCGCTTGTCTTTGCTTAGCATGTGATGTGTGTGTTTGCAGGTGGACACGTCCCGTTTCTCGTGGGACGTCCTCAAGGGGGCTTACCGAAGTCTGCTCAGCCCGTGAGCAACCTCCTGCAGCAACGCCCCCCCCCCCCCCCCCCCCCGCCCAAAGAACCGCTTTCTGTGATCATTTGATCATCAATAAACGTGGTTGGCCAGCAGGTAAAAAAAGAAACCGCACAAACATTTCCTTATTCTCCCCCTCACTATTGATTTCCTAATTTATTGTTGTCGGGTCGGAACCTCGCATGTCGCAGTTTGCTCAAATTCATGTCGTTTACAAAATTTTGCCAAATGATTTTATTGTTGCTATGGTCACTTTCGTTACCATTGAGGGTGTCATTCATATCAAATATACGTATGTATTCAATTTGTTTTTTATACGTATTCAATTTGTTTTTTATACGTATGTTTTTTATACGTATGTATTCAATTTGTTTTTGTTTTTAAATCATGAAAGTCCACCAACGAAAAGTCAACTTGTGGCCAGCGTATTTGTTGACATTTGCACTTGATATTCCTCCCAAAGCACATTTGACCTCACCACAGATAGACTTTCAAAAATACAAACTCAATACTTCTAATTAAAACCTGAAAAAGACTTTTCATGTATCACTTTGAAAAGGGTGTGCGAGTGCAGGGGATCCCTTTTTCATTTTGTGTTGTGTGACGCGGAAGGAGACGACGGCAAAGTTTTGCTTTCGGAGGATTTGCCGCTCATCAAAAAATTCCACTTGGCGCCTCAAAGCAGATTAAAGCGGAATTACGACCTCATCGCAAATAATCCCGGCAGCACGATGACAGACAGACAGACAGACAGACAGACACACACACACACAAGGTCAATTGAGGTCAAAGGTCATCACAGCCTCATCAAGCGGACGGCCCACCGGACGCTCGATTAGGAACCCCACATGCTAAACATTTAGCATTAGCCCCGCTGTTGGTGAGCAACTGTAAGTAAAAACATGCATATTATTTGTATTTTTGCATTTTTGTTGATGTTTTGTCCAAGATGCTTGGCGATGTATGATGCTAATTAATTAACGTTTGTGGTGCGCATGTACAACAACGGGAGCTTGTCATAGTCCAATGGCGCCCTCTTTTGGCATCCACGGGAACTGCATATTTTATTGGAAGCAAATTTACAAAGGTGAAAATACACACATTTTGTACACTTCATATACACGCAATAAAATAGATACGTTTACAAAACCTGACACAATGTGTACCTTTATTAAAAAGAAAAAAGAATATGAGTGATGAGGCAAAAACAATGATTTTATTTGAAATTCATATAAAACAAAAGCCGTTCCGAAAAATGAATTTCTAACCAAAACAGCAAGCTCAGGAAACATTGAGATGACGTATGTAGCATATGTCGTCACTTCCGTCTTGGTAACTCGAGCGTCATCGACTCTTCGAACAAAGCCAATGCTTAATTAAATATGTACCAAAATTTGAAATTGTCATGTCTCATAAATGTGTTTTGTATATGTCATAATAAAAAAAAAATTATATATATATTGTCATTTTGACTTGGTCATTTCACAAGTGGAGTGGGGAAACAAAAGTGTGGGCAGCCCTGTCCCATCTGCCGATGGAGGAAGCTGTGAACGGTGTTTACTTTAATTGTGAAAAGTAGGCAAGATTTTGATTTTATTTTGACGGGGAGTAGGCGGACGCCGAGTGACGTCACAGCTTGTTTCCCTGCCTGGTCTGGACGTCTCGCGAGCACGCGCACGTCGCGCAGACAGACTTCTCCGTCCGCTGCGCACTGCCAGTCCGCGCGCCGCTGCTCCTCCTCCTCCGCCAACATCCGACGACCACCGGCAGGCGACCACCTCGTCACTCCGGCGCACAGACGCCAAACGGAGACGACGACGTCTGTCCGCGGAACGTTTGACAAGGACGCGCGCTCGCTCGCTCGCTCGCTCGCTCGCTCGCTCGCCAGCCGACGAAAGTTCCCGAAAGCGCCACTCCAGCCTTGTTGCTCCAGCCTTGTTGTCCCCCCCGGCGGGCCATGGCAGCGGGGCGCTGTGGCCGCCCCCCGGCGTTGGACTCGGCGCTCGTGCTGGTGCTCGCGCTGGCGCTCGCGCGGCGCGGAGCCTCATTCAACCTGGACGCCGAGCGGCCGTCGGTGTACGACGGCCCACCGGGCAGCTACTTCGGCTTCTCGGTGGACTTCTTCAAAGCTCCCAACAACCAACAGTAAGAAAGCCGCCTTCTCACTTTCGTAACTTTGCGGGCGCTTGACAACAAGTTTGTGTGCTCGACTTGAGCCAAGGTGAGGTTGAACTTTGAGGGAGGGAGCCAACAAAGGCCGCTTTTGGAGGCGCTCGCTTGGGGAAGCTCGCTTGTTCTGATTCCCGGGGCGAGGAGAGGCAGCCAGGCAGGCGTCTTGTGCGCATGCGCGCCAATCTCCTCTGGGAAAACTTCGCTTCACTTCCGTTAAAATCTTGCCCAAAATTGGGCACGCATGACAAGAGACAAGCTTCCTGACAAAAAAAACAAAAAAAAACGTTTAAACTTTCCTCAGCTGGCTGGCTGGGGGGGATGGTCAGCGCATTTTTATTATTATTATTGTTACTCATCTGTACAGGGCCGGCCCTATGTGATTTGGTGCCCTTGGCCAAAGTGTAAATTGTAGAAGTCATAAAAAAGTATTATTATATCATATATATGCGGTATAATATAACATATATGAATATTGTAATGTAATAATATAAAATAAATCAAATATATATGCTCATTTTGTAGCATCCTCGGTTGAAATAAAGGTGGTCTCTCCAACTGAGGGTTCACAACTTTTATGAAACCTTCCTTTGTGTAAGAGCTACAATACAATTAAAACAAAAATGCCATGAATAACTCAAACGGTATGTTTTGTGTATCATTTGACCGTATTTAAGACATTTACTAGAGTGACCATATTCCCATTTCCCCAAAAAGGGGACTCTTGCCCCGGCCTTGAAATTGTGGTACCAGTCGCAGTTCCACATTGTGCTTCACCTCCTATGAGGCACGCAATGCCAACCGCACATTTTCATGAATTTATAAAAAACCCGGACGCCACAACAGGACGTAAGAAAACGGTCTCTCCTCCTAAATGAGGACACCTTTGGAGGCGACGTTTATTTTTCACAATCACTTGACAGATTGAAGAAGAAAGTTTTTCAGCAAATTTCCCACTGTGGGCTCGCGCCAACGCTTTTGGTGGCGATGACCGGGACTGTGCGGACACAAGATGGTCCTCGTGCGGACACAAGGTGGTCCTCGTGCGGACACAAGGTGGTCCTCGTGCGGACACAAGGTGGTCTTCGCGCAATTGATTGTCTTTGCGCTCTGCTCAGGTCGGACGTGCTGATCGGAGCGCCGCGGGCCAACACCTCGGGGGACGTTGTGGAGCGGGGGGCCGTCTTCAGCTGCCCCTGGGCCGCCGCCGCCTGCCGCCAGCTCCAGTTCGACGCGTCAGGTACGCTGGCCGCGTCGGACGCCACCAAAACAACAAAACCTTTGATTGACGGCGCTTGTGACATTTTCAGCCGGCCCGTTTCCACGTCGTCCAGTTTGTCAAAAGTGTTGCCTGTGAGAATTGTTTTCTTTTCAACTTGCAAATGTCTGCCATGCTAGGCTAGCGACCAATCCTCAAGCAAAATACTTTTTTTTGGGGCGGCTCTTCCAAGGCCGACAACGCAATCAAGCGCCCTTCAACTTGTTTTGCCATCTCAACACGGAGCAAACGCGCGCGCGTGCGTCGCTTCCTCCATCGCTCTGCATCGGCACGTCACGTGCGACGTTTGTCACCATGTGGCCATGCGGTCTTTTCCGTCCGTCCGTCCGTCTGTCACTAAAGCAACACTTCCTGCTGATCCTTCACTTGTCATCTTATCTGTTGAGGGCCGCGTTCCACTTGTCATGCGGTGGCGGCCGTGACTCAGGGTGTCGAGACGGTCGCTCGGCAGGCAGGAGGTCGGCTGTTCCGGCCCCGCTCTCCCCGAGTCGTGTGTCGTCGTGTCGTCGTGTCCTCGGGCAAGGCACTTGACACGCCGCATTGCCTCCCGCGCTGGTGTATGGAGGGTGCGAATGTTTGGTGGTGGTGGGAGGGGTCGTAGGCGCACACTGGCAGCCACGCTTCCTTCCGTCAGCCTGCCCGCCTGCCCCAGGGCAGCTGTGGCTACTTACGTAGCTTAGTGCACCGCAGTGTGAATGTGTGAATGTGTGAATGCATGAATAATGAATCCGTTCCTCCGTAAAGCGTCTTTGAGTGTCTAGAAATGCGCTCCATAAATCCAATGCATTATTATTATTATTATTATTGTCATCATCTCGATCCCTTCCATGCTCACTATAATATAATATAATCCACCTTTGACCTGCTCACTCATTGGCTCCACAAGGTTGACAATCTTGACGTCCTTCCAAAAAAAGAGTCCCCCTTCCCTGTTTGTCCTTCAAAAGCCAAAGACACACTCGAGGAGGAGCAGCCGGGACACTTTGATTACAGATCTGACACCACAACAGCGAGCGACGTCAACCGCGCCAAATGATGTACTTCATGACTTGTCCACGGTTCGAGTCCAGCGTCCAAATACAAGTCATCAATTGTTTCTTCCCGCGTTGCTTTCATAATACTTTTGCTTACACGTGATTCAAAAGTGCTCAACTGTTCTGTTGTTTTCTTTGTTGACATGGATGGACTGTGCGTGCGTGCGTGCGTGCGAGCGTGCGTGCGTGCGTGCGTGCGTGCGTGCGTGCGTGCGGGGTCACAGGAAGGCCATGGATTGGGCGTGACTTGCAAAAAGAAAGAGTCTTTCTTTGTTGTTAATGTTGCCTGCATGATTCAACAGAATTATCTGGGATTATTGCTGCGTGCGCGCGCGCGTGTGTGCGTGGCGGTAGAACTGGAAGTGAGCGGCTCGACTTTTGTGCCATTTTTGGAACCGAAGGTCGAAGGATTTAGCACTTCGAAGGCTTGCTCATTGCGGGACAAGTTTGTCTTTGCCGCGTGACAACTTGGACTTCCCCAAGCGTCTGCTTGGAACGGCCGCGTGCTCTCGTGACCCGCGCGCGTTGCTTTGAATAAATTGTCCATTTGAAATCATTTCCTGCTTTTCAATGACAGCATGAATGAAACAATAAATCTTTGTTAGCTGCTGCCCTTAAAGGCACCAATTCAATATGGATGTGAAACTTTCCTTTGCATCCTTTTTTTTAATTGTTTTTTTATTTGTATTTTTTTTATAAATAAACGCCACTGAGCCAATTGGGCCTAAAATGTCCGCTTCAAACCAAAATGGTGGCCTTCCTGTGTCTTTTGTGGCTTTGCTCATGCTGGTCCCGCCCATCAAAGGTCACATTGTGGCGTGAACGCACCTTCAGGGAGGGACTTTCCAAAGTCTGACGCTTGTTTTTTTGCAGGTGACAGGAAGAACGCGGACGGCGCGCAGATGGAGTTCAAATCCAAGCAGTGGTTTGGCGCCTCGGTGCGCTCGGACGGCGAGCACATCCTGGTAAGACTCTGGCAACTCTCGCAGCAGTTCGGCCAAACGTTTGATTGTCATCCGCTGGCGCCAATTTCGGCACGCCGTGTCGCTAACACGTTAGCATCAGCAGCTCCTTTTTTCAAAGAGACGTCGTTTCCTTGCTTGTGGCGCGACTTTCGATTTGAATGAAAAAAGAACATGTCGTTAAAAAGACACTTTTGTCTTCAGTCAGGTTGTTGCCATCTGTTGAACGTCACCTGACTCGAGTTCAAGTCAAGTCATCAGTAAAGGAGCTCCGTTACTTTTTCAAGCTAACTGTGGCAACACCTTTGGTTAGCATTAGCATTTTTGAGAACGTGGGGAAACGAACGCCGTCCTGCTCGACCCAAGTCCAATCAAGCCAATCAGGAAACGAGCCTTTCGTTGGACTCGCGTGTCGACATGAAAGCCTTCAGCAAATACTTGGAATCGCTTTGATGAAGATGTTCGCTTTGATCATTCAATCAGGAAGTTGGTGTGAAAACTGATCAGGTGTGACGCAGGCCTGTGCAATTCATCCAAATTCAATTACAATTTCAATCGTTACACTCCACAAGTCCAAAAAGTCTGCATCATCGTCCAAATAAATATCAATACAAATTTTGGAGTTGTTTAAATGTATACATTTGCACCTTTTTAGTTGAATACATTTTGTTTCATCCAAAAGGAACTTACATCATTTTAGTGTTTCAAAGAATTGTATTTGTCTTAAATTAATATTTTTTAACCCCCCAATTCCAACCCTTAATGCCGAGTGTCAAGCAGGGAGGCAAATGGGTCCCATTTTTATAATCTTTGGTATGACCCGGCCGGGGATTGAACCCACGACCTCCCAGCCTCAGGGCGGACACACTGCCACGAGGCCGCTGAGCTAAATAAATGAACACGTATTATTATAAATTCCGTATGGTCCAAAAGGAACTTGCATAATTATAGTGTTTCCGATTTTTTGAAACAAATATTTTTAAATGTTGAATTTTTTTTTTTTATTTTGTTCCCCAAAAATCAATAATCGTTTGAATAATTGTGATTTCAATCGTTTTTCCCTAATCGAGCAGCCCTCGTGTGACGGCATCATCTGATCATATGAGAGGTCAGAAGTCAAAGGAACATTCAAACGTTTTTGCGTGTGCGTGACCCGCAGGCGTGCGCGCCGCTCTACCAATGGTCGACCTTCGGCGTGTCGGAGCGCGAGCCGGTGGGAACGTGTTTCCTGAAGAAAGACGACACGGTGGTGGAATATTCTCCCTGTCGATCAAGTGCGTTCCCGTCTCACCGTCGCCGCCGTGTCTGTCGGCCAATCACGTGCCGATGTTTTGTTTTTCTCCGCACAGCCGCCAACTCTCCAGAGGGGCAGGGCTTCTGCCAGGCGGGCTTCAGCGCAGACTTCCTCAAGGTAGGCGGTGCCAGCCGGCAGGCCGGCGTGCTAACTAGCCGACTTGCTAACAGGACGACTTGCGTGTGCGTGTTGCAGATGGACAAGCGCGTGGTGGTGGGCGGACCCGGAAGCTTCTACTGGCAAGGTCACGGACGCCTTCACCTTCGCTCTTTGCACGTCCTTCTTATTTGCGTTCTGATTGGCTGGTGGCATTGAATGAATGCTTGTCCCGCATTCTGCCTCTTACTTTGTCCACTGGGGGGCAGCGCAGGGGAAAAGAGCCAACGTCCTTCTGATTGGTCCTCACGTTTGTCACTCCATCGCGCTGCCTGCATGATTTTTTCATCATTTGAATGAAGATATGTCGAAATGGGCAATCAAGTCAACAACACAAACGTGTTCTTGACTTAAGAACATTCAAAAATGTCCATCCTGAGAAGCCGAGAATGGCGTGATGGGCCCTGATTTTGTGGACGGGACGGGGGCGGCGCCATGAGAAACACTTCGAGCACGGCTTGCGTTTCTGTGAGAAGGAAAAGTTTTGTGCTTTTGTGTTGCAATCGGCAAGTCAACAAAAACAGGGTGTGTGCGCGCGCGTGAGTCAAGTCTGCACGTGTGACGAGTCAAGAAGCGCTCGCTGAGTCATGATTGGCCAGTCGAGTCAAGAAGCGCTCGCTGAGTCATGATTGGCCAGTCGAGTCAAGTCCAAACGTGCCCGCCGGTGACGAACGGGAAAGAAGCCGCAGGCGGTGCGTGGAATGTCAGACAGCCTCTTCTTGACTTTCTCTTGCACTGGACTCGGCCTCTCACCTTTTAAGTAACCTTTGGCCTTTACGTGTCGGCCTTCCAAAAAGTGGTGGCGCTGTCGGCGGTCCACGTTGATGATGATGATGATGATGACATTTAAAAAAAAATCTTTCCCACTCATAGGTCAGCTGATATCGGACGACGTGTCGGAAATCTTTGCTCGATTCGACAAGAGTTACATCAGCCCGTACGGAAACACGCTGGCCACCAAGTCGGCCAGCGCCCACTACGACGACAGCTACCTGGGTAAACAAAATGGCGTCCGCCCACGCCAAGAAAGTAGGCGTTGGCTCACGGTACGTCTCGTTTCTTGGCCAGGATATTCGTTGACGGTGGGAGACTTCAACGAAGACGGCAAAGAAGGTAACAAGTTGCAGCCAGCACGGACGCTAGCTAGCAGACTGGTCCAAAAAGTTAGCTTAAAGCTAACGGCTAATTTGACTCGACATTGAATGCTGCTAGTTTGAATTGAGGGATATCAGCGGCGAGAAATAAACGCGGCCGCTAGCAGACCAGTCCAAAAAGTTAGCATAAAGCTAACGGCTAATTTGACTCGGCATGGACATGAGCGGCGGCCATCGTCAGTCGAGTCATCTTTCAGCTCACGCCAGCGAGTTGCTCCTTTTATGGCGGTAGCCTCCATGTTTCTTTTGGTCTGCTCAGACAAAACGTTGGTTGTTTTGCAGCTTTTGTTGACGATTGTTGTTGTTGCAGATTACGTGACGGGTGTGCCGCGGGGGGACAAGGCGCTGGGTTACGTGAGTCACGCACTTCCTGTTTGTGTTTGCCGTTTGCGTGTGTGTTGACGCGGGCGCCGTCTTTCAGGTCAACATCTTCAACGGCCACAATATGGAGTCCATGGTCAACTTCACAGGAAGTCAGGTGAGCGCTTCCTTTTGCTGCCGCGTCTCGTTGCCGAAACGGCCGCGACTCACGTGCTTTCCGCAAACGCTGAGCGGCCCGTTGTGGAAACGGCTCAGACGCACCGCAGATTCGGACGACATTTCGGTCAGGTTGAGTCGGCCTACAACATTTAATAAACAATAGACGAGGAAGTAGGACAATAGATTCCAATTCATTTTTCTCGCGAGGAGAACCGGACAGAGATGCGCACAGTTACAATCTCCTACCGCTCTGAAAGCACACTGTGACACAGATGTTGCTGCTCTAACGGTTGGGGGAACACACAGCAGCAACCTTCAAGGATATCAGTCATTATACAGATGATAATACCGACGTGTTTTTCTTCGGCACTGACGGTTTCACAGTTCAACATTTCATTTGCAAAGTGTTTGAGGCGCTGTCTTGAGATAAGGCGCAGTTCCTGCTCCGCAACTCGCCAAGCGTTGCTCTCTTTACAGACAACTGCAACTTACACGATTCAACGCAAGGAAATACCGAAATGCTTTGCAATACTATAATAGTTCGCATGTGATAACTTAAGTACATTTATTCTCACATTTTCAGTGTCAAAAGTGTTCCTTTGTTCTTCGTGCGATTGGATAAGTCGCAGTGATGATTTCCTTTTTAGCTTCATCTTGATATTGTAGTTTAGCAACGCGACAAGCTTCGTTGTTATGTTTTTGTCAAAAGAGAAAACAAGATGAGCCTCTTCCATCAGGACAAAATGAAATCGGAAGCGCTTGATGAGCACTCGCGTTTGTCTTGCGTGCGGTTCAGCCGTAATCTGGCGCTCATGTGGTCTGATCTGGCTTTGTCCCTTCAAGATGGCCGCCTACTTCGGACACTCGGTCGCTGCCAGCGATGTCAACCAGGACGGGTGAGTCGCGTGCGTGCGTGCGTGTGTGAAGTGGAAAAGAACGCCTACGAATGGATGCATCCATGCACGATGCGAGCGCATCGGCTCGTTCGCTGGGTATCGATGGCATTGACGGGCCAAATCTCGATTCATCTTGATGCGTTGGACGGTTAGCGTCAAATCGGGTGCAGGCGCCGTTTTATTCATTGGAACCTTCACCCCATCTGTTCCTCGCTCCTGCAGCACCAGAGAAGACCAAGTGCCACTGAGGAATAAAGACAAATCCTTTTTGTAGTACAGAATTCCACCTTTTTTTTTGCATCGTATTGAATCTCCAGAAAATCGCATTTTTCGTTAAAGTATCGTATCGCCGGCAGTGCATGGAGATGATTGACACGCCTGGTGTGCACGTGTGTGTGAATGTTCTGGTGCCGCTTGTGCGCTCAGTTGGCTGGACCTGCTGGTGGGCGCTCCCCTCTTCATGGACCGAGGTTCTGACGGCAAGCTGAGGGAGCTGGGACAGGTAAGAAAGCGCACGCGCGCCCGTCATCGGATGGTGTCGATTGACGACTGCGCGTGTCCAGGTGTGCGTGTTCTTGGGTCGAGGAGGATTCTCCTTCCAGCCTCCGCAGGTGCTCATCGGCTCCCAAGTGTACGCCCGATACGGCTCGTCCATCGCCGCGCTCGGAGATCTCAACATGGACGGATACAATGGCACGCACGCACGCGCACGCACGCACGTACGCACGCACGCGCACGCGCACGTACTGATGCCTCGTGTGTTTTTCAGACGTGGCCATCTCAGCCCCTTACGGAGGTCCAGAGCACCTGGGCCAGGTGTACATCCACAATGGCGGCCCTCAGGGCCCGTCACAGACGCCCTCGCAGGTACAAGCGCGTTCCTCCGGCTCGTCTTCGTAATCCAATCCAGATGCAAAATGGGTGCGGGTGTTGTCAGTGGTTCAGGTCCGTTGCGACCCGACAACGCGGCTTCGCAAGCTTTCCTGTCTCAAGAGGCGTTTGAAGTCAAATAAAGAAGGCAAAAATGGGTCTGGAGCCGCAAAACCTTTTTCCAATGGTGGTGAAGGAAAGCGAGTGTTGATGTCGGGCCCTAACTAGAGCTGCACCGCCCACCTTACAGAATAGGACAGGAGCGTTGGGACTTTTTGGGGGGGGTCACTGTGTGGACATTTGATGGTCATTTTCAGCATTTCTTTAGTTTTTCCAGACGTTTAAATGTTTTATTTATTTATTAGTTAGGGTTTTCTGACTGTTTTTGTGTGTGTGCAAATTTGGGAAAATTTTATGGTAATTCTTGTGATTTCTTCTTCTTTTGTTTTTGGATATTTCTTTTTTGAACATTTTCTTTTCTGACTTTTTGGGCAATTCCAAAGACATTTTCTGCCGTTCTTCTCTTCTTTTTTCATTTTTTTTAGGGTTAGTTGTTTTTTTTTGGTACATTTTTTTTTAAACCTAAATCACTATTTCTCTTAAAGAATACGTTATCTAAAGAATACAAATCAATATGTTAAAAAAAATCTTAATTTCTACAAAAACAAATTCTCGAAATTGAATTGAATAAGCTTTTGTTTGTAGATGTTCTCTTAGCATAGATGCTAACTAGCGCTGCTCGATCTTACTTGAGTTGCCATGCGTGTGTCCTGGCAGGTCCTGCAGGGCAAATGGGCGTCCAGTTACATGCCCGCCAGCTTCGGCTACTCCATGACGGGAAACACGGACATAGACCGCAACGGCTACCCAGGTACGCGTGCGCGCGCACTCGCACGCACGCACGCAAAGGAGCTGCAACGAGACGCTAACTAACAGCTTGCAAATGTTTGTGTGTGACAGATTTACTGGTGGGAGTTTTTGGAGCTGACCGGGCGGTTTTGTACAGGTAAGCGTGTCCCCTCCCGGCTGTTGCGCTTGAATGACGAGCGCCAGACCCCCCCCGATGCCAAACCAGTCAACGTGCGCATGTTTGCGCGTGCAGAGCGCGGCCGGTGATCAGCGTCAACGCCACGCTGGACGTCAGCCCTCAGATCATCAACCCGAACGAGAAGAGCTGCACGCTGCCTGCGTCGGGCGCGCTCGTGTCCTGGTGAGTGAGCCCGCCGGCGGCCGCCATGTTTGTCCGTCCTGCCCTAACGGCGCCTGCCGGACGTCCGCAGCTTCCAGGTCAAGTACTGCCTGAAGGCCAACGGGCCAGGGGCGCCCCCCTCCCTCAGTGAGTAATTGAGTACAATTGTCACTTCCTGCTTGTCTTTCCGTCCGCGGTCGGGCTGGCGCCTGCGCCGGAGATGACGACTCCTCCAAATCTTGGGGCACGTTGTCCAAAATGGTTGACAACGAGCACAAATTCTGGTGGTGGGTTATTGCGCTTATTTACGTTTGCCAACGTGTCGCTTCCGCCAGCAGCGCCAATGACGTCGGCGTTGCTGTGGAAGCTACGCAGATGCTAGCAGAGTAGCAGACAAGTCCGAACGTTAGCTGCAGGCTAACGACTTGGCTTGGTATCGATTTCTACTTGTTTGAATTGATTCATATCAGAGGCGAGCAATAAACATGGATGCTAGCAAACGAGTCAGTTAGCTTAAAGCTAACGACTAACTTGACTCCGCATTGGGTGCTGCTAGTTTGAAATGATTGATATCAGCAGCGGGAAATATACATGGATGCTAGCTAGCAGACCAGTCCAAAAAGTTAACGTTAAGCTAACGGCTAATTCGTTTTGGCATTGATCGCAGCCAGTTTGAATTGATTGATATCAGCGGCGAGAAATGAACGCGGACCCTATCAGACCAGTCCAAAAAGTTAGCTTAACGCTAACGGCTAATTTGATATATGATATGAGCGGCAAACACGGATGCTAGCTTGAAAGCTAACGACTAACTTAACTCGACATCGATCACTGCTGGTTTGAATTGGTCGATATCGGCGGCAAGAAATAAACACGGACGCTAGCGGACCAGTCCAAAAAGTGAGCTATCGGTGGGTGGAGAAAATAGTTGACGGTGCCTCCTTCCTGTTGGGGGCGTGTCACCTGCTGGCCTCTTCTGCTTCCTGCGTGATGGATGGTCTCTGTTGTCCGCGGGCAGCGTTCCGCGTGGACGTGCTGCTGGACCGCCTGAAGCAGAAGGAAGCCGCCAAGCGAGTTCTCTTCCTGCACGGACGGAGCGTCAGCTACGCCAAGAACGTGACGCTGAGCAACGGCGGCGGGCCCGCCTGCGAGGAGCAGCGCGTCTTCCTCAGGGTAGGACCGACCGGCTGGCCGGCCGGCGCCGCAAAATCCACATTCGGGTTTCATCAGCCGCAACAAATCCATCGGCAAAAGAATTGATCACAAATGCTAGAAACGTCAAATGGTCTCCAGGAAAGCAAACTGACGACGGCCTTTCAAAATAAGATGTTTGCAAACAACAAATTATTTGTATGAAACGAGACGATGGAAGGATTTGGAATGCCGGCCGGCGTCTTGTTGTGTTGCGGCGGCAGGATGACCGCGACTTCCGCGACAAGATCACGCCCATCTCGGTGGTCCTGGAGTACACGCTGGACTACCAGCGCGCCCGAGACCCCAGCGGCCTGCTGCCCGTCCTCGACGTGGCTGCGCCGCCCAACGTCACCCGACAGGTAACCGCCGCCGCCGCCGCCGCCGCCATCGGAGGACTCTCGGAGCTCCTCCACGGCCACCTTTTCTGCTCGTTTGACGTCTTCCTCGCGCGTCTGCCGGCTCCAGGCTCACATCCTGCTGGACTGCGGCAACGACAACATCTGCAAACCTGACCTGCGGCTGTCGGTCCAGAGGTGCCGCCGCCGCCGCCGCAATGAATAGACGCGACAGGCGGCGGCGGCCGTAAATCTTGTTGTGCGTTCTCGGCAGCGACCGCTCCGAGATGGCCATCGGCGACGACAACGCGCTGACGCTAGAGATCGCGGCGGAGAACCGCGGCGAGGGCGCCTACGAGGCCGAGCTGCACGTCTTCCCGCCGCAGCAGGCCGACTTCACCGGCGTGGTGCGCAGTCAGGTAAGCCCGCTTGCCCGCCTGCCCGCTTTGCCGCATTGGACCAAACCTGACGGAAAAATAACGTCAGAGCTCGGGCGCTCGCGAAGACGCAAAATGGCCGACCGACGGCCGTACTTTTGCTCAGGAAGGAAATCTCAACTTCATCTTTTGCTGTGAGAGCCACACAAACATCTGCAGGAAGTGACCTTTGCCCTTGCGCGCTTATTTTTCACGGCACACATGGACATGCGTGCGCGTGAGTTGGCGGCGGCGGCGGTGACGCGTCCCTCCCTTTGCCGGCAGACGCTGAGTCGGCTGTCGTGCGCCTACAAAAAGGAGAACCAGACCAAGATGGTGGTGTGCGACCTCGGCAACCCCATGAAGGGCGGGACCAAGGTCAGTTTCCTGAAATGGCTCCGCAATGGCGCCGGCTTGCTTCTTCTGGAGTGAAAAAGGCGGCGCCGGAAGAGAAACCACTTGCGTTTGTCCGGGCAGGTGCTGGCCGAGCTGCGCTTCAGCGTCCACCAGCTGTCGGAGGACGACACGGACGTGCGCTTTGACCTGCAGATGGTCAGGTGAGGGCGCACGTGAATGTGAGAGCGCACGTGACAGCGCACGTGATGGCGAGTTGCCGGAAAATGGTTGCTTGTGTCGTGTTTGCAGCTCCAACCAGTTCAACAGCACGAGCGCCCGAGTGTCGAGTGTGACCCGACTGATTGTTGTCGCCCAAGTCTCCATACGAGGGTAACGCGCGCGTACAGGAAGTAGCGGCCATCTTGGATGGCGTCAGATGGTTTTCAAAAGTTTTCCAATCACAAAACTCATGTCAGCCTCAGCTCACGTTTGCTGTTTTTTGTTTTAAGTCACAGTAAGGCTGACATTTCAACAGGGGTGTGCAGACTTTTGATATGTGCAATGCGCGTGTGTGCTTGCAGCACGTCGTCTCCCGGTCAGCTGTTGCTTCCCATGGCCAACTGGCAAGCCAAAGTTCCGCCGCTCACCGGCGACGACATCGGACCGCAAATTGTGCACGTTTACGAGGTACGCGGACGTTGGCGGGTCGGGACCGGTCGCGAGGTCCCGACGACCTTGACGGCTTTGTTTTTGCGCGTCAGCTGCTGAACGGCGGCCCCAGCACGCTGAGTCTGTCGTCGCTGGAGGTCGCGTGGCCGTACGCCTCCAACAAGGTCCCGCTGCTCTACATCACGCACGTGGACACGGAAGGGCCCGTCAACTGCTCCACCGACGTCACGCTCAACTCGCGCAACGTCACCGTAAGGCCGCAAACTCGTCTTTCGCATCGGCCGCTTTTGTCTCCGTTGCCGGCGGCCATCTTAACTCTTGCGCGCGTGTGTCGTCATTTTCCATCGGCCTTGCTGAGATTTGGACCGGAGCAACCTTTCAAACTCTTGCAAGTGAATCAGAATTTTTGTATTGCACAAATTTGTTTGAGCTTTTTTTTTTTATGAAAACAAAATGATTCATAAAAAATGTAATAATTAATGTATTATTAATAATGAATTAAATGTGTAAATAATATATATATATATATATATATATATATAAATTCCAAAGCAAGACCGTCGCCCAAAATCGTCCAATGGGCTTAGAAAGGCAAAAAAAAGAGGTAAGAGTAAAAGGGGGTGCCCACTTGTACTAGTCAGCCCCAAGGACAACATGAGTAGCTGACGGCTGTGTTGTCAATGGAGGTCATCAGTGATGGGACACTGTGACTTACTAAGAAGGAATGTATTCAAGAAGTCCAAAATGTTGCGCAGCTGACATTCGAATATTCTTTTTGCTGATGCATCGCATGGAATTTGGGCCTGACATCTTTTGACAATTGCATTTTGTTTCTCGGCTTGCGGCCGCCAGTTCCGCAGTCCGCCGCCGTCAGCGCTGCTGAGAAACGCCAGCGGCGGAGACGGCCAGACGGAAGGACGCAAGCGCGTGCGCAAGCGAGACGTGAACATGCCGGACGCCGGCGCCGACGACCTCATCAAGCTGGTAAAAGCGCCGGAACGCCCGCTCGCCGCCGCCGCCCGCCGCCATCGACGGCTGCCACATGTTGACGTGCGCACGTACAGGACTGCGGCACGGCGGACTGCGTCAAGCTTCGCTGCCAGGTGGGCCGTCTGGAGCGGAAGAAGAACGCCATCGTCTTCATTTACTCGCGATTGGACGTCAACAACTTCCTGAGAGTAAGCGCGCACACACGCACGTGCACACGCACACTGGAAGCCAGCGTGACACGATTGTGTGTGCGTGTAGGCGGAGAGCGAGAATCGCTCGTACGTGTTTGTGTCCAGCGCCGCCTTCAACGTCATCCAGATGCCCTACAAGAAGATTCCCGTCACGCTGCCGGCCAACAGCACCAGCGTAAGTCCCGCCTTCGCTCGCTCGCCCGCCGCACGCGCTCGCTCTCCTGCGCTCACCGCGTGTCTTCCTTCCTTCCCTCCTCGCGCCGGCGCCGGCAGGTCAGCGTGTCGGTGCTGTGGGTGGCGGACGTCCCGCAGCCCGTGCCGGCTTGGGTGGTGGCGCTGGCCGTGCTGGCCGGCTTGCTGCTGCTGGCGCTGCTCATCTTCGTCATGTACAAGGTCAGCCCAAGTCGACGTGTTTTCTTCACCGTCCAGCTCCAAATGTCAGAGTTCAACCAGAGAAAGTCGCGTTGGGTCGCCGGCTCATTTTTCAAAGGCACTCGACATTCTTTGCGGAATACTTTTATAGCCAATAGGCTGCTCGTCGGACATCCTACGGAAAATATTTGCGGCAAATGAAAAACATCTTTTTTTGCTTCAAAAGTTAGAAGACAAAATACATTTGTTACACTTTCTTTTCTTTTTAACTTTTAAAGTTATATTAAAAATGGGCTTAGCAGACATCCTCCAAATCAAGTTTGGGTGTCTGAGACGAGGCGACGGTCGCCATTTTGCCGGCTAAATGGGCCGTTTGTTGAAAAGTGATCAGCTCGCCGAGCGTGTAATCAAGTTTCAAAAGCCATCAAATGCCATCAAAAGCCATCAAATGCCTCTTGCTCAGCATTAGCATTAGCGGTGCTAGCCGCGTTAGCATTAGAGAGAAATGCTGGCATCAGGCGCCATATCATCCAATGTCAGCGCAATGAAGTAGAATTGATTTTTTTTAATCATCAATTGAAGTTGATTTCAAGACGATGACATGTTGCTGACGAGTCGCGTTAGGCCCGGAACCAGAGGTGGCAAATCCAGGTCCAGAAAGTAAAAACCCTGCCCCAGTTTGCTTTTCGCCCCAGCTGCTAGCTAGCTAACTTCCATGGTGCTTGTTCACCATGTAGCGAGCTAGCTAGCTAGCATCAGGAGCTAAAGCCAAACTGGGCCAGGGTTTTTACTTTCAGGACCTGGATTTGCCACCTCTGCCGGGAACAACTTCAAAATGAGAGAGTAGCAAGACATTGAAGTCCATTTCTGATTTTGAATTTGACCTTCTCAACGCGTGTTAGCGTCAAGTGTCGCTGCAACGGTTTTCCGCTAAATAAGAAAGAAATGAAATGCCGGGTGTGTCATGTGTGCGTCCAGCTGGGCTTCTTCAAGCGAGTGCGCCCCCCCCAGGAGGACTGCCTGGAGAAGGAGCAGCTGCAGCCTGAGGAGAACGGAAACACCGACACCTAGCCTAGCCTAGCCTAGCCTAGCCTAGCTAGTGCATCGGCACACGTACGAGCGCCGCAACAGCCCCTTTGCACTATGTTGGCTTCCGCACAAACTTTCCGCCACCGCTAACCTCCATGTTAAATTCAGCTAGTTGTCATCAAGGTGCTAGCTAGCTGCTGCTCTTTGCTAACGTTGCTTTTGGACAACATGTTGTTGAACTAAAGCCAAGATGTCAAAGAACATCTTTTACATTTCTACATCTGCTGCCGTCGACCCCCCCCCCCCCCCCCCAAATAAATTG
Organism: Leptonotus elevatus; assembly: GCF_054856555.1. Lineage (NCBI taxonomy): Eukaryota > Metazoa > Chordata > Actinopteri > Syngnathiformes > Syngnathidae > Leptonotus > Leptonotus elevatus. The sequence continues at coordinate 23,872,671 of NC_141250.1, forward strand.
CAGGCAGCCTTTTGCTGGTCTGTCTTGACATTTTATTCTCATTTTTTTTAAATCACTGGCTCGTGGACAAGCTAGCTTGCTAGGGCTAATCGTGTTGTTGAGGTACGACTCACGCTGCAACAAGATGCTTCTTGTTAGCATCAGGCTTCAATCTGTTAAGTGTTGTTGTTGTTTTTCTTTTGTCTACGCTAGCAAAAGCGTTTGGTGCACTGAATGGTCGGCGGCGGCAGAAAAGCCGGTCGGACGCCAAAAGTGCTCGGCGAGCTCGGCTAGCCGTCGTTTTTTTTCTTTCTTTTTTTGATGCCGATGGATCTGTTGTCTCTTCACTTTGAAAATAAACTCCATTCTCAACATTTTGCACTCACGCGTCTTCCTCACATGTACGTACCGTGGTAAAGGCTTGCTCCGCCTTTCTTTTCCCAAACCAGTTGAGACCGGGTCCGACAGCCGCTCCTCCCATTTGAGGCCCCTACCTGGGCTGACCCCCTCCCGAAACACGCGCGCTTCCGAATGGCGCCTCGGGTGGGCTGACGGGACCACGCGGAGGCTCTGGGGGATTTGAACCTTAGACCTTGCCGGCCCGTCCAGACGATGCCATATTTTGTACGTCCCAAGGCAAAAAAAACTACCGTGAAAATGTCAACATTTGACTTGAAGCGTAAGTGAGACGGAAAAACAAAACAAACAACAGGACAGAAATGTCCAGTTTTTGTTTTGTTGCTTTTACTTTTCAAAGCGCTCGTGTTAGTGACGAGCTCGCTTGGGGACTTTTGGAGACGTCACCAAACCAATGGCCGGCCCTGTGGGCGGGGCTTGCTCACATCTGGACCTGCTGCACACACAGCTGAGTTATTTGCACATCAACACTTGAATCCTCTTCATCATGTGGAGGAAGAAAATCATCATCATCATCATCATCATCTGTGAGTCGTGTGTGTGTGCGTGTGTGGTGTGCGTTGTGGTGTGTTGTAATTATTTTGTTGTGCTGACGCGCCTTCTCAACTTTTTTTGCCCTCGGGATGAAAGTTGCATCTGTCAACATCTGCATCTGCCTTCATTGCTGGCTTGCCGCCGCACGTCTTGGCCTGTAAACGCGCCGCGCGTCTGCCGTGAGACACGACGCGCCGGCGACGCGCCGACGACGTCCTCTCGGGTCTGCAAGGACACAAACGAGCGCGTAGCGAGCGCACAAAGTGGAGGCCAGAGCTTGTGTTTAATGTCACGCGTGCAAACGCCGTCAACTGGATGGGCGGGAAAAACGTGTGTTGTGCAATTCAGTGCCAGTCGCTCTCCTCTCGGACCAACAGACAAGGCATGCCTGTGTGTGTGTGTGTGTGTGTGTGTGTGTGTGTGTGTGTGCGTGTGCGTGTGCGTGTGCGTGTGCGTGTGTCCAAGTCGAAGTCGGGTGTGAAAGAAGGGTTGGCAAATGAGAAGCAGTGAAGGCCCGTCGGGTCCTCCGAGCAGCGCCGGACGCTGCCTTGGAACGCGTGGCGGCCTGTCAAAGTATTTCCTCAGAGGCGTCATGAAGCCGATGGGAGGTGACAAGTGAAGGCGGAGGAGGAGAAACGCCAGCTGCAGTCCCGACCGCCGCCGCAAGGCAGAATTCGGGACGCGTTGGATCTTGTAACAATCCGCAGTTTGCCACCACGCCACAGGGTGGCGCCTTGCTGGGCATATGCAGCACTTTTCGTTTTGGCCATCAAAGTTTATGCGGTGGACGTGTACGATTATTGTGACACGCGGTGGCGCCGAGAAGCCCACAGTTTTTTGTGTTCCTTTTAAGAAAGTGAGCCTGTGGACTTCCAGTACTTTTGTTGCTGTCCGGTTCTTGCTGTCCAGCTGCGCCATCCGAGGCCGACAATCTTCTTTGGAGCTCTTCTCCTCTGCCGGGAATGTCGAAGGGCGGACACGGCGGCGGACGAAGACCTTCAAAGTGGGACACACTTTTGCCTTTCGGGGAAACCTAAAACAAAGAAATGTGCTGAAGGAGAAGTTCCACAAGACATTCCACATGGCTTAAAGTTAAGATTCCAGGCACAAGGACAAGGCCTGCCCATTTGGACCTTGGTGCGACCCAATGGCGCCACATCTGACATTTAGTCCCCATAACCAGCAGTCGTGGAAACCAATGAGCACACGTCAAATGTCTGACAAAACAAAGAAAAGCCGATCAAAGCTGGCACGCATCAACGAGAACAAAAAGGAAAAAAATGAATTCATTAGAAATTGAGCCTTGAAGAAGAAACGAGCGTGTTCACAAGCCGGTTTTCAAACAAAACAAACCGACCGAGCGACCTGAGATTCGACAGGAACGTCAATTCAGCCCGCGAGAAAATTGACATTTCAACGACATCAGTCAAACGTCTTCGGACCAAAGATGACCCCGCTGGGCCAAAGGCCAAAAGTCGGGCTAAGGAGGACGGATGTTGTGTGTGAGGTGACATCCGCCCGCCTGCCACGAACGTCGTCCCCAGATGTTTTTGCAGATGTGGTTGAGATGAGCGCCATGCCCGGGTCCGCCGGCTCCCGCCAGGCGTCCTCAAGCCCGCGGCAAGCGGAGCCAACGAGGGGCCGACAATTTGGAGTGACCTGAAAGCGAGCGAGCGCATGAATAGCGTGGGAAGAAGCCGTCCCTCATCCGTCCCTCATCCGTCCCTCATCCGTGCCGTTCTTAAGCGCCGTCTTGACTCCTGCAGCTTTGGGATATTTCCTTCTTCGACAGCTGATTCACGATCAGCTCATCAGCGAGCTCTGCACAAGCCCGGTAATGATCCTGTTCATTGGAATCAGCCGGAGTTGGAGTCGGGAAACCTCTCAAACCGGCAGGACTCCGGACCTTGAGGACCGGAATGTGTAAACCCCGTCCTACGGCATTTCAGTCCCAACCGGCTCGGTTGCCACTTGGTTTCAGGAACCAAAGACAACGCAACGTCACGAGTGTTGGACGAAACGCGAGAATCAGAAAAAAACATTCACAAGTCGATGACGCTTTGCGCTTGAAAATGCGTCGGGACACGACAAGTGTCTTTCGTAAAGCCGCAGGTCATGGCGCTTAAGATGGCGCTGTCGTCGAGCGCATTTGTTGATGCTCACTCACTGATCTGCGCTCTTTACTAACGTTGTTGCTGTTGCACTTAGCGGCGGCGGCGGCGTTTGGTGGCCATCTTAACTTCAACGTGTGCATGTGGTGCGACGCCAGCAGTCCCACATGCGGGGACCGCCGCGGCCACCGCGTCTGTTTGTCCAACTGCTCCTTGTCCTCCTTCTGCTCCTCCCCGCACGACATCTGCGTGGCCCTCTGGTGAGCTCACATGCTTACACACGCGACATCATTCCAGCGGCCGTAAAACTGTTAGAGTAGACAATATTTGTATTGTACTCTTTGCGTGTTCAATTAACTGAATGGTGAGATCCTGGTGAAGAAGTCCCTTTGCAAAGGTATCATTATAACAGAAGCTTCTGATCACACAATTGAAGTCACCCAAGCCGTGTTCTGTTCAAAAGTGTGTCCCTCCTTCTCCTGCACATCATTATTTATTGAAAAGTGGGTGAATACGAAAAGTCTCCTCCCATTCACAAAAAGGCAGAAGTTCCCAGGAATACAAATCAGATTAGACTTAAACAATAATAAATCAGCCTGTCTCACTTCGACCGGCTGAGACCGGTACTAGACTACACTCCCTTCTAGATAACAAAAAAAAGAAACTTGTTGCCCTTTTCTTCTCAGGCGAGAGAGACAGATAAGAATACAATAGACAATTCTATTCATTGAGCTACACAGCTATAACTAAATCCAAAACGGCTAAAATATAAATTGAAACTGAAAAACAATGTTAATAATTCAACAAAACCAAATGGGCTTCCTGCTTTCTCGCAAACCTGTTATCGCTAGCTGTTAGCATGCTAACAGGTGAGCAGAAGACACTAATGCAGCGGCGCCCTTTGTGTGTAGGCGCGAGACAAACGCGAGCGTGTCTGTGCGCACCATGTGTCACAATCCAGCGCTGCCGTTGGAGGGTGTAGGGGGGGCGGAGCTTCTGCTCAACTCCACCTCCCACGAGTGTCACATGACTGGAGCGACGCCGACGGACGGCGGCCTGAAGGTGTGCGCATGCCGCGGGCGGCACGAGTGCAACGACAAACTCGTCTTCCGTCGCCGCGCTAACGGTGAGCAACACGGCACGTGCTAATGAACATGCTAGCTTTAACCAACGTGACCACATATGCCAGCAAACTCACCAATAAGCATGTTAGCAAGAATGCTAATAAACATAAGCGCTAGCTAATAAACATGCTAAAACAGGACGTGGCGGCCATGCCGACGGGGCGTTGTGATGACATCGCATATGTGGTTAAACTCTTCAGGTTTGTCTTCTGTGCGGGACAAAGACGTGATCCCGGTGGTCCTGGTCAGCCTGGTCCCAGCCGTCTTGGTGCTCGTCGTCGTCTTTGCCATCTGCGGGGCCCGCGCGCGCTGCCGTCGTGAAAACGGAGCTGCCGGGCCAACCGCGTCGCACGGGCCAGATTGTACGGGAAAAAACACTGCGGAGCTTCTCAAGACGGCGGCCGAGCCGACCGTCCGCCTCGAGGCGGTGGTGGGCGGCGGCGGCTCTGCGCAGGTGTGGCGAGCCCGGCTCCTGGACGAGGGTCCGGACGGTGCGGACGGTGGCTCGGTAGTGGCGGTGAAGGTTTTCCCCGCCGCGCAGATGGCTTCTTGGAGGCACGAGGGCGCCATCTTGGGCGACGGCGGGATGCGGCACCGCAACGTCATCCAATTCCTGGGGGCGCAGGTGACGTGGCACGTGACATACGTGTTGTCGTACATGACGAGAAGTCTAGATGTGCCTGGAAACATACTAATCAAACACGCTAATGAACATCTGGCGCTCAACAGGTGAGGGGCGGAGCCTACTGGCTGCTGCTGGCCTATCACAGGCTGGGCAACCTCCAAGACTTCCTGCGGGCCAACATGCTGGACTGGAAGCGGCTGGTTACTATGGCAACTGGCCTGGCACGGGGTCTGGCGCACCTGCACAGTGACGCCCTGCGGCCACCGGGGGCGCCCAAGGTAACGCGGGTCGGACACGCTAGTAAAACACATTGAGGTGCTCGCACACACAAACCCACGCCGTTGCGCAACAAGACAGACGTGTGCAAATGTGTCCCGCCCCCCCCGGCCAGCACTGAAGTGGTTTTGTTATTCGAGTGAAAGAGGCGTGGCTTCCGTTTCAGGTGCCGGTGGCTCACGGCGACGTGAAGAGCAGCAACGTTCTGCTGAAGGACGACGGGGACGTGACATTGTGCGACTTGGGCCTGGCCGTCCGTCTCCACGCCGGGCTCGCCGCCACCGACTTGGCCCAGCGCCGCCAGGTCAGTGTTGGTGGCAAGCGGTTGCGGTGCCGGCAGATAGCGGCCGCCTCCATTTTGGGATGTTTGACACCGACAACTTGTTATTGGATATCAACATTTTTAAAAAACAGTTGTCAAGTCCACGTTGGCTTATTTCGATTGGTTTGGGGGGCCGGCCTGGGAACTTGCAAAAGTCCCTTTCCACTTGCAAGCGAGCTGGCGGAAGTTGTCCAACTGTTGGATGGGACGTCCCGAGATGCTTCATGCGCGTCGTAACGCGTCGTGACGCCCTTTGCTTGTTGCCAGGTGGGCACGGCGCGCTACATGTCCCCCGAGGCGCTGGAGTCCCGCGTCAACCTGAAGGACGACGAGTCCTTCAAGCAGATGGACGTCTACTCCATGGCGCTGGTCTTCTGGGAGATGGCCTCGCGATGCCGGGCCATCGGAGGTAAACCGCCGCAAGGCCTCGCCAAGGACACGCCCGCCTGCGCGCCATTCATCTTTGTTTTTGGCTGCGCTTGCAGAGGTCGCCGGCTACTCGCCGCCGTTCAGCGGCGCCGTCGGCGAGCGTCCGCGCGTGGACGTCATGCGCGATTTGGTCATCGGGGACCGTCGGCGCCCCGACATCCCACAGAGATGGACGCGCCATCGGGTAAGCGCGGTGGTGGTGTTCCGTGCTAGCGTGCTAGCGTGTGATTAGTTATTAACATTGTTTTTCAGTTTTAATTTATATTTTAGCCGTTTTGGATTTAGTTATAGCAGTATGGCTCAATGAATAGAATTGTATTATCTGTCTCACTCTCAGAAGAAGGGCAACGGGTTTGTACATTCATTCGCTATCTCTAATGGGAGGGCCGGTCTCTGCCGGTCGGAAGGGAGTCAGGCTTATTATTATTGTTTTTCTCTAATCTGATTTATACCCATGGGAACAGATTCTCTTGTATTCACTGAGTTGTAACCAAGTGTACTGTGGGCTGATGGGCGGAGATTTCTATTCTCCCACTTTTTAATAAATGATGATGTGACGGGGAGCCGAGCACACTTTTGAACAGAACACTGCTTGGGTGACTTCAATTGTGTGATCAGAAGCTTCTGTTATAACGATACCTTTGCAAAGGGACTTCTTCACCAGGATCTCACCATTCAGTTAATTGAACACGCAAAGAGTACAATACTTAATATTGTCTACTCTAACACGTGCTAGCGTGCTAACGCGCCTGTCCTGTAGGGGATGAGCGTCTACTGCGAGACGGTCGCAGAGTGCTGGGACCACGACCCCGAGGCACGCCTCACCGCACACTGCGTGCTGGAGCGAATGCTCGCCTTCGGGAGGCGGCGACAGGAAGAGGAAGGACCGCCATGTTGAAGGACGTCACTGCCGGCCTGCCTCCTAACCGCAGCTGGACGTTTGCCATTATACTCCGGGGGAGGAGGGGGCTGGTCTCCGTGGCAACGCCATTCTATCAGGAGCGATGACATCATCACGGCGGTGACGAGGCAACGCCGGACAAGGAGGCGTCCCCGGCTCTCCTGGGTTGTCCCGATACTTTTGACCAGGTGGTGTCATGTGACCGGCTTGGCCGGCAAGTCTCGTGTGGACCAAACTGAAAAGTAGCGTCAAAATGGAAACATCTGTCCACGTTAAAAAAAAGAAGTGAAATTAACATTATGAAAAGCTAAAAAATTCTTTATTTATTTATTTTAATCATTCCAAAGTAAACATAGACCCGATGGAATGAAGTCAGGATCCGTTGAATCAACATGGACATTGTAACAAACTCATAATTTGACAAGATTTTGGATTTCTAATCTCAATATCCTGTTCCGGCGACGTTTTATTTTTTGAGTCGTACTTTTTATGCTATATGCTTTTATTTTGGCGCATTTCCGGCAGTCCAGGAAGTGCTATCAACGACAGGTGTCTTTACACCTCAAAGAAAGACGGCAACAGAAAAAAGATCGGTGATTGATTCAACGCGTTGCTGACTGAAACGCCGATTTACGTTGTTGCTGTCAAAGCACCGAGCTGGAATCGGGACGCGGTATTTGTGTTGCTTTATTTGTTTTATTGTGATTTTTCATGACGCGAATCACTCGTAAAATGAGTTTTTTGTATGTTATTTTCCATTGAAGTGAAGTGTTAAGTTATTAACATTGTTTTTCAGTTTCAATTTATATTTTAGCTGTTTTGGATTTAGTTATAGCAGTATGGCTCAATGAATAGAATTGTATTATCTGTCTCACTCTCAGAAGAAGGGCAACGGGTTTGTACATTTGCTATCTTTAAGGGAGTTTTGTCTGTGGCTGGTCTCTGCCGGTCGGAAGAGGGGAGGCACAGGCTGATTATTATTGTTTTTCTCTAATCTGATTTATACCCATGGGAACAGATTATCTTGTATTCACTGAGTGGTAAACAAATGTACTGTGGGCTGATGGGAGGAGACTTTTCGTATTCACCCACTTTTCAATAAATAATGATGTGCCGGAGTGGACGACACACAATCTGATGGAACACGGCTTCAGTGTCGTCAATTGTTGTCATCAGAAGCTTCTGTTATAATGATACCTTTGCAAAGGGACTTCTTCACCAGGATCTCACCATTCAGTTAATTGAACACGCAAAGAGTACAATACTTAATATTGTCTACTCTAACAGAAGCTAATGATAGCGTCTGCTAAATGGTTGTTTAATGCTACGGCTTTCTGTTGTAGTTAACTTTTCATATGTCAAACTGAAAGTTGTGTTGAAAGTGTGTCATTTATGGTTATTATTTGTTTGTTTACGGTTTAGCTCTTATGGCGTGTCAACAAATGGAACAAGGAAGGAATAACAATTTGCTCCAGACCTGATGAAAGAGAAGCAAGTCAATATTCAAAACAGCAAAAAGAAACACAGTCAACACTTTATTGATGGAATAAAATGAGCAGTGACATTAAAAAAACAAAAAAAAACGAGAGGAACATTGCGCATGTTTGAAAACAATCAAGGATGTGGTTAAAAAAAATCTAAATGTTTCAAATGAGATGATTCAAACATATTTTTAAAAATAAATAATGTGCATGATCGTGCGCAAAGAAATGCACGTGACATGATGTGAAAAGGTTATGAGAAGGAAACGAATAAACGTCAACGAGAACTGAGGTGGCAAAAGCAGGTCCGGAAAGTAAAAAGCCGAGCAAAGTTTGGCTATAGCCTCAGGTGATAGCTCGCTAACTCGCTAGCTAGCTCCCTAGCAGGTAAACAAGCACCATGGCAAAAACTGTGGCAGGGTTTTTATTTTCTGGACATGGATTTGCCACCTCTGAACAAGAATCAACCAAAGCATGATTGAAGATCCATGATTGAAGATCCACGTTGCCCACGGCAACGAGCTTCTGTTGAGATTTGAGGATGGAAAAGTTGAAGAATGCACAAAAAGCGTTTGGGTTCCCCGCCAAGTCTAAAGTTGGGAGAGGGATGCCGAGGCGGCCGACGACGCTTCCGCCGCCGCCGGCGCCGCCGCCTTGATCCACACAAAGCCCACCTGGGTGCCAAAGTGGGCCCCGTCTCGCACGTGAGAGAAGAAGTCTCGCGGGTGGCACGACGTGCACGGCGCCACGCTGCCGTCGTCCCGGATGTGATGCGCCAGGATGCCCGCCTCCTCCAGCTGCAGCCTGACAAGTGCACACGGGAAGCTCGTCACTGAGACTGACAAGGGTCGGAGGTCGGGATAATCTCGCTCCTCCCTTGGTTTAGGATGGAGACACAAGTGCGGGAGGAGCATCAGGGAGAGCAGAGGTGGCAAATCCGGGTCCCGAAAGGTGCGAGCTAGCTAGCGCCCCGGGTGCTCGTTTATCTGCTCGGGAGCTAGCTAGCATCGGGGGCTAAAGCCGAACTGTGGCAGGGTTTGTACGATCTGGATCTGGATTTGCCACCTCTGAGGAAGAAGGACGGAAAGAAGAGCACGACGAGAAGCGGGAAGTGGATCAGGAAGAAAGTCAGGACCGTCGGGGAGAGCAGCAGAAAGGCGGGATGAGAACAAGGATGAGCAAGGGCAAGGTTTTGCGCGACTCGGACGCCACCTGTTGGCCAGTCGCAAGTCGATGTTGGTCCTGCGCGCTGGCGAACGGCGGATGCACTCCGGCTGGAAGCGCGCGGCCTGTTCGGGTTCCAGCGTGAAGCAGCACGGGCCCACCGAGGGGCCCAAGACGACCAGGATGTTAGCGCGCGCGCAGCCCAGCTCCGTCGTCATGGCTGACACTGTTGCCGTGGCGACGCCCAGCAGCGTTCCTTTCCAGCCTAAAAGGGACACTTAGCTTAGCATCCTTGCACAATCATTTTTAGCAACATGCTAATTTTCTTATCGTGTCCAAATAACAACCAGAATGTTGACGACTTTCATGTTGATTAGCACGTTTGCTAGCAGGCAGGCTAACTGGCACGGCTAACATTGTACGGTGCTTGTGAATCTTGTCAGCTCGTTTCTTTTGCACGACGGCAAGTGGTTCTCAAACCCGGTCCTCGAGTACCCCTATCCAGCCGGTCTTCATGTCGTTCGGGTGTTTCAAAGCAGCGGCGAATCAACAAGCTCCGTATGATGATCCTCAGCTGTGTTAGTCGAAGGAGACGTGGAAAACAGGCGTACTGGAGGACCAGGGTCGAGAACCGCCATCTGTCTTAAAAGATGTTTGGCTGTCATCAGTTGCTGCAACAAGACCCGATTGGACTTCACCAGCACGAGTTTGCTGGAAAAGCCAAATGGTTTTGCTCGGCCTCCCCGCGTGCAGCCTGGTTTTTGGCCTACCTGCGTGCGCCACGCCCACCGCTTTGGCCACGGGATCCGCAAAGAGTATGGGGACGCAGTCGGCACTCGGCGCGGCCAGAACCCGTCCCGGCAGGTCCGTCACCGCCGCATCGTAGCGGTCCGGCTCGTCGGTCCCCAACACCCACACGCGACTGCGATGCTCAACCTGCGCCGCAACAATCCGCTCGCTGTCACGAGAGGGGGCGCGCCCGCCGGAGCCCGAGAAAAGAACTCACCTTGAGCAACTGAAGCGGGCGTGGGGAGAATCCCGCATGAAGTGCCAGACGGCGCCGGTTCTCTTGGACGAGAGCCGCAGAGTCTCGCCGTCTGGGGCTGCTGAACAGGTTCAACGAGGACAAGGTGGGCACCCGTGACGCCGCCGGCACGCGTGCTGAAGCCGTGGCCAAAGCAGTCTGACGCGCACGCACACACACACACGCACACACACAACGTCATCCAGACAGGAAGTCAGCAAGGAAGGAAGTGAATGGCAAGTCCTTTGATCCTTTCGAGCTGTTCCCGATTTGTGTCAAGACCAGGATTGGGGAATCCAGAAAGTCCAAACCCTGCCACAGATTGTCGTGCCCCTGATGCTCGCTAGCACCTGAAAGTAAAAACCCTGCCAGAGTTCGGCTTTAGAGCCCCTGATGCTAGTTAGCTAGCTAGCACTCTAGCAGGTAAACGAGCATCGTGGGAGCTAGCTAGGGAGCTAGTCAGCACCTGAAAGTAAAAACCCTGCCACAGTTTGGCCACAGTTGAGCCAATGAAGGTTCTTCTACTCAACTGACCGCTCAACCAGCTCGTTTCCACCTGTTGAGTAGAAGAACCTGTGGCTGAAGCCAATCTGCTTCTGGGTTTGGACTTTCTGGACCTGCTGGACTCCACAAACCTGCTCAAGGCCAAGTTCTTGTTTGTGCATCACAAACACGTCAAGATTTGGAGGGGTCTGGTTAGGATTGGGAATGAGCCCAGTACCGCTTTGACGGTTCCCGTGCAGGTTTTCAAAGTCCAGTTTTCACTAAAAGGGTCAGACAGCGCTCATCTCTTTTTTGAGGGGATGACAACATGATTGGCTGCTTGCAGAGTTGAGTAAACCCGCCAGCCGCTTCTTTTTCAAGTTCATCAGACCAGCAATTTTTGGTTCTTCTTGGCTGAGCAGGGAGGGGAGGGCTGAGCAGTTATACGAGAACACTGTGCAAACGCCAGCGTACCTTTTGCTCAGTTGATTCGTGTGTATTGTCCTAAAAAAGCTAAAGATGGAGCCAGCGGGTACTAGTGAGCCCCAGGGTCAGGACAACATGAGTAGCCCACGGCAAGAATATGAACATTTATTGATTTTTTTATTGTTTTTATTTGCCTTCATTTTTGGTGGGTGGGCTCATGTTTTTGCTTCCCAATGGAAGTCGGCCGTGCCGCAAAGTAGGACGTGGCCGTCCTTGAGTTTTGCCGCCTCAAAATTTGCGATATCCGCCGGCGCATTCTCGCTTCCTGTCCCAAAAGAGCTTTTCCGACACTTTGCGTCACTTTTGACTGCATTCAAATTCTGTCCAGTAAATTGGACTGGATTTTGAATAGATTCCGTTTTCGAGTCACGTTTAAACTTGGAAGAGAGCCAAATAAAGAATTGAAAGGAAAAAACTCAAAGTCACTCAAGGGTTGAGGAAGGAACTCGCGACCTTCAGAAACAGCCAAAACCCTAGAGAGACAATTCTTTATTTTACTCTCTTCCAAATGGAAATGTGATTCCAAACCAGAGTCTATTTGTTCCCACTCAAAATCCAGTCCAAATTGCTCTGAGTGACGGACGCAAGTGGACAAAAAAAAAGGTCTTCGATCAGTACTGGAATGGACCTTTGGAAAAGATTGCGCATGCGTGCGTGAAGGCAGGCTGCTCCACACGTTCACGAGGAGCGTCCAAGTGAAAAGCATCATCATCATCACGCAGACCGGAAGTCACGTGACGCTCGCCTTTTATCACGTGATGCAGGGGTAAGAAAGCCGGCCCCTTTTCCATGATGTCAACATCAGAACTTGAGCCTCATCCAATCAGCTCCTCTGGCAGGCTGGACCAGGGCCAAGCCAGGGCCAAGCCGGGGCCAAGCCGGGGCCAAGCCGGGGCCAAGCCAGGGCCAAGCCGGGACCAAGCCGGGACCAAGCCGGGGCCAAGCCGGGGCCAAGCCGGGGCCAAGCCGGGGCCAAGCCGGGGCCAAGCCGGGACCAAGCCAGGGCCAAGCCGGGACCAAGCCAGGGCCAAGCCGGGACCAAGCCAGGGCCAAGCCGGGACCAAGCCAGGGCCAAGCCGGGGCCAAGCCAGGGCCAAGCCAGGACCAAGCCAGGGCCAAGCCAGGGCCAAGCCAGGGCCAAGCCAGGACCAAGCCAGGGCCAAGCCAGGGCCAAGCCGGGGCCAAGCCAGGGCCAGGCCAGGGTTCCGACATGGCATGACACAAAGAAGGCTCACCTGGGATCAACGACGACGTCAGCACGCGGATGGCCCCGCCCACCGCCGGAAGCGCCCGCAGCAGAGCGCTGACGTCAGCCTCCATCTCGCGGTCCGCAGGTGCGTCGCCGCCGCCGCCGCCGCCGCCGCCGCCGCCGCCGCAGCCCAGCCGGTACGTGAACGTGTAGAGGGCCGTGAAGAGCGGGAGCTGGTATCTGAGCATCCGCGCGCGCCCCCGCGGGCTGGTGATGACGCGCAGCGAGAGCGCGCCCGCCTCGTCCGCCGCCCGCTTCAGGCGGTACGCGCACGCGGCGGTGGCGTGCCAGTTCAGCAGCACGCGCGCGCCCGCGCCGTTCCACGCGCGGACCGCCGCGTCCGTGGCGTCGCTGCGGGCCGCGCACGCGCACAGCACGAAGAGGTGCGCGTGCGCGGCGGCGCCCGCCTCCTCGCGGAACTGCCGCTCGGTGCAGCCGCAGCCGCACGCGTGAGCGAGATCCAGCAGCACCGCCGACGACGCGCTCATCGCGCGCGCGCCCACCGTGCGAGTCCAAACGGCGAGGCGAGGCGAACCGAACCGGGCGAGCGGGCGGACGCGCGCCGGAGCGACGAAAACAAAACTCAAAGGAGCAAACTTTCGCTTCCTCTTCCGCCACGTGACGCTCACGCGCCAAAGTCCACGCGCGTGTGGATGGTGACTCAACTTTTGAATTTGAGTGTGTGGCCAGAAAAAGCGCGTATTCAGGAGTAAACAGGTCAATAAAATCAATAGCAACCGGACAAGAAGTCAATGGAATAAATATGCAATCAAAGTTCCGCCCCAAAAACTTGCAAGCATTCCGAATCAAGATGAGTTCTCAAAGTGGGCGGAGACGACACGAACCCAATGACGCCAATATGCAAACTGCTCACCTGATGAGGATTTGGCCTCGCTTCCGGATTTTTGGCTCTGGCCTGTGATGGCGGCGAACCACCAGAAGGAGGCGCCAAATATCCACTTGTGCTGTTGCGCTGGCCTCAAACCTTTCCAAGGCCGTTTGTTGTTTCGTACGCTCATAAAAATGTTGGGTCAAATTTGTAACTCAACTTTTGGATCAACTGTTGGGTCATCTTTTTAGCCAGTTTGATGACATATTGGGTTCAAATTTGACAAAATTACGAAACCATCCGCTGGGTCACAGATGCTCCGCCCACAACAGCAAATCAAATGCATCGATCTCTTAAGCCAACGACTCGTAAAGGCTGTTGAGGTCAGTTGGATCAGGACCACATGTTTACATTGGCACCAGTTGTTGGGTTGAAATAGGCCCCGCCTTCAAGGTTTGCATTTGGAAGTCGCCATTTTATCCATTTTTATTTTATTTAACTTGGACTCGCCGGCTGTTGCTGATGTTGACGTGAAGCCGCAAGTACGCCGCATTTGACATCAATATACGAGAATGGCGTTTATTTTAGGCAAATGATCTACTTTAAGGAGGATTAAAGGGAAGAAATATCTTAAGAAAAACCGTGAGCTGTGATCGGTCGCTGTCCGAGCTGCTGTGATGTCATCTTCAATTGACAGCAAGTGTCAAAATGGCCGCCCCCTGACATGGATCAAAATGGATGAATTGTGCTTCAAAACTTGTATTGCGCAATTGTCATATTCATCGCAATGTTTACGCACGTCTTGTATCGTTTGCCGTTCGGAGTTCACTTTTGTTTAACGACATTTGATGCTTTTTGTTGACGTCACCTCTTTCTTCTTTCTTCTTTGATGGTATTTGTTGACGTCACTTCGCTTCCCTGCATTTGGGTCCGCAGTCCGACCTCACCGGAACGCCATGTAAGTTCCTTTTCAAGCCAACATCATTCATAGACGGCAAAATATTTATTTAGAATAATGTATATATTTATTTATTGATGTTGGCAAAAACTTGAAGTTCAACATGTGATGATTTTTTGGGTACAAAACAAGACAAAACAAATAAAAATATGAAGACAAATACAATTATTTGAAACACTATAATGAAGCAAGTTTTAAAATGGTGCAAATAGATTGAAAGAAAAACGAGTATTAATAATCTTTTTTTTTGGGGGGGGGGGCGATGATGCTGCTTTTGTAATTATGGAGTGAAACTGAACTGGAAATTGTGATAGAATTTCGATTCATTGCACAGTCCGAGGTTGACTTCCTCTTGAAAGAAGTTTCCAAAGGTTTGATGATCCGATCCTCTTTCTTTCTATCGCACATTTTATAAACAAGCGTTTTTACAAATCAAATCTAGTAAACCAACTATTTCAAAAATGTCAATAAAATGCTGAAATACAATAAGTAAAACAATTCTAAATATACACTTCATTAATTTTTGAAAGGCAGAAGCCAAGTTGAACGAAGCGCGTCCTCGAAAGTGCGCGAGCAGTTGGAAGGCGAATTGTGGGCAGAGTTTGACGGAGGAAGCTCGGCGCCTCGGGGACGCGCATGGGCGGGCGGGCAGACGTGCGCGCGCGCGGCCGCTCAGCGGAAGCTCCCGTCGGCGTGCTTCATCTTCATTCCTCATCGTCAACCGTCATCGTCGTCGCGTCCCTGGCGGAGGTAAGAAGCGGAACCAAATCGGCTTTGACGTCATCCATTGTCTCGTTCAATGCAAGTCGGCTGGCGAACGCGCGCTCCTCTTCCTCTTCACCGCGCGCGCGCGCACGCCCGGGCTGCTTTCGATGAGCACGCGCACGCGCACGCACGGGGCCTTTTGTCATTTACAAAATAGTCATTTTGCTTTTTCAAATGTTGCCAACATTGTCGAGCAACATGTTGTGGAAATGTGGTCTCTTTTTTTCCTCCCTCAACAAGTTTTCTTTTTTCATGTCGACACTTCCAAGCGTTGCTCGAGATGCTTGCGGGCTCAAAACGTCCAAGTTTTTTTTAGCGTTCTTGCCTTTTGCGCAACAAACCAATACGACCGACAACCAACCACGTTTCGACGTGCAGTGCAGCAGTGCACGTGCATGTTGGGGACGCGCGCGTGTGTGACGTCATCACAGGGGAATCCTTTGAGTAAAACAAAAATGTCCGTCCCTGCGTCCAAACGGAAACGGCGCCAACGCGTCCAAATGATGTCAACGCTGCAAAGCGCCTTCATGTCAATGGCGGCCGTGCGTCCGGGCTTGCCAGCCGGCGACGCAAAGATGGCCGCTCTTTGAATATTTGCAGCAATCTACGCAGAAAGAAAAAAAGGAGAAGGAAAGAAAGATGGGCGAGATGAACGCTGCATGGGAAAGTCGTCATTACGAATCGTGCCCACGTTGTGGTGGTAAAATAAATGCACGTGGCTAATAGCTAGCCTGCTAGCTAGCTAGCTGTCGTCTTTGCTGCTAAAGTGTCAAATAATGACTTGGAAGCTGAATTGCCGAGATTGAAAAAGAAGCTGCCAGCAGACGATAACGCCTTTCAGCCTTGGTATCGCCATTGGCCAATCCGTTGGCGCCATTTTGAAAAGTTCTCTCCGCTGGGAAAGTCGACTTTCAAAATACCCCCAAATTTGCCACATTGTGGTGCGTCCACGTGTGCAATTTCTTTGCCATCATTTCCATCCCACGTGACTTTGCCGTGTTTGCCGGCAAGACGGGCGCAAGACGGGCGCAAGACGGGCGCAAAACGGGCGCAAAACGGGCGCAAGACGGGCGCAAGACGGGCGCAAGACGGGCGGGGGCGCAAGACGGGCGCAAGACGGCCGTCCAAGACTGCCGTCTTCTAAAGCAAATTTCAAGGAAGCCCCGCCCACGCGACCAATAGATTTTCTTGCTGGCCACTCGAGGGGAAAACTTTGACTTCCAACAATCACATTTGTCCAAAGAAAACACAAACAAACGCGTTTTCATGGAAGCGGCTGAGGGAGACTTTCCTGAATAATTTACTGAAAGACAAAACAAAACATTTGGAAAAATCAGTCACATGAGCCACAAGGTCAACCACAACCAAAGGTCAAAAGGTTATGCAAATGGCGACCAATTTTGTAAAACGGTTCACATTTGTTGACTTCCCTTTGGTGGACATTCAGCCGCAAAGCCGTTCCTGAGGTGGCCACGCCCCCTTTTTGCCCAAAATGCCCACATTGGGTCGTCGGACGGATCGCAATTTCACATTTGCTTCATTTAGTACAATAAAAACTTTCCTTCCAATCCAAGTGGAAGGACGGAAGGACGGAAGGACATTTGTGTGTGTTTGTGAATGTGCGTGCACGTATGCTGCTGTTGATTGATGTGCGTCACGTGCACGGCAAGCCCCGCCCTCTCGGTGACAGACACGTCACGGACGACATGACAAGCGGCGTGGCACGCAAGCTAACAAGTTGTCGTGGTGTCACGGCAACAATGCGGGCGACCTTTCATTTTGGAAACAAGCGCCTCATTTGCATAACTAACGACAGCCACATTTGGCGTCACCTTCATCGTCATCATCGTCATCGTCATCATCATCAACATGTTTGCTGTCCACATCTGAACGTGTTGAATGTCGATCAGTTTGATATGTAAAGAGGCGGAGCCAAAAGTCCGAAAGGTGTCAAGAAGGCAACCAAACTGATGCTCAGCTGAATTTTTGCACAAAAACATTGACAACATTTGATTATTACCATTTCAGACAGCACACAAACACGTGTGTGTGCGTGCGTGCGCATGTGCGTGCGCGCGTGTGTGTGCGCACGCGCTTCCCCATCCATCGTGCGAGTTTTTCTCCTGCTGTCGTTTTTTGTCCTGGCCGGCGTCCATCTTGTTTATTTTTCCACCTCTTTGTGCTCGCCTGCTGCCCTGGCTCGATCCCGCCTCCCACCCGCCTCCTCGCCCCTCCTCCTCGCCCCTCCCCCACCCACCCTCCTGATGTATGTGCTGCATTGTGCGCAGCGGCACTGATGGAGAATCGCTTTGCTGGCTGGCGAGCAGCGACACGCGCGCGCGCACAAAATGTTGGTGCGGTGCAGAGAATGAGGAAGAAGAAGATGATGATGTCGGAATGACATCATCAGAGTCTTTTCCTTTTGACGTCCAAGATAAGGTCAAAAGTATTGGGACAGTCACAAAAAAACAACCAACCAAAAAACAAACAAAAAAACTTCCCAAATGGGATTTTTTTTTTACATGCACTGTCACGTGCGCTTACCTGGAATTTCAAACCAAAAGCAACCATGGAAGATAAAAAAAGGGATGCCGACGCTCCCGTCCAACAAAAAGCCTTCAACGACCACTCGTCATCATCATCTTCATCATCATCATCATCATCATCATCATCATCATCATCATCATCATCATCATCATCATCATCATCATCATCACATGAAAGTCACCCTTTAACCGCAAGTGCAATGTTGTAAAAAACATTTTTAATTGGATGATTTTCCCGCCATTTTGCAAGCGTGATGAATAATTGATGAGCTTGCTTGACCTTGATACGTCCGCCAAGCTCCGATTGGCTCCTCTTCCTCCTGTCACATCCCTGACACGCACACACACATGCATTATGTGTGTATTTCTCACTCTTAATGTGTGTGTGTGTGTGTGTGTGTGTGTGCGTGCGTGCCGTCACAAGGCGAGATGAACGGCGAGGCGGCGACACGCGGCGGCAGGTCAGGCCGGCGGCGACGGCGGCAAGCGCTCAGGCGAGGCGGGCTCGGGCTTTAGCTTGACGCTAACGCGACGCGACAGGAACAGCGGCGCTCCGCTTGCGCCCGTCAGCCGGCAAACGCGCACACACCCCAGCCTTCATCAAGCGCGCGTGTGTGCTGTCACTTCTCATTTGGCACGCCGCGCTCGCTAACCAGCCGTTGCCGATTCCGTTCCTGCCCGTTGACTTGTTTCCTGTCCGCCATTTTGTTGCTTTGATTTGTAAGTCTTCACCGTCGCACGCTCGTCAAATTGCAGCCGACTTTTTGGGCTGTTTTTCGATGCAACAAGAAAGGAGATGATTGAGCAAGTTGTGGGCGGCGACCATTTTCAAGGTTTTCAGGTGAGGCCTTCCATCTTGGACCAGGTGAACGGACGGCCATTTTGGGCGAGGCCTTCCATCTTGGACCAGGTGAACGGACGGCCATTTTGGGCGAGGCCTTCCATCTTGGTCGAGGCGAACGGACGGCCATTTTTTGCTGGTTCGACGTCTTCCGCATCTGGTTGCCACGACAACAAAACAGGAAGCAGTTTGAACCAATTCGACCTTCTTGGGCAACCGGGCTAAACCCGTGTAAATGTTTTGGAAGCTTCTGCGCATTTTTATTGGCTGTCATTTGTTGGCGTTTGTCCAATTGTCAGCCGGAGGTTGGGTCGGACCGCATGGCGCCTTCCGGCGCGTGATCGCAAGCTCGCCGCAGGAAGGAAGATGACAAAATGGCCGCCGTCACTTTCATCTTTTGGCTCCCGCGGCTGCCCGTTAGCCGTTAGCGGCCGCAAATGAGCGGCCGGCGGGCAGCAGCTCATAATCCTAATTGCTGGCCAATCTCACGGATGGGCGCACACGCACACACATTTCCCAGACTGCAATGTGTGTGTGTGGAAGCAGGCCAAAAGAAGTGTGTGCGTCTTTTCACACGCTCCCATTTGAGCCTTTGCTGGCAAGAAGAGCAAAAAGCAAAATGGCTCACGTTTGTCACACGTCCAGTCAGGACGGAGGCGTCCGTCGGGCGCCGTCGGGGGGGCGTCCATTTTGAACGGGGCCGTCGTACGTGGCCAATTGAAGTTCATCGTCTGCTCAATATTCACCGTCATCTTCATCATAAGACGTCTTCCTCTTCTTGTGTCAGGGTTGCTGATGTTTAGCGATCCTCGATGACATCACACGGGAGCGCCGTGACCGCAGGTACGTCCAAACCGAGCAACGTGCGTGCGTGCCTGCCTGCCTGCGTGTGATGTGTGTGTGTGTGTGCGTGCACGCACGGCTGTCTCATGCGCGTGTGTGCGCTTCCACACAGTGGCAGCAGCAGCAGCCAATGGCGTGGCACCTCGTCCTGCATGGGCGCCACCCGTCGGCGTGATGTCCGCGTTGCCGCAGCGACTGATCGCATCCGACTTCCTGGCGGCCACTTCATTAGGTACACTTTTTGATTAACTGCCGTCGTTCACCAATGAGTCAATTTTGAGTGCGGGCGGAATGTTCGTCACGGCGGCGGCGCCGGCGAGGCCCGCTTATGAATATTCACGTTGGCTAACGAGCCCATTTTTGTCGTCGTCATTGTCAAAAACGTGTCGCGTGTCGCACGCCTGGCCGCCGTCGCCGCATCGCTAATGAATCCATCGTGGAAGCTAATTGGACGGGAAGGCTCGCCGCCGCCGATGCAGCGCGCCGGCGTCCCGTGACAATGGTGAAAAGGTCGGATGCACTTTTGTGACCTTTGCATGAGAGGTCACGCAGGTCACTTCAAGTCCAAGACATGAAAAAAGTTTCTTTGCTGTCTCTAATGAAGTTTCAACTTCCTTTCTTTGCCTCCGCAAATTCCTTCATGTCAACTTCAGCATCGTACGTACCATAAACATACGATATCGTTTTTTCTATACAGTTATAATATCGTTTAAAATCTTCAAGAAAAAATCTCGTTCATCTTTTTTCAGTGCATAAAAAGCAATATCGGTTGTTCTTTGCAGAGGATAAAAATATTTCGTGCACGTGTGCTTGTATTTGAATCACCAAAATTGTTGCAATTAATGGCCGTTTGTTGTGTTAGCCCGTCGCTGCCATTTAGCATCGCGCTTGTTAGCTCGAATGCTTGGCTTGCTGCCGGTCGTGCTGCTAGCGATGACGTCACGGTCGCGGCAAACGCCAGCTAATTGAGCTGTCGGGGTTATCGCACGTCGCCCCATGTTTTGCGGCGGTGTCGGGGCGACCGCTCGCTCGTCATCATTAGCGCCGGCGCGGAGAGCGAGCCTTTCTCTCGCCGCTCTTTATCGGCCGCCTCATTTATCTTCCCGCCGCCGCGCCGCTTGTTTTTCCTCTTTCCCGGCATGCCGCCTCCTTTTTGCTTTCATCTTTTTCTTGTTTCAGCGCTCGCAGAGGATTTCATCATTCGCCGCCGTCTCTTTGCTCAGACTTCCTCTCGTCTTCTGCGGCGCCCAAAAGGCGTAGCGTCTGCACGGTTTGCCGTTAGCGATGGGCGATGATGAACGCAATCCTGGCCTTTTTCTCATTTGTCAGCTTCCGTGCCGACGGCGAGGTCCGAGGCCCCGGCGACGACGCCCGGCAACCCCTCCGCCGTCGGGCCGGCAGGCGCGGGGGCGGCGCCGGCGACCGTCAAGGAGATCATCTGCCGCAACCGATGCACTCTCTTCCCACAGAATCCCAGTAAGGATCGCAACCGCCGTCGCCGCCGCGGGAACAGTTTGCAAGTGCCTGGCAGGCAAACGTCTTTACAAACGTTTTGCAACCTTGAACAAACGCTGAAGTCAAAACTAACCTTGCATTCGCTGGCGAACCTTCGCCGAGCTTCAAAGCGCTAAAAGTTCCTTGTTGCGGGCTTCGCTTTTCTTCAATGCAGTTCAACATTCAAGAAATTGAAACACAATCAAACTTGCCTCGCTGATGTGAATGAGTAAATGAATGAATGAGTGAATGAATGAGTGAATGAATGAAGGAATGAGGAATAGTGTAAGAAAGGGAAACGGGTTGCCAAAAGGTGACACCTGACCGAGTGATTGTGACGGTTTGGCTTTGTTCCTATTGACAGCTGTTAACAATTTGCGGGCGTGAATATCCGTCCACATCCGACCGCTGTCACACGGCGCAATCATTGGCGTGATGCTCGCACACGCAACAGCGCGCTGCGGTTGCTCGTCATGCTCAAGTCCAAACTTGTGATTTGATTTTGTTTTTTGCCGGCCAATTTGCACGCGAGCGGCCTCACATTGGCGCGCAGCCCGTCTGAAGGTTTTTACGGTCTCTTCTCGCAACCGTCACGACTCTTCCGATGATCATCTGCGCTTTTGCTTTTACGACCTTCGTCACGAGCGCCGTTCCAATCGTTGCCACTTTTGACGGCGCCGGTTGTGTTGCTAATAGTAATGAGCGTCACGCTGGTTTGTCCTAGACCTGCCCCCGCCGTCCACACGGTCACGCCCCGCCGGCTGCAAGACTGTGTTTGTGGGCGGGCTCCCGGAGAACGCTGACGATGACATCATCAGGGAAGTCTTCAGCCCCTGCGGCGACATCATCGCATTGCGCAAGAGCAAGAAGAACTTTTGCCACATTCGATTCAGCGATGAGTTCATGGTGGACGAGGCTCTCGGCCTGTCAGGTGACACCGCGCGCGCGCGCGCGCACACGCACGCACACGCACGCACACACAGTCAGCATTAGTGCAAGCTAGCATGCAACGTTAGCAAACTTGCCTTCCAAGTTGCAGAGCTTGAAAAAAAAAAAATTGTTGTCATCATTGCTCTCTTTTTATTTTATATATATATATATATTTTTTTAAATTAATGTTTATTTTGTATGTGTGAGTGTGTATTCATTAGTTCACCTAAAACCTATTTAAAAAATCCCATACCGTTCACCTAAACCGAACACTTCAGAATCCAGCCAGAGTCGTGAGGCCGTCAGGAGACCCGAGGAAGGACCAAAGGAAAGAAAGGAAAATGAAATCCAGCACCGATCAGACGCCACCCACCGGGCCACCAACCAGAGTCTTTTTCAGTTCTTAATGTGGACGTGTGGCAAGTCTGATGATTGTGCGTCGGTTGGGGTCGGTTCCAAGTCGTCAATGAGCGTCCATCATACCAAGCGCTCCGTCGCTCGTCAGCGGGAAAGCGCTTGTTGTCGAGAACCGGTTTCCGGTGTTTCAATTCCTGTCGGTACCCCATCTGTCCCGGCTGCCTGATTGGTTCTGCGCATGCGTGACCAACATGGCTCCAACGGAGCGTGGAGGCAGTCGTGTTCAGTCGTCCTATTTTTCAAATGGACTTTCTTCCCAGCACTAAAACCAACTGCCGACTCCGGACCGGAAGAAAGCGCATGCTGGTGTGGCGCCTCGATCTGCTTGCTCTCTCCGACGCGGGGAACTTTGCTCTCCTGGCTGCAGCGCATCACTTTGAAGATGCTAACCGTTGCATTTTCCTTTCTCAGGCTACCGCCTTCGTCTGGGGTCCGGCACGGACAAGAAAGACTCGGGCAAGATCCACGTTGACTTCGCTCAGGCTCGGGACGACTTGTACGAATGGGAGTGCAAACAGAGACTTCTCGAACGAGAACAACGACATCAGGAGCGGCAGGACTTTTGCGTGCAGCGGGACGAGGCGTCCCCGACCCTCGCGCCGCACTTCTCGGAGCACGAGGTGGCCGTGTTGGCCGAGTGCCTGAAAGGTGAGGCGGCGGCTCTGCGAGACCACCATCCGGGATCGGGAGGTCCACCATCTAGTACGGGGGTGGGCAATCCCGTTTCCCTTCTCCAACACACCTGATTCATATGATCAGCTCTTTTGCAAGTTCGGCCAAAAACGGATAATGATCCCGACCATCAAAATCAGCTGTGTTGGATTTATCTTCATTTGCTCGCGAGGACAACGGACAGAGAGCACGCGCAGATTACAGGTTCCGACCCGTTCTGGACACGCTTTGCCGTTCCCTCTCTTTTTATTGGATATTCCCTAATTACATAGCAGTTGCTGTTCTAAAATGGAG
Source organism: Leptonotus elevatus (assembly GCF_054856555.1). NCBI lineage: Eukaryota > Metazoa > Chordata > Actinopteri > Syngnathiformes > Syngnathidae > Leptonotus > Leptonotus elevatus. Next base: position 23,895,865 of record NC_141250.1, read on the forward strand.
GGGGCACACACAACGGCAACCTCAAAGCAGTCACGGATACAAATCATCGTGCAGATAATAATGTAGACATGTTTTTCTTCAGCACTGAAAGTTTCAAAGTCAAAGCTTCAAAAGTTCAATCGCAAAATATTCCAGTCGTCATCTTGCGATAAGACCACAGTTCTTGTTTTTCAAGATGAAGGAGCATGCGTCCCTTTTGCAGAATAAATGCTTGGCAATACGTAAAAAGAGGAAATGTGGGATCAATTGATGTACATTCACCCGAACCGTCATCAAGCAGGCGGGAATGTTGGTCAGCAACCCGTCCCCGTCCCCGTCCCCGTCCCCGGGTTGGCAGCGGTGGGCTCAACGTCGGGCGTGGCATGAAGACGGTTGAGGAAGTCCGCGCACGCGTGTCGACGCGCAGAGGAAGGCGCCAAAGCGTCCGATTGTTCGCAGTCGCTCGTCGGCAGCCGGCAGCGCACAAAAGCTGCCGTCAAGTCAATTGTGTGCGTGTGCAATGAATCGCGCGTGTGCATGTTGTGTTTTGTGCGCTATGTCGTAACGACAGGCTAATCTGTGGCGGCGCCGCCTGGCTCGCTTTTCAAGCTTTTGATGGGGTGGCGCTCGCGTTCTAGGCTCCTAAAAGCTCCCTAATGCCGCGCGCCTTCGCCTTCGCCTTCGCCTGGCTGCGCACATTGTCATTGAAATGAGAGCACGCCGGCCTGACGGGCGCCAAAATGAGCGCAACCCCCGCCGGGAACATTTCAGCGTTTGTCCACGCGCAAGCTCCCGTGAAGGAAGCGGCGCATCCCGCCAGAACACAGCAAACCACCGCACGGAGGACTCGAGGACGCGTGGACGGCCACGCCTCTTTTTGCCGAAAGCCAAAGAAGAAGCACCAATCGTGCGTCTGTGTGTGTTTCCCAATAGACAAGCATCGTTTCAGCTGGGCCGCGTCGGTGCTTTTGTGTTGGATGGACGGCGGCGAAGTCAACCGCGCCAGCGCCAATCATGTGTACGCGCTGATACAAAGCGCCAACGCACACGCGCGACGACTGCGCGGGGACGCCCGGCAGCAGCGACGCACGCTGCATAAAGCCAAGATCGCCTTCCGAGAAGCGCTCGCCGACATCCTCGCACAGTGTAAGAATGCAAACACTAATATATGTATATGTGTATATGTATATATATACATATATATATATATATATATATATGTGTGTTCCAAAGTGTCATGTGCACCCCAGGCTGTTGAGTACATTGGCGCATCAGACGCGCATCGGACGCGCATCGGACGCGCATCGGACGCGCATCGGACGCGCATCAGACGCGCATCGGACGCGCATCCTCCCATTCGTCATCCATCTGTTGATTGTGCTTGTGTTCGTCATCCGTCATCCATCTGTTGCGTGTTCACTAAACAAAGAAAGTCTTGAGAGCGGAAGGTGCGACCAATCACATGACACGCACTTCAACTTCCACGTGGAAGTTGAAGTGCGGCTGCACATGTGCAGTAAGTATTTGCGTGCGCAAATACACGCGGACGTACGTTTGCAAGAATGCGGCCGAGCCTGACGAACGGATTGTTGACGTGTCGCCCCCTCCCTGTGTCGGGCGTTTGTGGCCCAAGTGGACCAGGTGTCGTCCGTGCTGGTGGCGTCGGGCCGACAAAAGTCTCGGGACCACTTCTCCAAAGCTCAGCGCAACAACATTGACACGTGGACCAGGCAGTGCCAGGTTAGTGGCCAGCGAGCTCGTGGCGCCCTTTGGAGGCGGCCGTCGCGGTGGCTGCGTCGGGTGACCCCGAACTCTGACCCCGAACTCTGACCCCTCAGCGGGTCAAAGGGGCAGACGTGCATGCACTGAATGGCAATGATGATGAGAAGGCAAACGAAAGTCGTGATGATGGCGAGGACGAGGATGATGAAGGTGATGGTGATGCAAGTGAGGAGGATGATGATGATGATGAAAGTCATGATGGCGAGGATGAAGATGATGGTGATGCAAGTGAGGAAGATGATGATGATGAAAGTCGTGATGATGGCGAGGACGAGGATGATGAAAGTGATGACAAAGATGGTGATGAAAGTGAGGATGATGATGAGATGAAGATGGCGATGATGATGATGAGGAAATTGATGACGGTGTTGCCGTTGTCAGGTTGACAGCAAGGAGGTGTCGGCCCTCAGACGTCAGGACGAGGAAGAGGGTGTAGAAGAGGATGAGGATGATGAAGGTCCTTTCCAGAAGAAGATGAAGACGGTGAAGATGTGCGGAGATGAAGATGGTGAGCCGCACGTCGTCCCGTGTGTGTGTGCGTGTGTCACTGACACGTGTGCGTGGCGTCAGGCGCTGACGCGTGGCGGCCGGATGCCTTTGAGGAGGCGGAGCTTCTGAGGAAGGAGGCGGAGCCGCAGAGGTTGGAGGCTGGCTTGTGTCTGCCGCCAATGCAACAGGTGCGTCCGACGCGTTCCACTTTACGGCTCCTCAAATATTTGAAGAATGTTTGATGCAATTTGTGCTTCTGTCAAAACTGAAGCCGAGAGACGTCACGTGAGCAAGGATTTGTTTTCTCCGTTTTGTAGAATCCTCATCCATCCCAAATCCAAATCCAAATCCATCCTTTCAAATGCTCCCCTTTTCCAAAAGGCCCGTTTGTTCAACCCTTGAAAGACGCGTCTGGTGGGAAAAAGTGTAAATAGCGCAAGCAGCGACGTTCTGTTGAGCCGTGACTTTTTGGACTTTGGATTCCCGCCGGCTGTCTTTCTGATTGGCCGCGCGTCGCCGTCAACCGGCTGCGCGGTGGTTTGTCCTCACGAAGCCAAGTCGGGCCAAAACAATCCGACGTGTACGTTGAATATATTCAGGTCCGAGTGGCCCAAACGGCATTCCGAGCGGCCGATATCCTCAAGTGGTACAGCGGAGGTTTTCGTTTAAATGAACGGTGGCTGGAAAAGGAAAAATTCAAACTTTGGATAAAACATGGAGCGAATCCACGTGTCGTCTGTTGCAAATCATGAAAAAAGGAAATTCAGCTTTTCGCAATGGGAGCGTCGTCTCTCAGTTTCTGTTTCTGTTCCTCTCTCTCTCTTTCTCTCTCTCTCTGTCTTTGATGCAAGGTTAGCCACTGCTAGCCCTACAAGTTAACTCGGATTTGTTTGCTAACCTTTTGGTCAGAGGTGGCAAATCCTAGTCCAGAAAGTAAAAAAACCCTGCCACAGTTTGGCTTTAGCCCCTTGAGCTAGCTAGCTAGCTAGCTTCCCGGGTGCTTGTTTACCTGCTAGGGAGTGTTAAGTTATTAACATTGTTTTTCAGTTTCAATTTATATTTTAGCCGTTTTGGATTTAGTTATAGCAGTATGGCTCAATGAATAGAATTGTATTATCTGTCTCACTCTCAGAAGAAGGGCTACGGGTTCCTTCCATCTGCTATTTAGAAGGGAGTGTATGTTGTCTGGTACCTGTCTCTGTCAGAAGAGACAGGCTGATGTATGATTGTTTTTCTCTAATCTGATTTATACCTATGGGAACTCGGAGAGGGAGTAGAGAGGGATTTTTCTGGTATTTACTGAGTTGTAAACAAATGTACTGTGGGCTGATGGGAGGAGACTTTTCGTATTCACCCACTTTTCAATAAATAATGATGTGCCGGAGTAGACGACACACAATCTGATGGAACACGGCTTCAGTGTCGTCAGTTTTTGTCATCAGAAGCTTCTGATAATTATAATACCTTTGCAAAGGGACTTCTTCACCAGGATCTCACCATTCAGTTAATTGAACACGCAAAGAGTACAATACTTAATATTGTCTACTCTAACAGGAGCTAGACAGGGAGCTCGCTAGCTAGTTAGCACCTGGGGCTAAAGTCAAACTGTGGCAGGGTTTTTACTTTCTGGACCTGGATTTGTCACCTGTGCTTTTGGTAGATGTCTATCAGCGCTCGATGACTTGCTAAATGTGGACTTATTCGGGGCTATGAAAGGAAAACGGGAGCGTTTGTCAAATGATGCTGTTAAGAACGTACCTTAACAAAAAACGTAAACTCAGCTGCCATATTAAGCCTGAGGCAAACAGCAGGGCTGTAACGCTATACGTGTTTGAGCACGGCACGTTGGGTCGGGTCCACTTGCGTAGCTGACGCTCCTCGGAAACGAGTAACTTCTCGCACAAACGGCCCGTGCTGGAGGTGGTCGACGTGCAAGCACAGAAAAGCCCGCACGTCAGTAGCCGTGATGAGTGCGTGGATAAATGGCACAATTATGCAAACGCGCTCGAACCGTGTGACCGATGCGCACGTGTTTTAGGTCAATGGCTTCCAGTGGTCGTCGGCGGCGGCGGCGGCGGCGCACGCCAACCGAGAGACGAGAGGAGGAGGCGGCGTCCTGGTGTCGGAGAAGGAGGCTCTGCTCCTGGGTAAGGCCGTATGGAAATGAGATGCTGATTGGTATGCAAATGACTTGTTGATGACGTCATCACAACATGGCGTCTTTCGTTCTTTCTTCTTGAGGCGTCATGTCGGCTTTCCTGCACGTTCACCCCTTCGGGGCCAACCTGGAATACTTGTGCTCCTACGTGCGCACACTCGACTCCCAGGTACCATAATGCACGCACACACGCACTTGTCTTTGTATCATCGTGGGGACATCTCATTGACATGATTGCCGACCCCCATTCCTTCGCCTAACCCAATTCAAATCTAAACTCTAAAACCAAGTCTTGACCCTCAAAAAGAGGTCTGAACTCGTGGGGTCCACCAAAATGTCCCCACAATTTCAAGTCGGTCCCCACAATGGGAGTTAAACCTGGAAAAACACGCGTGTATGTGCCCCACAATGTAGCAAAGACAAAGGTACACACACATAAATGTAGCCGCACACACGTCCATGAAAGCTGACAGCAAGATGACGCGTGTGCGTGTGCGCGTGTGTCTCAGGTGTCGTCAGGTGAGCTGGAGCGCCTCATGGTCCGCCTGCCCCTCATGTTCCGCCAGGAGCTGAGCGGCGTGGGCGCCACGTTGGAGAAACGCTGGAAGTTCTGCGGCTTTGACAGTCTCCAGTCCGGATGAGCCGGAGCCGGCCGGCCGGCGCCCGACGCTTGCTCGCCACTGGGACTGGCACGCGAGCCGGCTAACGTCCTTTGTGCTTTGCGCCACTTTGTTGCGCTGCAATGCGGAACGAGCGTCCATTTTGTGTGGCCGTCGGTTGCTTTCAACTTTTGTTTGTTGAGGCTTTTTTTGCACGTTGGCCTCAATTGTGGAGCGCTGAACTTGGACTGGCCCGCCCCGCCCTCGAAGGCCGGCGGATGAAAAGAAAGGTCACGTGAGCAGCCTGCGGCAGAAAAATAGTGCAGCAGCGATGGCACATTGTGATTTTCTAAGACGTTCCATTTGTTTACAGTTTGTATATGTGATCTGATGGCCAAAGATGGCCGCGACCCTTGAACCCAACCGCGAGGCCAAGCCGATGTATAGCGCGGTGCTTGCTAGCGTCCGGCCGTGCGCGCGGACACGTCGGCGGGCGTCCACGTAAGAGCCACGCCTCCGTGCGCGTACGGCCGCCGTGCCGCTGGTCGTGATGCCAGTCAGCGAGGCGGCCATCTTTGCAAAGGAACTTTTGCTGCTCACTTCTTCCCTCCGATTCAGTGGCATTGGTCAATTTTGGGCAAATCAGGGCACTTGCGGGTCACTTCCTGTTGAAATATTTTATTATTATTATTATTATTAATGAATGAGCAAAATTTAGCAAACATTTTGGCATTAAACACAAATCAAAATAAATATCAAAGTGCGTTTTTCAAGGCACCAAAACATGATCATGATCATCAGCACGTCTCATACAACACGTCACTTCCTGGTGATTTTAGGTCACTTCCGGGTGGGAGGGGCCTTTTTCCATCTCATTTGGGCAAATCCGGATTTTTTCTTCCTTTTCACTTTTCAGGCCTTCCAGAAAGTCGCTCCATAAAAGGCGTGAGATGTTGAGCTGAAAAATGGCTTGAAGAGGGTTCAACTTCCCCACCTGACAAGTATCAATATCACATCAAAGACACGGCTTGCTTTTATGGAACGAGTTGCTTTGATTTTGGAACAAATGATTCTGAACCCTACTATGAAACGTCTGTCTGTCTGTCTGCAGTGTTTTCTGTACAGCAGCCACATCAAGACCTCTTGAGTGTTAGAAAAGGAACCCGTTACAGCGACAACGCTGTAAAAAAAACCTTTATGTATAAATACAAGGGTAAAAATCGAAAACCGGTTCGCTCCCGGCATCGTGTGCCGTTTTTGCTAACACTTCCCTTATCGGTTCCGTGCTGGACGATGACATCACCACACGCGCGAGTCGCGTGACATTTCCTTGCGCGCCGAGCAACAAACAGGAACTTTTGCTGCTCACTTCTTCCCTCCAATTCAAGTCATTGTTGCAAAACACCAGTTGTGTGTCATTTATCAGAGTTTATTCTGAGTACTTTTCATTTTAAACAGACATTTTTAATATGACTTGTAGTTTATCAAGTATTTCAGCATCAGTTTCATTGTTTTATAAGAATCAATACCTAATTTGCACATATTCTCATCTGACGAAGCTGTAAGATGGCTCCCTCCAGTGGCGCAATCAGGAAATACGTCCTTAAGTTTACAACAAGTGCCCCATACAGCGCTCGACGCCTAGCTGTAATGTCGACTGTCCACCACGCGGTGGAGCTGGCTTTCCCGTGTCAAATGCTCCCAAGCTCATTGATGTCCATACACTTTAAATTGGCGGTGGTAAAAAAAAATAGGTTGGTTTTCATGTCGAAAAAAAGACTATGCAGATTTGTTCTACTGGTTATTCTATATTTAAATATGTCTGTTTCACTTTTTGTACAGGCTACTGTACTGGAGCTATAAGTGAAAAAGCATTGCCGCAGTGCATTATGGGTAGCTATAATGTATTATTGTCCCTAACTTTCCAATGGAAGGTCCAATCGTGGTTGGAGTTTTGACCTGCTCCCCAGGAAGTTAGGGTGAGGGTTACGAACAGGAGGAGGGAGGAGGGAGGAGGGAGGAGGGAGGTGCACTGTCCACCCCCCAGCGCTCTCGCCCTCCCTGGTACCAGCGTGGTCGACCGCCACCCCCCTGTTGCCTATTTTGTTGTTGGCGACGTCTGCCATACTGGACAACGGTGCAGTCATCACATTGTCATACATCAGATTTGTTGAGTTGTTTTGTTTTTTTCAATGAATTATATATTTTGGTTTTTAATCTATCTATTCTACAAAAACTAAAGAAAGAAACAAAAGATTTGAAAAAAAGAAAAAGAAAATTGAAAATAAGTGTCAAAAAAACCTCGTGCCCGTCACGACGTTTCGACCTTGAGGTCTTCCTCAAGCGCGGGCGCAATAAAAGAAAAAGCGAATATGTAGAAACTAACAAAAATTCACTCATATAAATCAAATGGCTTTTCTCGACTGCGAGGAGCTGTTGTCCTTCCGAGAGGGTGAAGGTGAGGTCGGGGGATAAAACCTCCCAACGGAGGAGGAAAAGCACGGTCCTGCTCTTCCCCTCGCCCCCCCTCGCCCCCCCTCGCCCCAGGGTCCCCAGTGCCACAAACACTCCTCCCAATTTGTTTTTTTCTATTTTAGTTGTCATGTTTGGCTTCTGTTGTCCTTGTGTGTCTCCCTTGGTCTCGTTGAAGTGTCATCCCGCCCTTCCTCGTGTGATCCAATCAGTGCCCTCAGCCAGGTGTGTCTCGCCCCAGGTGTGTCTTGTTGTGTCGTTAGTGTCTGTGTATTTAGTCTGCCGTCTCCCCTCCGTCTGTGTCGGTTGGTTGTCTTTCCTCGTGTCACGCTGCCCGTTTTTGCCTCGTCTCTTTTCCCCACGTTTTGGTTGACCTGGTCGTCATTTGGAAGCTCGCTTTTGTTTTATAGAAATGAATGAATCATCCGGATGAGACTCCGCCTGAAGAAGGACCAACGACCTCCGAAACGTCGCCAACACGGCCCTCATCAGGTATAGTGCACACTTTGTATATGTATATATTGGATATATTTTATATCAACTGTTATGTAAACAAATGTACGTTATTTATGAACGCAGATGTCGGATTAGGGTTGAGATTCGGGTAAACTCGTTTATACTACAGACGTTAGGGTTAGGGTTAGGTTTTATTGTAGATGTTATGTATAATTGAATTGTAATTTTTTATTTATTCAATAGGAGTGGCCTTTGTTATATATGTAATCACGACTTATTAATATAAAACAATAAAACAAAAAATCAAAAAATGGTTGTAATTCCTAATGAGTATAATTAAATGCAAGTGTGCCTTGACAAGGTTTGGGCTGTAAAGAGCCTTCTTCAGGTCGAGCACACGACAATTGTTCAATGAATTGTCTGAGATGTTGCCTCTTGGAAAAGCAAATCCAAACTGAGCTTCCTCTCACAGGAACCGAACCCTCACCCTTTATATACTGCAAATAAGCCGTCCTAACTGCGCCTTTTTCGTTCAAATTATGAGGGAAAGCGTCCTATTTATTGTCTATGTAATGCTTGCATGTAAACCAATATGAAATGTTATTTAAATACCAATGTCACTATTGTATCTCAACAATTGTTTTATTAATGTATTTATGGTTTTGTTAATTATTTAGGGGTTAGGGTTGGCATAGCCAGTGTTTAGGGTTAGGTTTGGGGTTTAGGGTTAAGGTTAGGGTTTCAAACTAGGGCTAGTGTTTCAAATTAGGGCTACAAAATAGGGTTAGGGTTTCATATTAGGGTTTCAAACTAAGGCTAGAGTTCAAAATTAGGGTTTCAAACAAGGGCTAGGGTCTCAAATTAGGGTTTCAAACTAAGGCTAGAGTTCAAAATTAGGGTTTCAAACTAGGGCTAGGGTTTCAAATTAGGGTTTCAAACTAGGGCTAGGGTTTCATATTAGGGTTTCAAACTAGGGTTTCATATTAGGGTTTCAAACTAGGGCTAGGGTTTCATATTAGGGTTTCAAACTAGGGCTAGAGTTCCAAATTAGGGTTTTAAACTAGGGCTAGGGTTTCAAACTAGGGCTATGGTTTCATATTAGGGTTTAAAACTAGGGCTAGGGTTTCAAACTAGGGCTAGTGTTACAAATTAGGGTTTCAAAATAGGATTAGGGTTTCAGATTAGGGTTTAAACTAGGGCACGAGTTTAAAATTAGGGTTTCAAACTAGGTCTAGGGTTTTGAATTGGGGTTTTAAACTAGGGCTAGGGTTACAAATTAGGGTTTCAAACTAGGGTTTAAGTTTAAAATTAGGGTTTCAAACTAGGGTTAGGGTTCCAAATTAGGGTTTCAAACTAGGGTTAGGGTTCCAAGTTAGGGTTTCAAACTAGGGCTAGGGTTTCAAATTAGGGTTTCAAACTAGGGCTAGGGTTTCAAATTAGGGTTTCAAACTAGGGCTAGGGTTTCAAATTAGGGTTTCAAACTAGGGCTAGGGTTTTAAATTAAGGTTTCAAACTAGGGCTAGGGTTTCATATTTGGGTTTTAAACTAGGGTTAAGGTTCAAAATTAGGGTTTCAAACAAGGGCTAGGGTCTCAAATTAGGGTTTCAAACAAGGGCTAGGGTTTTGAATTAGGGTTTTAAACTAGGGCTAGGGTTTTGAATTAGGGTTTTAAACTAGGGCTAGGGTTACGAATTAGGGTTTCAAACTAGGGTTAGGGTTCCAAATTAGGGTTTCAAACTAGGGCTAGGGTCTCAAATTAGGGTTTCAAGCTAGGGTTTCATATTAGGGTTTTAAACTAGGGCGAGGGTTTCATATTAGGGTTTTAAACTAGGGCGAGGGTTTCATATTAGGGTTTTAAACTAGGGCGAGGGTTTCATACTAGGGCGAGGGTTAAAAAATAGGGTTTTAAACTAGGTCTAGGGTTTTAAACTAGGTCTAGGGTTTTAAACTAGGTCTAGGGTTTTAAACTAGGGCTTGGGTTTCAAATTAGGGTTTCAAACAAGGGCTAGGGTCTCAAATTAGGGTTTCAAACAAGGGCTAGGGTTTCAAATTAGGGTTTCATATTAGAGTTTGAAACTCGGGTGATGGTTCAAAATTAGGGTTTTAAACTTGGGCTAGGGTTTCAAACTAGGGCTAGTGTTACAAATTAGGGTTTCAAACTAGGGCTAGGGTTTCATATTAGGGTTTCAAACTAGGGCTAGGGTTTCATATTAGGGTTTCAAACTAGGGCTAGTGTTTCAAAATAGGCTTAGGGTTCCAAATTAGGGTTTTGAATTAGGGTTTTAAACTAGGGCTCGGGTTACAAATTAGGGTTTCAAACTAGGGCGAGGGTTACAAATTAGGGTTTCAAACTAGGATTAGGGTTTCATATTAGGGTTTCAAACTAGGCCTTGGGTTTCATATTAAGGTTTCAAACTAGGGCTAGGGTTTCAAATTAGGGTTTCAAACTAGGGCTAGGGTTTCAAATTAGGGTTTCAAACTAGGGCTAGGGTTTCAAATTAGGGTTTCAAACTAGGGCGAGGGTTAAAAATGAGGGTTTTAAAGTAGGACTAGGGTTTTAAAGTAGGACTAGGGTTTTAAACTGGGGCTAGGGTTTCAAATTAGGGCTAGGGTCTCAAATTAGGGTTTCAAACAAGGGCTAGGGTTTCAAATTAGGGTTTCAAACAAGGGCTAGGGTTTCAAATTAGGGTTTCAAACTAGGGCTAGGGTTTTAAATTAGGGTTTTAAACTGGGGCTATGGTTTCAAATTAGGGCCAGGGTCTCAAATTAGGGTTTCAAACTAGGGCTAGGGTTTCATATTAGGGTTTCAAACTTGGGCTAGTGTTTTAAATTAGGTTTTCAAACTAGGGTTAGAGTTTCAAACTAGGGTTAGGGTTCCAAATTAGGGTTTCAAACAAGGGCTAGGGTTTCATATTAGGGTTTAAAACTAGAACTAGGGTTTCAAACTCGGGCTAGTGTTTCACATTAGGGTTTCAAAATAGGATTAGGGTTTCAAACAAGGGCTCGTGTCTCAAATTAGGGGTTTAAACTAGGGCTAGGGTTCAAAGTTAGGGTTTTAAACTAGGGCTAAGATTTAAAATTAGGGTTTCAAACGAAGGCTAGGGTTTCAAATTAGGGTTAGGGTTGGGGTCAAGGGTTAGGGGTCAAGGGTTAGGGGTTAAGGGTCAAGGGGCTAAGGGTCAGGGGTCAGGGGTTTCATATTAGGGTTTAAAACTAGGGCTAGTGTTACAAATTAGGGTTTCAAAATAGGATTAGGGTTTCAGATTAGGGTTTAAACTAGGGCACGAGTTTAAAATTAGGGTTTCAAACTAGGTCTAGGGTTTTGAATTGGGGTTTTAAACTAGGGCTAGGGTTACAAATTAGGGTTTCAAACTAGGGTTTAAGTTTAAAATTAGGGTTTCAAACTAGGGTTAGGGTTCCAAATTAGGGTTTCAAACTAGGGTTAGGGTTCCAAGTTAGGGTTTCAAACTAGGGCTAGGGTCTCAAATTAGGGTTTCAAACAATGGCTAGGGTTTCAAATTAGGGCTAGGGTCTCAAATTAGGGTTTCAAACAAGGGCTAGGGTTTCAAATTAGGGTTTCAAACAAGGGCTAGGGTTTCAAATTAGGGTTTCAAACAAGGGCTAGGGTTTCAAATTAGGGTTTCAAACAGGGGCTAGGGTTTCAAATTAGGGTTTCAAACTGGGGCTAGGGTTTTAAATTAGGGTTTTAAACTGGGGCTAGGGTTTTAAATTAGGGTTTTAAACGAGGGCTTGGGTTTCAAATTAGGGTTAGGGTCAAGGGTCAGGGGTTAAGGGTTAAGGGTCAGGGGTCAGGGGTATTAAATTAAGGCTAGGGTCTCAAAATAGGGTTTCAAACAAGGGCTAGGGTTTCAAATTAGGGTTTCAAACGAGGGCTAGGGTCTCAAATTAGGGTTTCAAACGAGGGCTAGGGTTTCAAATTAGGGTTTCAAACGAGGGCTAGGGTTTCAAATTAGGGTTTCAAACGAGGGCTAGGGTTTCAAATTAGGGTTTCAAACGAGGGCTAGTGTTTTAAATTAGGTTTTCAAACTAGGGTTAGAGTTTCAAACTAGGAATAGGGTTCCAAATTAGGGTTTAAAACTAGAACTAGGGTTTCAAACTCGGGCTAGTGTTTCACATTAGGGTTTCAAACTCGGGCTAGTGTTTCACATTAGGGTTTCAAAATAGGATTAGGGTTTCAAACAAGGGCTCGTGTCTCAAATTAGGGGTTTAAACAAGGGCTAGGGTTCAAAGTTAGGGTTTTAAACTAGGGCTAAGATTTAAAATTAGGGTTTCAAACGAAGGCTAGGGTTTCAAATTAGGGTTAGGGTTGGGTCAGGGGTCAAGGGTCAGGGGTCAAAGGTTAGGGGTTAAGGGTCAAAGGTCAGGGGTTAAGGGTCAGGGGTCAAGGGTCAGGGGTTTCAAATTAGGGCTAGGGTCTCAAATTAGGGTTTCAAACAAGGGCTAGGGTTTCAAATTAGGGTTTCAAACAAGGGCTAGGGTTTCAAATTAGGGTTTCAAACAAGGGCTAGGGTTTCAAATTAGGGTTTCAAACAAGGGCTAGGGTTTCAAATTAGGGTTTCAAACAAGGGCTAGGGTTTCAAATTAGGGTTTCAAACGAGGGCTTGGGTTTTAAATTAGGGTTAGGGTTAAGGGTTGGGGTTAAGGGTCAGGGGTTAAGGGTCAAGGGTCAGGGGTTAAGGGTCAGGGGTATTAAATTAAGGCTAGGGTCTCAAATTAGGGTTTCAAACTAGGGCTAGGGTTTCATATTAGGGTTTCAAACTTGGGCTAGTGTTTTAAATTAGGCTTTCAAACTAGGGTTAGAGTTTCTAACTAGGGTTAGGGTTCCAAATTAGGGTTTCAAACAAGGGCTAGGGTTTCATATTAGGGTTTAAAACTAGAACTAGGGTTTCAAACTCGGGCTCGTGTCTCAAATTAGGGGTTTAAACTAGGGCTAGGGTTCAAAGTTAGGGTTTTAAACTAGGGCTAAGATTTAAAATTAGGGTTTCAAACGAAGGCTAGGGTTTCAAATTAGGGTTAGGGTTGGGGTTAAGGGTCAGGGGTTAAGGGTCAGGGGTTAAGGGTCAGGGGTCAAGGGTCAGGGGTTTCAAATTAGGGCTAGGGTCTCAAATTAGGGTTTCAAACAAGGGCTAGGGTTTCAAATTAGGGTTTCAAACAAGGGCTAGGGTTTCAAATTAGGGTTTCAAACAAGGGCTAGGGTTTCAAATTAGGGTTTCAAACTGGGGCTAGGGTTTTAAATTAGGGTTTCAAACGAGGGCTTGGGTTTCAAATTAGGGTTGGGGTCAGGGGTCAAGGGTCAGGGGTTAAGGGTCAAGGGTCAAGGGTCAGGGGTTAAGGGTCAGGGGTCAGGGGTATTAAATTAAGGCTAGGGTCTCAAATTAGGGTTTCAAATTAGGGTTTCAAACAAGGGCTAGGGTTTCAAATTAGGGTTTCAAACGAGGGCTAGGGTCTCAAATTAGGGTTTCAAACGAGGGCTAGGGTTTCAAATTAGGGTTTCAAACGAGGGCTAGGGTTTCAAATTAGGGTTTCAAACGAGGGCTAGGGTTTCAAATTAGGGTTTCAAATGAGGGCTAGGGTTTCAAATTAGGGTTTTAAACTGGGGCTTGGGTTTCAAATTAGGGCCAGGGTCTCAAATTAGGGTTTCAAACTAGGGCTAGGGTTTCATATTAGGGTTTCAAACTTGGGCTAGTGTTTTAAATTAGGTTTTCAAACTAGGGTTAGAGTTTCAAACTAGGGTTAGGGTTCCAAATTAGTGTTTAAAACTAGAACTAGGGTTTCAAACTCGGGCTAGTGTTTCACATTAGGGTTTCAAAATAGGATTAGGGTTTCAAACAAGGGCTCGTGTCTCAAATTAGGGGTTTAAACTAGGGCTAGGGTTCAAAGTTAGGGTTTTAAACTAGGGCTAAGATTTAAAATTAGGGTTTCAAACGAAGGCTAGGGTTTCAAATTAGGGTTGGGGTTAAGGGTCAAGCGTCAGGGGTTAAGGGTCAGGGGTCAAGGGTCAGGGGTTTCAAATTAGGGCTAGGGTCTCAAATTAGGGTTTCAAACAAGGGCTAGGGTTTCAAATTAGGGCTAGGGTCTCAAATTAGGGTTTCAAACAAGGGCTAGGGTTTCAAATTAGGGTTTCAAACAAGGGCTAGGGTTTCAAATTAGGGTTTCAAACAAGGGCTAGGGTTTCAAATTAGGGTTTCAAACAAGGGCTAGGGTTTCAAATTAGGGTTTCAAACAAGGGCTAGGTTTTCAAATTAGGGTTTCAAACTGGGGCTAGGGTTTTAAATTAGGGTTTTAAACGAGGGCTTGGGTTTCAAATTAGGGTTAGGGTTAAGGGTTGGGGTTAAGGGTCAAGGGTTGGGGTTAAGGGTCAAGGGTCAGGGGTCAGGGGTCAAGGGTCAGGGGTTAAGGGTCAAGGGTCAGGGGTTAAGGGTCAGGGGTATTAAATTAAGGCTAGGGTCTCAAATTAGGGTTTCAAACAAGGGCTAGGGTTTCAAATTAGGGTTTCAAACGAGGGCTAGGGTCTCAAATTAGGGTTTCAAACGAGGGCTAGGGTTTCAAATTAGGGTTTCAAACGAGGGCTAGGGTTTCAAATTAGGGTTTCAAATTAGGGTTTCAAATTAGGGTTTCAAATTAGGGTTTCAAGCTAGGGTTTCAAGCTAGGGTTTCAAACTAGGGTTAAGGTTCAAAATTAGGGTTTTAAACTAGGGCTAGGATTTAAAATTAGGGTTTTCAAATAAGGGTTTAAAACTAGGGCTAGGGTTAAAAAAATAGGGTTTCAAACTAGGGCTAGGGTTAAAAAAATAGGGTTTCAAACAAGGGCTAGGGTTAAAAATATATGGTTTCAAACAAGGGCTAGGGTCAAGGGTCAGGGGTCAGGGGCCAAGGGGCAAGGGTCAGGGGTTAAGGGTCAGGGGTCAGGGGTTTCAAATTAGGGCTAGGGTCTAGAATTAGGGTTTCAAACAAGGGCTAGGGTTTCAAGTTAGGGCTAGGGTCTCAAATTAGGGTTTCAAACAAGGGCTAGGGTTTCAAATTAGGGTTTCAAACTGGGGCTAGGGTTTTAAATTAGGGTTTTAAACGAGGGCTAGGGTTTCAAATTAGGGTTTCAAACGAGGGCTAGGGTTTCAAATTAGGGTTAAGGGTTGGGGTTAGGGGTCAAGGGTCAAGGGTAAGGGGTCAAGGGTCAGGGGTTAGGGGTCAGGGGTCAAGGGTCAGGGGTCAGGGGTTTCAAATTAGGGCTAGGGTCTCAAATTAGGGTTTCAAACAAGGGCTAGGGTTTCAAATTAGGGCTAGGGTCTCAAATTAGGGTTTCAAACAAGGGCTAGGGTTTCAAATAAGGGTTGGGGTTAAGGGTCAAGGGTCAGGAGTCAAGGGTCAGGGGTCAGGGGTCAGGGGTATCAAATTAGGGCTAGGATCTCAAATTAGGGTTTCAAACAAGGGCTAGGGTTTCAAATTAGGGCTAGGGTCTCAAATTAGGGTTTCAAACAAGGGCTAGGGTTTCAAATTAGGGTTTCAAACAAGGGCTAGGGTTTCAAATTAGGGTTTCAAACTAGGGCTAGGGTTTCAAATTAGGGTTAAGGGTTGGGGTTAAGGGTCAAGGGTCAGGGGTCAAGGGTCAAGGGTCAGGGGTCAAGGGTCAGGGGTTTCAAATTAGGGCTAGGGTCTCAAATTAGGGTTTCAAACAAGGGCTAGGGTTTCAAATTAGGGTTTCAAACAGGGGCTAGGGTTTCAAATTAGGGTTTCAAACGAAGGCTAGGGTTTCAAATTAGGGTTGGGGTCAAGGGTCAGGGGTTAGGGGTCAAGGGTCAATGGTTAGGGGTTAAGGGTCAAGAGTCAGGGGTCAAGGGTCAGGGGTTAAGAGGCAGGGGTTAAGGGTCAGGGGTCAGGGGTCAGGGGTTTCAAATTAGGGTTTCAAACAAGGGCTAGGGTTTCAAATTAGGGTTTCAAACTAGGGCTAGGGTTTCAAATTAGGGTTAAGGGTCAAGGGTCAGGGGTCAAGGGTCAAGGGTCAGGGGTCAAGGGTCAGGGGTTTCAAATTAGGGCTAGGGTCTCAAATTAGGGTTTCAAACAAGGGCTAGGGTTTCAAATTAGGGTTTCAAACAAGGGCTAGGGTTTCAAATTAGGGTTTCAAACAAGGGCTAGGGTTTCAAATTAGGGTTTCAAACAAGGGCTAGGGTTAGGGTTAGGGTTAGGGTTAGGGGTTAGGGTTAGGGTTAGGGTTAGGGTTAGGGTTAGGGGTTAGGGTTAGGGTTAGGGTTAGGGGTTAGGGGTTAGGGGTTAGGGTTAGGGTTAGGGTTAGGGTTAGGGTTAGGAATGAGGGATTGAGCCCTTCCTCGACCAGGATAGGGGAATTGATCCCCCCTCCTGGAGCGAAAGGGAATCGCACGGTCCTTCCGTCCTTGGTACCTCCCGTCGTCACGTTCCTTCCACTGATGTGTGGGCTGGCGTCTCCGCCCATTGCGGACAACAGTCCACCCACCATCCATCATACTTTTTTTTGAATCTCTGATTCCTTTTTATGGTAATTGATGTATAATAATGTTTTTAATCTTTTATTTAATAGTTAGGAGTTGCCTTTGTATCCTATGCAATCACTATCTACAAATCTATTTTATTTAAGATGTTATGTATAATTGATTTTTAATCTTTTATTTATTCAATAGGAGTGGCCTTTGTTATATATGTAATCACTATCTATTAATATAAAACAATAAACAAAAAAAATCAAAAAAAATGTTTTATATAAAAAAATAGTTCTAATTCCTAATGAGTATAATTAAATGTAAGTGTGCCTTGACAACGTTTCGGCTCATCCAGAGCCTTCTTCAGGTAAATGGCACAATGAAACAATGAAAATGCAATTAAGCTCTTCCTGGCGAGAGATGTTGTCTCTGCGACGACCAAACTCCAACTGAGCAGCTGTGAGTCTGCGATCCTTTATATACTTGCGAAACCAGCCCGCCCCCAACTCAAATTGAACACGCCCACTCCATGTACAATGAAAAAGCAAACCTCATGAAATAACCTTGTAAATATCCAACCCTATTAGTTTATACACTTATGTACACTTAGTATTTAACTTTAAAGTACATATATATCACCACAAATGTATTGTACATATTTACAACTCTTTAATTATGCATGCATTATATTTTAATCGTATTAACCTATTTTAACATCATGAATTAACTGTCCATTTTAATATCCCACTAATTATGCACCTATGATATTTTTATCTTGTTTAACACCATGAAATTGTGTTATTACCGTGTAATACAACACATGTATGTCATAATACAACATTCACACAATATACAGTTTTCATATTTACTATATACATGTAATTCACATCCCACTAGGGTTAGAAAGGTGTCCAGGGTTATATACAATTATAGGGTTGAGGTTAGGGTTAGCACTCAGTAGGGCCATAGTACATCCACTAGGTTAGGGTTAGTATAGCTGGGGTTGGGGTTAGGGTTAGGGTTGGGGTTAGGGTTAAAATAGCCAGGGTTGGGGTTAGAGTTAGGGTTGGGGTTGGGGTTAGGGTTAAGGTTAGGGTCAGGGTTAAGGTTAGGGTTGGGGTTGGGGTTAGGGTTAGGGTTGGTTAGGGTTAGGGTTAGGGTTAGGGTTAGGGGTTAGGGGTTAGGGGTTAGGGTTAGGGTTAGGGTTAGGGTTAGGGTTAGGGTTAGGGTTTGGGTTTGGGTTTGGGTTTGGGTTTGGGTTTGGGTTAGGGTTAGGAAGAAGGGACTGAACCCTTCCCCTCGCAGGATAGGGGGAATATAGGGTTAGGGTTAGGGTTAGGGTTAGGGGTTAGGGGTTAGGGTTAGGGTTAGGGTTAGGG